>NC_134358.1:199501751-199826968 GCF_048569485.1 Anomaloglossus baeobatrachus
GATCCGGGACGAGAGAGAGAGAGAAAAAAACCCCAAAAAACGGATCCGGATCGTGCACCCCGAATCCCGGGTACTGGTCGGACTCTGATCGGGCGCTCAAACCGTGCGGATCCGGGTCCGCTCAACACTAGCCATGTCCTATTATAGTCAGACATGGCCATTGCACGGTACATAGCTAGGGCACATTTAAAAGATTATCTTGGCACAGGAAAAAAAAAGTTAAACACATCCAATTATGGAACTTATTATTTCAAGATCTATTGATAAAATGAACTTTGCTCATGGGAAAACCCCTTTTACGATGCGTTCCTGCAAGATTACTACATAATGTACTGATCAGGAGGTTCACGTTCCTCTAGGAGCAGGATTTTCAGACTGATACTTGAACAAAGTAAGTAGTAAATATGAGATATTACATGATTACTAACTCAATGATACCATTAAAAGTTTGAAAATAAAACCTTTGGGGCGCATTTACTCAGGTTGGTATGGTAGTAGTTTTCTAGTGTTTTGCTGACGCAGAGATTTTAGACAAATTTAATAATGTTTTACACCAAAAATTATTGGTGTAAACTAAGGAAACAAGGTTGTATTCACAATGAGTTTTTTGCAGAGTTTCCACTCAAAAATGCAGTAAAAAGAGTCAGTGTGAACACACCATAAGCATTCACATAAGAAACGTGCTACTTCGAGCAACAAGATTTACTACTGTGGTAAATTTGACACATCTTCAGGCTGCCTAGATAATGTTTATGCTTTCTAAATATTAGACTGTAAGTTTGCCCCTTGGCTCCATCCATTTTTCTCATCCATGTGCTGTCTGTTTCGAAAATGAACTGCACTCTGACTCATAGGGCCCGATTCATCAAAGCTTTTATGCCAGAATTCTGTCCTAAAAAGCTTTGAAAAAAAAAATCACCAAATTTTGGCACAAAATAGTGTGTTTTCTAGAATCATTAACATTTTTTCTCAGCATCGAAAAAGTGCGTGGAGCTAGGGCGGGATGAGGTTGGGGAAACCCCCACTCCTCAAATTCATGATGAACAACAGCATTCATTACACCACAAATCTGAGTAAGATATGTAACTAGGTGCACAGTGCGTTTGAGACATGGGCCTCTTAATGAATCAGGAGTGTCCAACTACAGCACGCCTTTTCATCAACAGACGTGAAAACTATTGGTCTTGATCAGGTTCATAGAGAGTAATGTAACAATTCACACATTCATTTTATTTCTTAACAGATTCATGTGTCCATTTAAATGTAGTGTATGAAAACCTGAAGAAATCCATATCAGATTTCCATCTGTTTTCCAACCAGTTTGCAATGAAAAAAACAGTCATTTTATCTCTTTTAGCTTTTAAAAGTGGATTAGAAAAAAGAAAACAAAATGACACATGGAAGAAAAATGGTCAATGTTATAGGGATTTAAAATGGAATCAGACGTATGAATGGAGCCTTAGTATCAGTTCCTTGTAACGTAGTGTGATATGTCATATCAAGAGACGCTGAATCAGCTTGTCTTGACAATTTTGTCTTTTTAGGTTTTTGTAAGGAGTGTGCACTGGTGAATTGTCTATCATATTAGAAATGGAGGAATCAATTGTTTTTTGGAACTTGCCAGACTTTGAAAACCTTTGTGCTGTTAAATTAATTATGAACTCTGAAATATCAGATCCCGATATTAGAAATAAACAAGTAAAACTTTCCAGGTAACTATTGTTTTTCTTTTTTTTTTTTATTTATTTATTTTACACATTTGCTCTATTAAAAATGAAATGTTAAATTTTTTTAACAAATTTATATCTCAGTGTCTAAGTAAATAAAAATTTTGGTGGGTGAATTTTCTAATTAGCATTTATTTGTCTTGTAATAGTGATCTAACAAAATTGTATGATTGTGTTTTACCATAACATACGTATCATAGCATTCATAGTGCCATACCTTTTTATCCTACTTGTCTGGCACAAGTTTGACCAGTTCACTATTGACCAAAATGGTTAATGAAGCTCCAGCCTTTAGAATTAGGCTACATTCACATATCCATGTAAAATGAACGTTTTATTTTGTGATTTGTCATCTATTTTGTCATTTCTGAAATTTAAAGCATGTTTCATCTGTTTTCTACAAATGCCCATACACTTTAGTGGCCAACTTCTCTGCCTTGGAGGCTGTTTTACGCCGATAATGGAATTCTATATCATTATATTTTTCAGCTGTAGGTGATTTCTTAGGTCCTGTAGTAGACTGGCTCCTTCTCGTTCGAGGCTGAATAAATTCTGACTCTTCATTGTGAGTAGCAACCAAAAAAGATCCCAGTGGTCAAAAAACACCAATGAATGAGATGAGAGGAAGACCGCTGGTAAAAGATGAGACCAAGGACAAGTACTTAGTGAAATACAAATTCCATTTTAATGAGGTGCACGTGACATAAGGACAGACAGTAGTGACGAATGTATCTAAAAATCGTCCGACACACAAAATTGCACAAACACCACCAGCAGGTAGGGGGGGGGGGGGGGGGGGGGGGGGGGGGGGGGGGGGGGGGGGGGGGGGGGGGGGGGGGGGGGGGGGGGGGGGGGGGGGGGGGGGGGGGGGGGGGGGGAGGGGGGGGGGGGGGGGGGGGGGGGGGGGGGGGGGGGGGGGGGGGGGGGGGGGGGGGGGGGGGGGGGGGGGGGGGGGGGGGGGGGGGGGGGGGGGGGGGGGGGGGGGGGGGGGGGGGGGGGGGGGGGGGGGGGGGGGGGGGGGGGGGGGGGGGGGGGGGGGGGGGGGGGGGGGGGGGGGGGGGGGGGGGGGGGGGGGGGGGGGGGGGGGGGGGGGGGGGGGGGGGGGGGGGGGGGGGGGGGGGGGGGGGGGGGGGGGGGGGGGGGGGGGGGGGGGGGGGGGGGGGGGGGGGGGGGGGGGGGGGGGGGGGGGGGGGGGGGGGGGGGGGGGGGGGGGGGGGGGGGGGGGGGGGGGGGGGGGGGGGGGGGGGGGGGGGGGGGGGGGGGGGGGGGGGGGGGGGGGGGGGGGGGGGGGGGGGGGGGGGGGGGGGGGGGGGGGGGGGGGGGGGGGGGGGGGGGGGGGGGGGGGGGGGGGGGGGGGGGGGGGGGGGGGGGGGGGGGGGGGGGGGGGGGGGGGGGGGGGGGGGGGGGGGGGGGGGGGGGGGGGGGGGGGGGGGGGGGGGGGGGGGGGGGGGGGGGGGGGGGGGGGGGGGGGGGGGGGGGGGGGGGGGGGGGGGGGGGGGGGGGGGGGGGGGGGGGGGGGGGGGGGGGGGGGGGGGGGGGGGGGGGGGGGGGGGGGGGGGGGGGGGGGGGGGGGGGGGGGGGGGGGGGGGGGGGGGGGGGGGGGGGGGGGGGGGGGGGGGGGGGGGGGGGGGGGGGGGGGGGGGGGGGGGGGGGGGGGGGGGGGGGGGGGGGGGGGGGGGGGGGGGGGGGGGGGGGGGGGGGGGGGGGGGGGGGGGGGGGGGGGGGGGGGGGGGGGGGGGGGGGGGGGGGGGGGGGGGGGGGGGGGGGGGGGGGGGGGGGGGGGGGGGGGGGGGGGGGGGGGGGGGGGGGGGGGGGGGGGGGGGGGGGGGGGGGGGGGGGGGGGGGGGGGGGGGGGGGGGGGGGGGGGGGGGGGGGGGGGGGGGGGGGGGGGGGGGGGGGGGGGGGGGGGGGGGGGGGGGGGGGGGGGGGGGGGGGGCCGACACACAAAATTGCACAAACACCACCAGCAGGTATATGAGGCTGCTAGAAACAAGGGGTTAATATCAGAAACCGGATAGCCAGACACATTGGGAAAACATGTAATTGAGAGTAAACTAGTTATAGTCACCAATGTGTTTATCTCCCTATGTAACTGCTAAGATGACATGTCAATAAATGTATAGTTAAGGGAAATTACCTTGAGACATGTTGGAAGGTGCTAGTAGACAGGCTGGTGGCGGTGGGCAGGTTTCTGATATTAACCCCTTGTTTCTAGCAGCCTCATATACCTGCTGGTGGTGTTTGTGCAATTTTGTGTGTCGGACGATTTTTAGATCCATTCGTCACTACTGTCTGTCCTTATGTCACGTGCACCTCATTAAAATGGAATTTGTATTTCACTAAGTACTTGTCCTTGGTCTTATCTTTTACCAGCGGTCTTCCTCTCATCTCATTCATTGGTGTTTTTTGACCACTGGGATCTTTTTTGGTTTGCTGTTGTCATTGAGACCCTCCCTTTAAGGGAAGCTGTAGGTTTATACTCTTCATTGTGAGTGTCTCTGGTTCTTTTTTTCCCTCCTGTGTTCTGAGTATACTTTTTCTAGTTTGAAATAAGACCTTAGGTACAGGTCCTCAAACACATATGTGAAGCCCCACAGGTGTTGTGTCGGTGCATTACCTTCAGGGACTCCACTCGGCTGGATCTTGTCACCGGTAGGAAATCTTCTAATTGTCGTGACGCCACTCTCAGTATTGCGGTCAGTGGGGACCGCCACTGCAGGTTGAGGGTCGCCTGGGGCTGATGGTGTGTGCAGTCAGTTGGGATAGCCTCCTGAGAGTGAGGCAAGCCCCAGGGCCCGGTGTAGGTGTGTAGAACCACAAGGCGCAGAATAACTCCACACAAGCAGGATGTCTTTCAGGGGCTTTACTCACAGTTGATGGCAGGGTGAGTAGCCCGGGCGTAGCTGGGATGAACCAGATGGGAACCAGGTGTCCTTCAGGCTGACTTCTGATGGTGACTACCGACTCGCCTTCCTTAGCCCTTGGTGGTTTGGGGTAACCCCGACTTTTAGTCCCTATGGGGGTCACCCAGGGAAGATGCTCAAGCCTCTCTCCCCTTCGTTTCGTCCGTTTGCTTGTAGCCCGGGCCAGGACACTCCAGCTACTTGCCTCCTGTGAACTATGGGCCCTAATTGTGGCGACGTGGCTGCGGACTTTTAGTGTGTTCTTGGGGGCATAAAGTACCCCCTCAAGCAGGTTTGGCAAGGAAAGTTGGATCTATCCCTGCACTGGGACCTACTACCCGTTTAGGCCTGGTTCTCCCTAGCAGTCTCCTTACTTCCCACTCCGTGCTCTCTCTTTAGCTGAGATGGATTTCGGGTAGCACTCCTAGGTGACCGTTCTCCCCCGTCGGTAGCCACTGCGCGGGCGCTGTTAGACAGCAACAGCCCCAGGGGTCTGCTCCTCTCTGAGCTCCCTGGACTTCTGCCCTAAGCCGGCTCACTGCTCCTCCTCTCCTGTTCTTGCCTACGCCACCTAGCAACCAGACTCTCTTACCACACCCCTTGAGAGGAGATGGAGGCTTTTGGCCCCCTCCACTATTCCAGTGGAGGTGAAGGCTTTTCCCCCTCCTGGGATCCCCAGGGGTCCTCTCAAAGGTACATGTGTGAGACCTGATCACTATGCGCCTGTGTAGTCACACCTCGGTCAGCCTTCTGGATTACCTGTATTGTACTGTCCCCAGCATGGGTGCAGTACTCAGTGGTGCCTGACCAGGTCAGGGGCGCCACATTCCCCCTTAGTTATCACCAGCACGTCCTCGGGCTGCAAGACAACATTTTAAAATGCATAAAACATTAAAACATGGTAAAACTTTTAAAATCACCAGGTACCATACATCACCACCCTCCACCCACAAGTCTGTTAACCCACCCAAACCCTTTCAGGAGGCAGGTCACCGGTTTCTTTTGGTAACCAGGTCTGGGCCATCCACTTCCCCAGACCTTTCCTCCAATCTTCCTCTCCCGTTGGCCGCGCCTTCAGCCACTTCTGGCAGGATGTAGAGGCGGCTTGCATGGTCTAGTGGTCTTCAGGGTATACCTGGCCTGGTGGATCCGCGCCTTCAGCCTCTTCTGGCAGGATGTAGAGGCGGCCTCCACAGTTGGTGCTGACCAGGTACCCTCTTTGTGGTGGAGAGCCAGGCCCCATAAACAGGCATGCTCTCTGGTTGCAGGTGAGCCAAGGCCCTATATACGGACGTGCTCCCTGGTTGCAGACGAGCCAAGCCCCTAAACAGGCTGGCTCTGGTGGTGGTGCCTCTGGTGTAACTATTTACACTGCGAGAGTTTGTGGCTATAGCCAGTTCATAGCCTTAAGGTTCATTTCTCACATTAGTTTATGTGGGCACATCTCTTAAACTTGAAAACGTTGCAAAACTTCAAACTGGTTAAACAGTAACTTGGTGTACTTTACTTTATGCAGATTCCTCTTCACCAGGGCTTGGGCCTGTAGGGCTGCGGCACCTGTTGCTTTCTTGACCTCTTTCTTCGTCTGTGGTAGTCTCATCAGTAGGTTCCTTGTCTTTTCTTTCTCTGTCTTCATCTGTTTCTTTTCCTGTGTCTGTTTCTTTATCTTGCAGCATGGGATGGCTGTAGGGTTTGCTGGTACATGGTGCTACGTCGAGCGCATACCACCCTCTTTCTCCTTGATGCATTGTAAATTGCACTGTATCTCCCATTCTTAGGTTTCTTCCAGGATGTCCTCTGGGCAAATGAGCTCTCACGTCTCTTCTATTGACAAAAATGCCTTCCTTCATACCAGGTGCAACGATGAAGCCGTATCCACTCTTCAAGTTAAAGTCTTCCACAACTCCTCTACAAAGGGGTCCTCTGACCTGGGCTTTGGCTCTTCTCAGGAACCGTTTCTCCTCTAGGTCTCTGGCCGTTATTTCATCTTTATTTTCTGGAGACTGCGGTGCAGGGAAAGACTGGGTTCTACTACGGCGCCGTGTCTTGCGGGCCGGGTTCTGTGGAGTACAGCTTACAAGCTCCCAGGTGAGGCTTTTGGGTAGATCTTCTTCAGCAGACGGTGTTAGGTCTTCCTCATCCCAGCGGGAATATGGCAACATCTCCGGCTCTGGGCATGGATCCACTGCTGGTGGCTCCTGAGTCAGCTCCTCAGCTTCCTGGCCTCCCCTCCCCCTTAGTTCTTCTGAGCACTCTTTTGGTGGCAGTGCTGGGGATGGACTTTCATCAGCAGGCCCAGGCGGGGGACTCTTTGGCGTGGTTACTGCAGGGGTTGCCGGAATCCTCTTGGGGGTATGCGGAGGGAGCATGTACCGGTCCACCATCTCCTGTGGGAACTTGGCCTCCAGGTCAGCCTTCAGCTGCCAGTATGCGGGGTCCTCACCTACCAGGGATTTCCTTGCAGGGACTTCCTTGGACTGGGGAGCGGTGTCTGCTCTGGCCTTGCAGGCCGGGGTAAACAATGGTACGTCTGTCTTTTCTTGGCGGGCCGCGCCCGATATGGCGGCGGCCTGGTCTTGGCGGGCCGCGCCTGGCATGGTGGCGGCCTGGATTGGCGTTTCTGTCGTAGCCGGAGCCTTAGCGGGCATCGCTACCGTAGCCGGTTCTTGGCGGGACGGACTGGGCGTTGCTGCCGCGGTCTGGGCTTGGCGGGCCGGGCCTAGCATGGCGGCGGCCTGGGTCAGCGTCACACCTGCGGTGTGGATTAGGGTCGCGGCGGCAGCCGGATCTTTGCGGGCCGGGCTGGGCGTTGCTGCAGGGACCGGGTCTTGGTGGGCCGAGCAGGGCATCGCTGCGGCGGCCTGGGCTTGGCGGGCTGCGCCTGGCGTGGCTGCGGCCTGCTTCAGCGTCGCCGCGCCGGACGCCTCTTCAGGGACCGCGGACGTGGCAGCAGGGGTCGGGGCACTCGCGCTGGCAGGGGCATCACTGGACTCACCCATCGGTGGCATCATCGGGGTCTGAGTCGTCACCGCCCGGTCTGGCACTCGGCGCGCGGCTCTCTCTTCATAGGCCTGAACCGCCGCGGTCATTCCCAGGAACTCCGCACGTCCCTCTCTGATCTGCCTTCCGACCCTGGCCTCCAGCTGATCGCAGAACTCGGCAAGCTCTCGACACCACCAGGCAGCGGAGCCTGGCTCTGGGTCTCTGCATTCAGACGCCATTTTCTCTAACAACAAGCTGCTGGCCTCTTTTCCGTTCCGCCGTCTCTGGACGCTTCCGCTCTCTTCACTTGCGAGGTCAGGACTCTGCAGGGGATCTCTGGGTAGCCACACCTCTTCGTGGGCGGTAACCTCTTCCAGCGCGGGCTGCTGTTGTTTTTCGGCGCGCTTTTCATGGTGGCAATATGGCGGCGCTTCCAATTTTTCAAGCGGACCGCCCAGGCACATGGTCACCTGTCTGAACAGGTCTAGTCCTTATCCTGTTCGTGACGCCAGATGTGAAGCCCCACAGGTGTTGTGTCGGTGCATTACCTTCAGGGACTCCACTCGGCTGGATCTTGTCACCGGTAGGAAATCTTCTAATTGTCGTGACGCCACTCTCAGTATTGCGGTCAGTGGGGACCGCCACTGCAGGTTGAGGGTCGCCTGGGGCTGATGGTGTGTGCAGTCAGATGGGATAGCCTCCTGAGAGTGAGGCAAGCCCCAGGGCCCGGTGTAGGTGTGTAGAACCACAAGGCGCAGAATAACTCCACACAAGCAGGATGTCTTTCAGGGGCTTTACTCACAGTTGATGGCAGGGTGAGTAGCCCGGGCGTAGCTGGGATGAACCAGATGGGAACCAGGTGTCCTTCAGGCTGACTTCTGATGGTGACTACCGACTCGCCTTCCTTAGCCCTTGGTGGTTTGGGGTAACCCCGACTTTTAGTCCCTATGGGGGTCACCCAGGGAAGATGCTCAAGCCTCTCTCCCCTTCGTTTCGTCCGTTTGCTTGTAGCCCGGGCCAGGACACTCCAGCTACTTGCCTCCTGTGAACTATGGGCCCTAATTGTGGCGACGTGGCTGCGGACTTTTAGTGTGTTCTTGGGGGCATAAAGTACCCCCTCAAGCAGGTTTGGCAAGGAAAGTTGGATCTATCCCTGCACTGGGACCTACTACCCGTTTGGGCCTGGTTCTCCCTAGCAGTCTCCTTACTTCCCACTCCGTGCTCTCTCTTTAGCTGAGATGGATTTCGGGTAGCATTCCTAGGTGACCGTTCTCCCCCGTCGGTAGCCACTGCGCGGGCGCTGTTAGACAGCAACAGCCCCAGGGGTCTGCTCCTCTCTGAGCTCCCTGGACTTCTGCCCTAAGCCGGCTCACTGCTCCTCCTCTCCTGTTCTTGCCTACGCCACCTAGCAACCAGACTCTCTTACCACACCCCTTGAGAGGAGATGGAGGCTTTTGGCCCCCTCCACTATTCCAGTGGAGGTGAAGGCTTTTCCCCCTCCTGGGATCCCCAGGGGTCCTCTCAAAGGTACATGTGTGAGACCTGATCACTATGCGCCTGTGTAGTCACACCTCGGTCAGCCTTCTGGATTACCTGTATTGTACTGTCCCCAGCATGGGTGCAGTACTCAGTGGTGCCTGACCAGGTCAGGGGCGCCACACATACTTGGGTCTCTCTTGACCGTCAGTTTGTGTGCTTCTTCTTGGCAGCTTCTATGCCTCGGAGGCTGTATTAGGCCAATAATAGAAGTCTGTCTCATTTTGTTTTTCAGCTGTAGGTGGTCTATTAGGTTCTGTAGTATACTGTATCCTTCTCGTTAAGTCTGTATCATTTTGTTCTCCAGCTGTGGGTGGTCTATTAAGTTCTTTTAGTATACTAACTCCCTCTCATTTTCAGGTGCATAAATTCTGACTCTTCATTGCGAGGGTTTCTACTGTTTCTAGGTGTGAAATAAGACCTTGGGTACAGGCTACATACTTGGTTCTTTATTGACTGGCAATTCATGTGCTTCTTCTTGGCTAGGACGAACTCCAACTTACTCAGCTTCAGACGTTCTCTAAAAACACATCTTTTTAGGGTGGCCTATCACACACCCTAATCGAATTCAATTCACATAGTCCCTCCACGACTTCTCAGAACATAACTCCCTGTCAAACTCTACTGCACCCAAAAGCATCTCAAAAATTGGCTGACTGGTTCAGGCAGCCTTTATCTATCCCCCATTTCTTTGAGATTGTCAATGTAAATAAGCACTTGTTCCTTGTCCCCCCACCCCACCTCATTGTAGATTTTAAGCTATTATGAGCAGGGTTGTCTTTTTTGCTCTAATTATTGTATTTTCTATAACTGTTACTTGCTTGTATATGAACCTCTGAATTGTAAAGTGCTGTGGAATATGTTGATGCTATAGAAATAAAGATTATTATTATCTTAGCACCTTCTCTGCCTCAGAGGCTGTATTAGGCCAGTAACGAAGTCTCTATCATTTTGTTTTCAGCTGTAGGTGGTCTATTAGGTCCTGTAGTATACTGAATCTTTCTCATTAAGTTTGTATCATTTTGTTGTTCAGCTGTAGATGGTTTGTTAGGTCCTTTAGTATTCCTTCTCATTCTTGGCTGCATAAATTCTGACTTTTTATTGTGATTGATTTAATGGCCAAGTCTAAGGGGTACTTCACACACAGCGAGATCGCTACTGAGATCGCTGCTGAGTCACGTTTTTTGTGACCTCATTAGCGATCTCGCTGTGTGTGACACTGAGCAGCGATCTGGCTCCTGCTGTGAGATCGCTGCTCGTTACACACAGTGCTGGTTCGTTTTTTTATTGTTGCTCTCCCGCTGATAAGCACACATCGCTGTGTGTGACAGCGAGAGAGCAACAATCTTGAATGTGCAGGGAGCAGGAGCCGGCGTCTGACAGCCTGCGGTAAGCTGTAACCAAGGTAAACATCGGGTAACCAAGGTGGTTACCCGATATTTACCTTTGTTACCAGCCTCCGCAGCTCTCACGCTGCCAGTGCCGGCTCCTGCTCCCTGCACACGCTAAGTTAAGCGGTGTGAGCTGGTAACTAAGGTAAACATCGGGTAACCATACCCGATGTTTACCTTAGTTACCAGTGTCCGCAGCTTCCAGACGCCGGCTCCGTGCAAGCACAGCGTCGCTTGCACGTCGCTGCTGGCTGGGGGCTGGTCACTGGTCGCTGGTGAGATCTGCCTGTTTGACAGCTCACCAGCGACCATGTAGCGATGCAGCAGCGATCCTGACCAGGTTAGATCGCTGGTCGGATCGCTGCTGCATCGCTAAAGTGTGAAGGTACCCTAAGGGGTACTTCACACACAGCGAGATCGCTACTGAGATCGCTGCTGAGTCACGTTTTTTGTGACCTCATTAGCGATCTCGCTGTGTGTGACACTGAGCAGTGATCTGGCCCCTGCTGTGAGATCGCTGCTCGTTACACACAGCCCTGGTTCGTTTTTTTTATTGTTGCTCTCCCGCTGATAAGCACACATCGCTGTGTGTGACGGCGAGAGAGCAACAATCCTGAATGTGCAGGGAGCAGGAGCCGGCTTCTGACAGACTGCGGTAAGCTGTAACTAAGGTAAATATCGGGTAACCAAGGTGGTTACCCGATATTTACCTTCGTTACCAGCCTCCGCAGCTCTCACGCTGCCAGTGCCGGCTCCTGCTCCCTGCACACGCTAAGCTAAGCGGTGTGCGCTGGTAACTAAGGTAAACATCGGGTAACCATACCCGATGTTTACCTTAGTTACCAGTGTCCGCAGCTTCCAGACGCCGGCTCCGTGCAAGCGCAGCGTCGCTTGCACGTCGCTGGGGGCTGGTCACTGGTCGCTGGTGAGATCTGCCTGTTTGACAGCTCACCAGCGACCATGTAGCGATGCAGCAGCGATCCTGACCAGGTCAGATCGCTGGTCGGATCGCTGCTGCATCGCTAAAGTGTGAAGGTACCCTATATCGTAAAAATGATAAGAGTAGGATATGCTCGGAGTCTCATTTACCAGAATCACAGATATATTTTTAAATCTGATTTATGTTAGATCAATAAAACTATGATATTGTATGCTGTCCAAAGAAAAAAAAATGGACAGCACTAGAACGTGTCACAGTTGTGTAAATGGACAACAGAGACTAAAAGGGCTATACCATGCTAGTGCATAATGAGTAATAAACCACTGTTTGAAAAAAGTATATAAATGTTTTTTGTACAAAAATGCAACACTAACATTACAAAATAGTGAGAATATAACAGTGAATAATTTGTATCAATGTTAAATGTAAAAACCAGAAAAGGGACAACTGGAGAAGGAAAATCCCACAAAGAGGACAGGAGACTGACCCCTACCATAGCTACATATTAGACAGGTGGCCAAGTGTTAGAAGTAGCCACCAATGTAGACATGAAAACATAGGTCAAGATCTCCTTGACGGTCTCCTGAAGCAGTTACTGAAACACGTGTCGGAACCAGTCCCACACCTTAAACGGCAGTCTTTCCCCTCCAGCCTTTTTTACTTTGACACAGGTAGGCTTTGTTGATGCTAATTACCACCAATGTACTAGGGGTTGATATTTCCCTATATTCTCACGTCTACATTGGTGGCTACTTCTAACACTTGGCCTCCTGTCTGATTTGTGGCTATGGTAGGGGTCAGTCTCCCATCCTCTTTGTGGGATTTTCCTTCTCCAATTGCCCCTTTTCTCGTTTTTACATTTAACATTGATAAAAATTATTCACTTATATATTATCACTGTTTTGTAATGTTAGTGTTGCATTTTTGTACAACAAACATTTATATACTTTTTTCAAACAGTGATTTATTACTCCTTATGTACTAGCATGGTATAGCCCTTTTAGTCTCTGTTGTCCATTTCATTATGCATTGGGGTACATGCACATTATTACCATTATGAGGTCCAGCTGTCCTGGTCTTTGTTTTTTCAGTTGTGTAAATGCAGCCTTATTCAGGTACAGGTAAACAGCTTTACACCTATTTGAAGGGCTATGGAAAAATGTAATTATGTCTCACAGATAGATATGATAATATATACAAATCTATGTGTCTAAATAAAGGCTTTGCTCACACCTAATATATAAAAATGTATGTGTCTAAATAAAGGCTTTGCTCACACCTTAGTCATTCACCGACATGTATATAGCATTTTTTGTTCCCCCATGACAGCATCACCAGAGAGACGTCCACCCATCTGAGGACAGGAAACCCACTGAAATAAAGAGGCAGCACCACTCCTTCGCATCAGTTCGGTTTCTTGTCCCAAGATGGGATACCCCGAAGACACTGGTCAGGTCGGTGGTGAAGGCGGCTTGGATCCTGAGGCTGAAACGGTGGCTGGAAGAACGGCTTACTTGCTGTGGCGCTGGAGTTCAGCCTCAGATGCTTCTCCCCAGGGCTGTAGTTCCCTGCAATGATGGGTCAGGCATCAAGAGCGGAGGTTTCTTGGCCTAGCTCTGTCCGCTTCTGCGCACACGATCGGCAGCCTCTGGCTGTTCTTGTGATTTGAGCACACCGGGCGAAGATCCGGAAGCATGTGCTGGCGTCTATGGTCGTGGCCGTAAGATGTCAGCACTATGCGACCGTCAGTTTCAGTGGGAGACACAACGCATGCTCGGGGCTCGCAAGATTGCGAGCTCCATCGCTAGAATGCGGCAGGAGGACCGGGGTCATAAAAGGATCATGTGCTGGGGTAACGGGCGCTCACACCCTCCTCCAGCTGTGAAGTACCAGCAGGATAATCTGATCCCAGAGCGACACCGGCAGTAGCAGTAGCTGCAGCAGGAACATGGCAGTGGTGGCAGTCATTGAAGTGTGAGTGGCAGTCGGACCAGCCAAAGATCCAGGAATTCCCAGAGGGATCAGTCGTGTTAGACTATCCAGCCTCCAGATCTAGTACCTCCATTGACTTTGGAGTGGTGAGTGATCTCCGTTGTTTTCCTACTAATAGGGGTTTCCTTATTTTTTTATGTTTCGGTATTCCCTAGGAGAGGCCTAGGAAGAGGACGGCAAAACTAAAGAACAAATAATGTGTTCTGTGTAAGTCCCCATTACCATCTGGGGCATACAAGGAGTTATGCATTGCATCCAGAGGACAATTAGTGAGGAGATCCCGCATTTCACTGCCAGCCTTAAGGCAATAAATGTTGCAGATGTTAGGGAGTCTTTTAAAGGCCTATCCCAGGTAGAGGTTAGAAAGAGGAAGAGCGGAGCAAGGAAACAGGACCGAGACTCTGAGGAAATCTCAGACTCAGTTTCAGGTGCCTCTTCTTCCTCTCCCTCTTCCTCATCGGATGAAGATCCCGGATGCTTTAAAATACATTGCAGGTACTGCCGCAATCCAACGGATCCATTGTCATGCAGTATTTTTCACGAGGACAAAAAAGCTGCAAGTAGCGTGTTTTAAAAAAGGTAAAATACCGCAAAACAATGGATCCAGTGTATGCCGAACGCAAGCGCATATTGCTGCGATTCCATTGTAAATGCATTGAAATGACAACGCATTTGTAAAGGATCCAGCTTTGTGGCAAAAAATCCATTCGTGCCGCAGTTAAAAAAACACTGATGTGAACGTAGCCTAAGAGGTGCTAAAAACAATGAACATATGAACTTCAATTTCTACCGTAAAAAATGACCAAAGGGATGTAAAAAAAAAAGACACTTTAGATAAAACACCACTAGTGTTTCCTATACTGTCTTCTGTTTGAGAAACTTAGGTGTCTGCTGTAAGATAAAGAAAATTGAAACACGGCATCGTTTCAAGTTTTCGTAACCTCAAATTAAATACAGTAGCAAAGTAACATCTAGTAAATGTTAGCTTAAAACAATAAAATTGTGTGATCTTGTTATATTGTGACAATATATTTTGCTAAAGGTTTTCATTAACATTTCTATCTTTCAGATGTTTGTTATTCCTGTACGATCATATTGTGGCATCACCAATACCAGAAGAGTTTAGACACATACTGGTGATAATGTCTGTAAGATGCTTTTCTATAATATATATTATTTCAGATTTTTTTTTCCTTTACAAAGCTACTATATTGATAATAATATTCTATATACAAATATTTCAGTAAATCAACTAAAGTTAGATCACTGTAGATATTCAAATTACTTACGTATTTGGTTACTTCACTAAAAAGTATTCAATAACTTGCCTACAGACGGAAAGAAATTGTGTTTCACTACTGCCACATATAGGTAGCTACCCTGATAGTCATTGTTTAACTAAATTCATCATTGCAACTTCACTAGGGTTATCAGCCAAACCAGAGACCACCATCTTTGGACTGCATAGTTTTGCAAATTTTGTTCTGTATCAGTACAAAGTAGGGTTCTAGTTGGCTGAATAGATTTGACAGAGTTCATGAAAGGTACTGATTTTCTTTGTGGAGATCAAGTTGGTTTAACCTCCTAGCACCAAAGCCTGTTTTGTTCCTATAGATTATTAATTTTCAAATTATAACATTAACATGTACTGATAATTCTTGTTTGGTTTATATATATTTTTTTCTAATAGTTACTTAAAGCACCACTCCAGCTTTTTTTTTAATTGCTTTAGTGGTGTTTTTAACCTAAAGTCCCTGTCCCTAGTCTTATATACACCCTTTTGCATCTGTACCTTTTTTTTTGCATCACTCCAGTCCTGCAGTGCCATGGTATGACAACAACTTCTGATTTGCCAGAGATCAGAAGTTACATCACAACAAGCTCTCAATACAAGTTTATGAGAGCTAGTACCAGGATCTCATAGACGTTTGTTGAAGAGAGACCTTTGCATCAGCCGACAGGTCACAAACTGCAGAAGACCGACCGGAGAGACGGTCTTAAAGGATGAAGACATTGAAGGGAGAATATAAGAATAGGGGCAGGGGAATTAGATTAGAAACACCACTCCAGTGGTGAAATAGAAAAAAAATGCTGGATTGGTGCTTTAACAATGTTTTTCTAACTTAACTAACTAAATAAACTAGATGAGAAAGGGATGGGAATGTGGTTAGGAAACATTTTATTAAAGTTCAGTGGAGAAGATGGGTAATTCAAAGCAAAAGGGACAGGTGTACATATACATATTTATGTAAATATTTTATCATATTAACAAGGATTACTATACATTTTGATTTTTAAACCGTTTGCACACCTTTTATTATAAAAACATATTTTCTTATATTTTTTATGAATATAAATGCACAGTATAAAGCCAGGTATACGCGTCCTGGCTTCAGAGAGGTCATGACTGGAAGTGCCGGCTATTCAGAAGAGTGGTCACAGCGAACACAGGTACACGCGTCACCGCTGGTGATGTTGCATTGAAGAGCATGTTAGTACACCCCTGTGGGCGTGCTAACATGCTAAGAGGATGGACTAGGCAGAAGATATAACGCCCTTGGGACTAGTCCCCACACTCATTAGCATAAGATAAAAGATCTTTAGAAATACTTTTTCTGAAGATCCCATTTATCTATGCTAGTGTATACAGACGGTTAGGCGGTGATTAGCAATATGCACCCAGTACTGCTCGTGGTTCTGGGTACATATTGCACCTGACAGGTTCCCTTTAAAGTATGACTGATATGAGTGGGTACTTGTTTGTTGTCGCATGAGTTGAAGCTGCAATTGGTAGCATTTTGGGGTACATAACATTTTTTATCACATTTATTCTATGCTCTAAACTGACCACTTACATCGAGATTCCCATCTAAATCTCTTAAGCATGTGATTCAGATGAAACCCTTGACATATCTTTTCACTAACAGGGCAGGCGGAGTTATTCTGTCTGTCTTTTTAGAGGTGCATACAAATGGCCAACAGCTTTTTTGTGCATGCCTTAAAGATGCCTAATAAGACAAGCACTATCGCATCACAGGCCAAATGACGTCCAAAAATGGTTCCATCTGCCTCATTATAGGGAGTGTTCCATTTGGGATTTTGTGTGCATCACATGGTTCAGAAAATTCCACTTAAACTCCAATGTCCGTGCTCAACATAGACCATAGAATAAATGTATGCCGAGCCACCTTACGGCGATCTGAGGGAGGCAGAATGAACAAATCAACTGCAGTTTAAGAATTTTTTTTTTGTTTTTTTTTTACACTGTTCAACGTGTGGTATAAGTTATTTTTGGGGTCAGTATGATCACAGTGATACCAGATTTATATAGATTTTTTTTTGTTTTAGGTTTTTACAATCTAGCACTAAAAAACACTTTTGCAAAAATAAGTATTTTTGCTTGACCATATCTTGAGAGCTATAATTTTTCTATTTTTCTGCCGACAGTCATGTGAGGGCTTGTTTTTTATGGGATGAGTTGGAGTTGTTATTGGTACCATTTTCGGGCACATAACTGTCACGATTCCTTCTCTGTGTGTCTGGGAAGCAATGAGTAACTATCTGCCGACACTATGAATCTGGGCATGATGAGCTGTCAGTTTAGTGAGTAACAGCTCAGTCGTCCAATCAGGTACTGGTGTAGGAATATTGGCACAACGATCTGTGCTACCTTGTGAGATTAGTGATTTGACACTGCCCTCTGCTGGCCAAAGAAAGAATAGCCGGAAGACCAGAAGTAACCTAGGAATTAAAAAACGGGGAATTGGTTCCCATGGGAAGTTCTTAGAGAGAAGGACCAGTTCAGCAGGAGACAAGGGAAGTAGAAGAGGGGTGAAGAACTGGAGAAGTGACCGGGAAAGGTGTTGTGAAGCAGCAGCAGCGCAAGGACATGCAGGTTGAGAGAAAGAAGGAAGCCTTCCCTGCAGCAGATTTGAGCGGCAGAGAGACGGCTCTGGAGCAGACTGAACCAAGTAACCCACAAGTCCCGAGCTCCCGCACCATCCAACGTTGGGTTGCCAGAATGTTCAGGTTCCGGTATAAAGTCTCCTACTGGTTGAAAGCCGAATAAACGCATGCTGATGCGTTGTCTCAAGTGACATGGGAGCGACCGACTTGGGATATTGATGATGAGCTTAAGGGGGTGAGACACCCGACTTTAAGTGCTTTTCTGCAGTTCTGGTGAAGGCCCAAGAAGCTGGAGAAGAATCTCAGCCTTCCCGGATCTTGGGATGCCCTAGGAAGGAGTGGGTGCATTTACAGCAAGCTGACCCTGAGCACATACAGACATGGGTGGCCGTTAACCAATGACCCTGCTGGGAGGAGAGTGAGCCTTTTAGTCGTGGCCCTATAACTCCTCGGTCAGTGGAAGCGTGTCGCTATGAAGAATTGGGTACTCTATCAGTGGATCCAGTTGCCGAGGGAGTTTCGGACCTCCTGGCAAGTGGTGATCCTGGATGGAATAGTGTCGTGCCTGGCCAAAGAAGCTCATGAAAGGGGTGCTCCCTTCGGAGTGGAGAAAACTTTTCAGTGGCTACAGCTGCTGGCATGTCAGTCTCAGTTACACCGGGCAGTTGATCACCTTTGCCGGACATGTTGACAATGTGAACTGGCCTCTGAACAACAGGTCCCCACACAGGTGCTGAGGACATCTGAACCCCTGGAAATGTTAATGGTCAACTACCTGATGATTGGTCCGTCCCGCAGCGGGTGTAAATACTGTTTGGTGATGACAGACCACTTCGAGAAGTTTGCAGTTGTGACACCCACAAGGGATCAGACGGCTGAGTCTGCCACCTGGGCCATCGGTTGGGACTTCATCCATGTGTATGGGTGTGTGGCGCCCCTGAGGCTTCAGGCGCCACAGGGTGCTGCACCTCCATTAGGGTGTAGTACTTATCCTGGGTCCAAGGAAGGTCGGTACCGGTTCCACACACACCTACTTGCAGTTACAGAGGGTTGCCCTCCCCAATGGGGACCGGGCCAGGATCAGATCACAGTAGGGGGTCACTACAGTGGTTGGGTTTACAGGACACCACTGCACCAGGGCCTCCCCGATCTACTAGGGACTCAGGGTCAGGGAGAAGCAACCACCAGGGGGAGTCAGGAACACATAGAGGGAAAAGCAGGTTGACCTAGTGAGAGTAGTAAACCAGCTGGTGGCAGCGGCTTAGGGTAACAGCTTCGAATACACAACACAACTACAAAAATGAGGAGAACAGACACAGAGAAGAGTGGATGTACCGCAAGGCAGCCCTGTGGGCCAAGGCGTTCAAAATGGTCGCTGGGGAGAAGCAGGCGGCTGCTTCCACAGGACCAGCGCTGTCTGAGTATAGAACCCTAGGACAGGCATACTTCACGTTGTCTACTATCTCTGCAAGGATCGCGGGAATTGTTAGAAAAGTCACCAGACCTGTCCCACCGAGTCTGGAGCCAAATAGCATATAGGATCCAGGGCTGAGGTCCTCGACCAGCCCCACATCGGAACCGCGCTATCAGCATACAGACTGGGACACCAGGATCCCCAAGTGCTTCACGCCACGGCGGTCCGATACTTAAGCCCGCTACACACGCTTCAAGATATCTCACAATCCGTCGTTGGGGTCAAGTTGTAAGTGACGCACATCCGGCATCGTTTGTGAGGTATCTGCGTGTGACAGCTACTTGCGATCAGGATTGAACGCAAAACCGTTGATCGCAAACACATCGTATCATTCTCTAGAATTGAGCGTTTTGTTGCACGAACCTAGTCAATTGTAACGTGTGACATCCCTCATACGATTTTGGTGTCTGATGCTATGTGCGCAGGTGTGCGCTCTGCACCGCAGCTTATAAAAGGTCTGCTTCAGAGCGCAGCTGAAAAGCTGCGTTCTGAAGCGCCTCACAATGTCTGTCATTCACTAATCTCTGTCAGTCCGTCACTATCTCTGTCCCTCACTCTCTGTCCATGTCAGTCTATCCCCCTCTCTCATATACTCACCGATCCCCGAACCCCGGCGCTGCACGGCGTTCACACTGCTCCGGCGGCTTTTACTGTTTTGAAAAAGCCGGCCGCCCATTAAACAATCTCGTATTCCCTGCTATCCCCGCCCACCGGCGCCTATGATTGGTTACATTGAGACACGCCCCCACGCTGAGTGACAGGTGTCACACTGCACCCATTACATTATATGCGACAGTTCTGGGACTGTACCCGGCTCTTCCCGATTTACCCTGGTGCGTTGGTAAATCGGGGTAATAAGGAGTTATTGGCAGCCCATAGCTGCCAATAAGTCCTAGATTAATCATGTCAGGCGTCTATGAGACACCCTCCATGATTAATCTGTAAATTACAGTAAATAAACACACACACCCGAAAAAATCCTTTATTAGAAATAAAAAACACAAACATATACCCTGGTTCACCACTTTAATCAGCCCCAAAAAGCCCTCCATGTCCGGCGTAATCCAGGATGCTCCAGCGTCGCTTCCAGCGCTGCTGCATGGAGGTGACCGGAGCTGCAGAATACACAGCCGCTCCGGTCACCTCCACGCAGGTAATGAAGACAGCCGCGCGATCAGCTGCTGTCACTGAGGTTACCCGCTGTCACTGGATCCAGCGGTGGCCGCGGGTAACTTCAGTGACAGCTCATCTGATCGCGCTACTCACCTCAGTTGCTGCGTGGAGGTGATAGGAGCGGCGGTGAGTAGCGCGATCAGCTGAGCTGTCACTAAGGTTACCCGCGGCCACCGCTGGATCCAGTGACAGCGGGTAACCTCAGTGACAGCAGCTGATCGCTCGGCTGTGTTCATTAGCTGTGTGGAGGTGACCGGAGCGGCTGTGTGTGCTGCAGCTCCGGTCACCTCCATGCAGCTGCGCTGGAAGCGACGCTGGAGCATCCTGGATTACGCCGGACATGGAGGGCTTTTTGGGGCTGATTAAAGTGGTGAACCAGGGTATATGTTTGTGTTTTTTATTTCTAATAAAGGATTTTTTCGGGTGTGTGTGTTTATTTACTGTAATTTACAGATTAATCATGGAGGGTGTCTCATAGACGCCTGACATGATTAATCTAGGACTTATTGGCAGCTATGGGCTGCCAATAACTCCTTATTACCCCGATTTGCCAACGCACCAGGGTAAATCGGGAAGAGCCGGGTACAGTCCCAGAACTGTCGCATATAATGTATGCGGCAATTCTGGGCGGCTGTTGGCTGATATTGTTAGGCGGGGGGGCTCCCCATAACGTGGAGCTCCCCATCCTGAGAATACCAGCCTTCAGCCGTATGGCTTTATCTGGCTGGTATTAAAATTGGGGGGAACCGCACGCCGTTTTTTTTAATTATTTAATTATTTATTTCACTACACAGTATAGACACGCCCACCGGCTGCTGTGATTGGGTGCAGTGTGACACCTGTCACTCAGCGTGGGGGGCGTGTCTCACTGTAACCAATCACAGGCGCCGGTGGGCGTGGAAAGCAGGGAATACGAGATTGTTTAATGGGCAGCCGGCTTTTTCAAAACAGTAAAAGCCGCCGGAGCAGTGTGAATGCCGTGCAGCGCCGGGGATCGGGGATCGGTGAGTATGAGAGAGGGCTGCTAACTTCAGTAACTTAGGAGATTAGCGGTCACCGGTGAGTCCTTCACTGGTGACCGCTAATCAGGGCGCGACACAGACAGAGCCGCAGCATGACAATGAAGTCGGGTGAAGTTCACCCGAGTTCATTCTGACAGTTCGGCTCTGTCTGTGTCTGCTGTCATCTGCCATTCAGCTCTGCTACATGGCTGTCTGTGTCTGCTGTTAGCGGCCATGTAGCAGAGCTGAACGGCAGATGACATAGTAAAAACGCATCCCTGCACAGTACACACGCTTGGCAAGTCAATAAATAAAAAAAAAAAAAAGGTGCCCAATGCATACGTCACAGAACACATGATCTAAAGGATCGCACATAAAATTGACCAATTTAACATAGACTACTAACGCAAGTGTGACAGCAAATGAACGACCAACGTGAAATCTCATAAGATCCCATATGCAACCTGGGCGTGTCACATCGCAAATGCGATTGTGCAACTAATTGCAACGTGTAAAGTGGGCTTTAGCACATCAAAGGATGAAGCGCCCATAGACTGACACATACTGGACTTGAACTTCCACAGATTTGGGATCGGCTGGCGCCCATCGTGGCGGAGACTGGTACTCTGGGGCAGCGCCTGAACTACCTGTGAGTAAAAGACCTGGAACCGTAGCCCCGTCTCTGCCTCTCATTTGCCGGCACCATCGCCCAGCGCTGCGGTGCCAATGGGGACTACCGATACCCCGTCGTCCTCCATCATCCTTCTTGTGGTAACCCCGCTCCGCCTGTGGGAAGCGACCTTCATCAGCCCCGGAGAGCAGCACTCGCAGCGACGGTCCATCCCTGGCCGCGGAGCACAGGTGGCGTCACGATCTAAAAAGACTTTCCTAACCGTCACTACCACCCCCATCCTCCATCTTTCCTTCCGTCCACCGCCTTCCCTCCCTCCTGTAGACTTGGGGTCACGAAACCGGGCCAGGCCAGCCCATGATGATGCAGAGGATCTGCACCCTCGGCCCAGCGACGTGTCGGGTGAAAATCCCTCGACCCTGGGGTGTTACAGGTGCCCAAAGAGAATCCACTCAGATCAAGGGGTGTGTTTCCAGGGGAAGGTGATAGAAGAACTGCACTGGCTATATGATCCCGAGAAGTCT
Organism: Anomaloglossus baeobatrachus; assembly: GCF_048569485.1. Taxonomy (NCBI): domain Eukaryota; kingdom Metazoa; phylum Chordata; class Amphibia; order Anura; family Aromobatidae; genus Anomaloglossus; species Anomaloglossus baeobatrachus. The sequence continues at coordinate 199,523,932 of NC_134358.1, forward strand.
CGCACCACTCCTTAACATCCCCAGGGGAATAGGGCCTGCGAATGCTTCAATAGAACGCTGCTACAAATACTATAAACTCTGGAAGAGGATCAGAAAATGAAATGGACTTCGTTTGTCTCAGAACTAGTGTGGGTGTACAACAATCGGGTGCATGCCACCACCGGGTATTCTTTGCATACCCTCATGTTTAGCCATAAGGGCTGCGAGATCACCCAGATGGAACTCGGGCGAGAGGGAGATTGGCCCTGGTCAGACACATCCATGTGGGTACGGGAACATCAACATCGTCTCCGGGCCCTACAGCAGCATGTAGAACAGAGATTCCGGGAGCTGAGCCATCCCGAAGTAACTTCAGTGCAAGAGGCACCCTACACCTGGGGGATCGAGTGCTAGTGTAGGCTAAACGGGCAAAGAATAAACTGGATCATTGTTTGGAGGCCGTACCCTACCGAGTGGTAAAGCGGGTGCATCCTGGTTATCCGGTGTATGAGGTACAACCTGAAGAGGAAGAGACAGGCCCCAGCCGAGTCTTACACTGCGTGTCCGAAGCAGAGGGACTCCGACCTCAAAGCTCACCAGGAGCGCCAACACCAGTTGACTGGAGGGGCCATGGGGGATAAAGAAAGGTGGTGGACACCTCCTGTCAAACTTCCCAGGATGGTCCACCCCCAGCCTTAGATGAAGGAGGAACCTAGGAGGAGCCTCCGCCCGAAGCCTTGAGTCCTCTGGACGAGCTGCCCTTGTAGGGACCTTGGAGAACTGAGTGGGCTAATGCTGGTGTTCCACCTTCAAGATATGCCCAAGACGAGTTCATCTGGCAACAGCTGATTCGACACGTGCAGAAATGCGACCAGATGATGACCGCCATAAGTCCGCTCCTTGAGAACTGTCAGATCCAGGAGAACTCTCCTCGCCAGAGGACTGGCGACTTTAAAGTGAGAGGGAATGTTGGAATATGGGCACAATGATCCGTTGGACCTTATGAGATTAGTGATTTGACACTGTCCTCTGCTGGCCAAAGATAGAATCTCAGAACTCTGCTTGTCATAGCATTCTGTTTCAGTAGTGCTGTTGGCCTGCTTTACTGTGTGCTGCTTGTTCTGATTACTGCTGTCTGACACTAGACAATAGCCGGAAGACCAGAAGTAACCTAGGAATTAAAAATTAGGGAATTAGTTCCCTGGGGAAGGTCTTAGAGAGAAGCACCAGTTCAGAAGGAGACAAGGGAAGGGGAAGAAGAGTGAAGAGCCTGAGAAGTGATCAGAAGAAGTTTTCTGGCACAAAGAAGCAGCAGTGCGAGGACGTGCAGGCTGAGGGGAAGAAGGAAGCCTCCTCTGCAAAAGATTTGAGTGGCAGGGAGACTGCTCAGGAGCAGACTGAACCAGGTAGCCCGCAAGTACCGAGCCCCTGCACCGTCCAGCAAGCCCCCGAAGATGGCTTGCAAATCCTGAGCCCCCACACTGTGCTGCAAGCCCCTGAAGATGGCCCTCAAGTCCCCCGCTAGGCCCACCAACACCCCGACGTCGCCTGTTGAGACCCTCGCTATGCGTGTCAAAACTCCGTTTCCACCTGTCAAGACCCCCAGACCGGACTATGTGGTCAAGCCGCAGGCTTAGATATCCGTGGGTGACCTTAATCCGCTGGGCTGGTGCTTCCTGCCCCGGCCGTGCTGTACTTGTTCTGGGGGACTGTTTTGAAAGTGGTTTGAGCTTAGGGTATTCAGCAATTCAGTGACCGTAACCCATAGAGACAAAAGTTATAGGGCCTGGAGACTGCAGATGGGGACCCTGACATATCTATACATTTTCCTACAAGAATTAACATGCTCGTTCCCCTGCCTCTGTTAGGGTCTTTATTAGCTGCTGTGTTGATAATTTCTTTTGTATAACCAGAAGCTTAACTCTTTTTCCCTTGTGACAATCTTCACCTGCCTTTGGTTTCCCAACCCCTTTTGGAATATTAATAAATAGAGTTGAGTCACCAGTGTGTCTTCCTTCTCTGTGTGCCACGTCTTAACCTTGCTCTTACACTGGGGCATTCTGAGCTGTCGGTAAGTTGAATGACAGCTCAGTCATCCAGTCTGATTCTGGGTGGGACTGGATTAATAAGATGTTTCTTGTTCCCAGTAATTGCTCAGCTACTTAGTTGAGAAGAATCTCTCAGAACTCTGCCTGTAATATCATTCTGTTTCAGTAGTGCTGTTTGCCTGCTTTACTGTGCGCTGCTTGTTCTGATTACTGCTGTCTGACACTGGACTATTGCCTGAATACTTCACTGTTTGCTCCCTATAACTACGAGATGTCTTCCTGGTATTCTGACCCTACACTGTGACCTAACTATACCTCAGTTTACTCCCTGTATTCACGACATGTCCTCCTGGTATCCTGACCCCGAACCATTACCTGACTAATGCGGGCGTCACACGATACGATCTATCAAGCGATCACACGATCGATCATACCTGCCCCCGTCGTTTGTGCGTCACGGGCAAATCGCTGCCAGTGTCGCACAAAGTCGTTAAACCCCCATCACACGTACGTACCTGATGAGCGACCTCGCTGTGGGCGGCGAACATCCACTTCCTGAAGGGGGTGGGACATTCGGCATCACAACGACGTCACACAGCCGCTGGCCAATAGAAGCGGAGGGGCGGAGATGAGCGGGACGTAAACATCCCGCACACCTTCTTCCTTCAGCATTGCCGGCGGCCGCAGGTAAGCTGCAGTTCATCGTTCCCGGGGTGTCACACGGAGCGATGTGTGCTACTCCGGGTACGATGAACAACCGGCGCAGGGAAGAATAAACGATTTTTTAAAAATAAACGACATGTAAACAATACACGATTTGTAACCAATTTGCGATCGTCACACAAAACGACGTCGCAAACGATGCCGGATGTGCGTCACGAAAACCGTGACCCCTAAGACATATCGCACGATGGATCGTCTCGTGTGACGCCCGCATAAGTCTCGGTTTCCTCCTTATATCCACGACGAGCTCCACTAGTATCCTGATTGTGGACCGTTACTTGACTACATCTTGTTTACTCCTTGTATCCACAATGAGCTCTCCTGGTATCTGATTTCCAGCCTCCAGATTAGCCAGTAAGTGACTAGTATCACAGTGTTTTTTGATCGCTCAATTCCGAATTTTGGGAGGCAGAATTGGCAAAAATTGTGCAATTGTTTGTGTTTTGTTTGGTTTTTTTTTTCAATGTTTTGCTGCTTTTGCACAATAAAGACTACATTATAGAAAAAAAATGTTTTTGCATGGCCTAATTCTGACAGCTATAGAATTTTTATTTTTCCACTGGAGCTTAGTGGTGGCTTGTTTTTTGTGGGACAAGATGATGTTTTCAGGGATTCCATTTCTTTTTAAATATGACTTTTTGATCACAATTTATTCTATGTTTTGTTCTGATGTCTGATGAAAGAGTTTTTGCAATGTTTATTTTTATGGTGTTCACAGAAGGTGTTAACCCCTTAGTGACAGAGCTAATTTTCACCTTAATGACCAGACCAAAATTTGCAATTCTGACCAGTGTCACTTTATGAGGTTATAACTCTGGAACGCTTCAATGGATCCCAGTGACTCTGAGATTGTTTTTTTGTTACATATTGGACTTAATTTTAGTACCAAATTTTGGACAATAATTTTTGTGTTTATTTATGAAAAAAATTTAATTTTGGCAAAAATTTTAAAAATTTAGCAATTTTCAACTTTTGAATTTTTATACCGTTAAACCAGAGAGTTTTGTGACACAAAATAGTTAATAAATAACATTTTCCACATGTCTACTTTACATAAGCACAATTTTGGAAACAAAATTTTTTTTTTGTTAGGAAGTTAGAAGCATTCAAAGTTTATCCGCAATTTCTCATTTTTACATCAAAATTTACAAAACCATATTTTTAGGGACCACATCACATTTGAAGTGACTTAGAGAGGCCTAGGTGACAGAAAATACCCAAATGTGACACCATTCTAAAAACTGCACCCCGCAAAGTACTCAAAACCATATCCAGGAAGTTTATTAACCCTTCAGGTGCTTCACAGGAACTAAAGCAATGTGGAATGAAAAAAAGCAGAAACATAAAATTTTACCTAAAAATGTTGCTCTGCCCCAAATTTATTCACTTTTAGAAGAAATAACACAACAAAATAGACCCCAAAACTTGTTACCCACTTTCTTATGAACAAGCCGATACCCCACATATGGTCAGAAACCTCAGTTTGGACAAATGGGAGGGCTCGGAACAGAAGGAGCAATAGTTGAATTTTGGAAAGCAAATTTGTCTGAAATAGATTGTGGGCACCTGGTTGTATTTACAAGGCCGCTAAGGTACCCAAACAGCAGAAACCCCTCACAAGTGACGCCATTTTGGAAACTAGACCTCTCAAGGCTTCTATCTAGGGGTATAGTGAGCATTTTGGACCCACAGGTATTTCACAGATTTTGATAACGTTATGTTGTCATATTGAACATTTTCATTTTTTTTTCTCAAAAATGTTGCTTTAGCATCAATTTTCTCACTTTTTCAAGAGGTAACTCCAAAAATGTGATGCCAAGGTTTGTTACCCACTTTCTTATGAGCATGGTGATACCTCACATGGGGTCTGAAACCTTTGTTTGGACAAATGGGAGGGCTTGGAACGGAAGGAGCAATATTTGAATTTTGGCAAGGAAATTTGTCTGAAAAAGATTGCGGGCACCATGTCTCATTTGAAGGGCCCCTAAGGTACGCAAACAGCAGAAACCCCCCACAAGTGACCCCATTTTGAAAACTAGGCCCCTCAAGGAATTTATCTAGATGTTTGGTGAGTACCCTGAACCCCCAGGTGCTTAACAGAATTTTATAACGTTGAGCCATGAAAATAAAAAAAATGAAATTTTACCACAAAGTTGTTACTTTAACTAGGTAGCTTTTTATCACAAGGGTAACAGGAAAAAAATCACGATGAAATTTATTGTGCAATTTCTTCTGAGTTTGCCGATACCTTATATGTGGTGGAAATTAACTGTTTGGGCACACGGCAGGGCTCGGAAGGGAAAGAGTGCCATTTGACTGCAAAATTGGCTTGAATCAATAGCGGACGCAATGTTGCATTTGGAGAGCCCTTGAGGTGCCTATACATTGAAGCTCCCCAACATATGGCCACATTTTGGAAAATAGACCCCTCAAGGAATTTATCTAGATGTTTGGTGAGTACCCTGAACCCCCAGGAGATTCCCAAAAGTTTATAATGTTGAGCTGTGAAAATAAAAAAAATACATTTTTACCACAAAATTGTTACTCCAACCAGATAGCTTTTTTTTTACAAGAGTAAATGGAAAAAATTCAGCATAAAATTTATTGTGCAATTTCTACTGAGTATTCTGATACCTTATGTGTGGTGGAAATCAACTGTTTGGGTGCACGGCAGGGCTCGGAAGGGAAGGAGCGCCATTTGACTGCACAATTGGCTGGAATCATTAGCGGACGCTATGTCGCATTTGTAAAGCCCCTAAGGTGCCTAAACAGTGGAGGTCCCCCAGAAGTGACCCCATTATGGAAACAAGACACCTCAAGGCTTTTATCTAGGTGTATAGTGAGCATTTTGAATACACGAGTACTTCACAGAATTTGATAAGCTTAGGTCACCAAATTGAAAATTTTCATTTTTTTCACAAAAATGTTGCTTTAGCATCAAATTTCTCACTTTTTCAAGAGGCAACAACAAAAAGTGGACGCCACAGGTTGTTATCCAATTTCTTATGAGCGCAGGGATACCCCACATGTGGCCAAAAACCTCTGATTAAATGGGAGGGCTTGGAATGGAAGGAGTACCATTTGAATTTTGGAAAAGTTTAAATAAATTGCGGGCACCATGTCACATTATCAGAGCCCTTTGGGTACCTATACAGCAGAAACCCCCCACAAGTGACCCCATTTTGGAAACTGGACCCCTCAAGGATTTTATTTGAGTGTAGTAAGCATTTAGAATCCACAGGTACTTCACAAAAATGTTGCTGTAGCAACAAATTTCTTACTTTTAGGCTATGTGGCTATGATCCAGCGACACGGCGTCTAGTACACAATGTCCGCCTTCTTGCAGAGATGTGAGTGTTGTCCACGGGAGAATGCAGCTGCCCATGCCCACTGTTTGGGTTCAGGCTGCTTTGGACTTTAGTTTTATTCTACCTGCAGAGAGCACTCTCGTCTCCGCAGCATAAATTGACATGCTGAGGCTCGGGAAGCTGCACCACAGGTCAGTTTATGCTGCGGCGAAAAGAAGCTCAGTGGGCATGGGATTTCTAAAATCCTTCCACTGTGCTTCTACTGCAAAATACAGCATTATGGACGCAGGGAAATCACTCTGAGCCCAAAATGCTGCAAACCCTGATTGTGGGCATACAGCCTAAAATGCTACAATGGATGAATGGATACATGTCAAACATATAACGTCCCACCCCCTTGCATATTCTAAGCTGGCGCCCTTTAGTGCCTTTCATGTGGCACTAAAGGGTGCCTAGCCTTCTATTTAGCCCCCCAAAAAAAAAAAATTAAAATATCCAACGTGATGTCCCCCCTATTTTTGATAGCCAGCTAGGGTAAAGCAGACAGCTGTAGCCTGCAAACCACAGCTGACAGCTTCACCTTAGCTGGTGATCAATTTGGAGGGCTCCCCAGGCTTGTTTTTTTATTAATAAATAGATAATTAAAAAAAAACAAACAAACGTGGGGTCCCCCCCAAATTAGATCACCAGCCAAGGTGAAGCTGACAGCTGGAATCTCGTATTCTCAGGGTGGGAAGAGCCATGGTTATTGGACTCTTCCCTGCCTAAAAATAGCAGGCCGCACCCGACCCAGAAGTGGCGCATCTATTAGATGCGCCAATCCTGGCGCTTCGCCTCAACTCATCCCGTTGCCCTGGTGCAGTGGCAAACGGGGTAATAAATGGGGTTGATACCAGCTGTAATGTTACCTGGCATCAAGCTTAGCAGTTAGTGATGTCATAGCGTCTGTCAGATACTCGACATAACTAATTGACAGTAATAAAAAAAAAAATGACAACAAAAAAAATTATTTGAAAAAACGCTCCCCAAAACATTCCTTCTTTAACCAATTTATTGAAAAGAAAAAAATATGGGGTCCGCTGTAATCTATTTTGGAGGTCCCACAACGATTCTGGACCTTCTAGAATATGGGGGCACGTTCAGGGAACGTATCCCCCATTTTCTAGGAGTGCAGACCCTCCATTTGAGGAGAGTGGGTGCAGTATCATTGCACCCACTCTCCCCGGGTCCACAGCAGCAGTGTGCGAGCAGCCAGCCAGCGTTTCTGAACACAGGAAGCTGAGCTGACAGCCGCTCTCTGTGCATGCGACCAATGTCTATTGTGAAGGAGGAGGGATCACGGGGGATCAACGTTGTATAAGGTACGGGGGTTACCAGGGAACACCAGGGGGGGGTAAGAGGGGGTCACCTGGCAGGACCTGGGGAGGAATTGCCATGACACATGCGACAGAAATCAGAGGAGGATGATAAATGCGGCCGGTGCGCTGCTGTGCGCGCCGCCATCTTGGATTATGGAGGGGGATTTTGGAAGTCGGGGGGGGGCACTTTGGTGACATCGGGGGACCAGAGGTGACTGGGGAGGAGATTTATCCCCCATCTGACATGTTTGATCATGCCAGGTGAGAGATAAATCATTTTTTACGGGCGCTTTTTTACTGTAACGAGAACATCAATATACGGTGTATACCGGTGATCACGTGAGCGGGAACCGGAAAAAACGGCCTGAATCATGATCTCCAGTGTCTCAGCTACCCCTGGTAGCTGAAATCCTGGAGATTTTCTGTCGCTGGGGGCGCTACAGCCTATTTTTGGCATGACGTCTCAAAGCGTCAGTACAGAACAAGTACCCTGTTTTTCCGACGTCTTGAGACGTTTGGCCGTCATTATGGCCTTAAATAATGGGACATTTTTATAGATCAGGTTGTTGTTGTTGGACTCAGTGATAACAAATATTTGTAATTTTTTAATTTAGTTTTGTTTCCACATAAATATACGCATTTATTGGTGTAATTTTTTTTAAATGTGGGGTGTTTTTTTTTTCTTTTTATACTTGGTCTTGCTTTTGAGTTGAAATTTTTACTTCTCTGATCACTGCTTTACTGCATTGCAATGCTTTAGAGCTTCCAGCGTGACACCGTCAGCATGCCTTTTATACCCTGCTATTGAAATGGTCTAACAGGCCACCATAGATCCTGAGGTCATTATTTTGACCATAGGCTACCATTAAAAAGATCTGGTCCCCATTATGGCATCGCGGTGGTGCCAATCAGGTGAGAGAGGGAGCCTCCTCCCTCTCACAACCTTCTAAATGCTGTGCATTCCGAGGGTTAAACAAACGGGGCGGTGACAGCCAACATCTAGTCGGGAATCGTACGGTCACAGCTGATGTACCCGCATAATTACAATAGATAAAAACTGAAGGGAAAAAGCGCAATAGGGTCTTGCCCAACGAGCATATAAGAATAATAAGGGAATGTGCTCACCTTATGGGGTTGTGCACATTCCCAGAATTAAAGCATGTAGTCAGCTACTTCGGAGTCCACATGCTAAAAAAAGCCAAAGCAGATCAGGAACAAAGTAGATGTGGAACTGTTACTGCGCTGCTGAAGATATGACATAAATCCAAGAAAGTTGAATGAAGTTAGTTTTATTCTACGCGTTTTGAAGTTCCATCCTACTTCTGCATCAGGAAATCTACCGATATATAACCTCTACTTTGATCCTGATCCGCATTATTACAATAACATAACTGTACATCATTTTTTTTTTTTGAAAGTTAATTCATATTTTGGGAAGAGGTTAAGTCTCCCTTATTATTTATTAGGTAATTTATTATTGGCTTCCATCATTTATTCTGGAATATTTTTTTTTAATAAATATATAAGTCGTAATAATAGTCCATAAATGCCTTAGGGGTACTTTGCACGCTGCGACATCGCTTGCCGATGCTTGCGATGCCGAGCGCGATAGTACCCGCCCCCGTCGCACATGCGATATCTTGTGATAGCTGCCGTAGCGAACATTATCGCTACAGCAGCTTCACATGCACTTACCTGCCCTGCGACGTCGCTCTGGCCGGCGACCCGCCTCCTTCCTAAGGGGGCGGGTTGTGCGGCATCACAGCGACGTAACACGGCAGGCCGCCAATAGAAGCGGAGGGGCGGAGATGAGCGGGACGTAAACATCTCGCCCACCTCCTTTCTTCCGCATTGGCGGTGGAGGCAGGTAAGGAGATGTTCCTCGCTCCTGCGGCTTCACACACAGCGATGTGTGCTGCCGCAGGAACGAGGAACAATATCGTATCTCCTATTGGTGCGACATTATGAAAATGTCCGATGCTACACAGATCACCGATTTACGACGTTTTTGCGATCGTTTATCGGCGCATCTAGGCTTTACACGTTGCGACATCGTTACTGGCGCCGGATGAGCGTCACTTTCGATTTTACCTCAACGATATCGCAGTAGTGATGTCGCAACTTGCAAAGTACCCCTTAGAGTTATCTCTTGGGTAATATATCTATTCTTGTTTTTATTTTTATTACTGAAATTAATTCAATTGCTGCCTTTGCTTTTTGCTATTTACTTCTCCTTGCCATTAGTTTTGTGGGCTTATTGTTAAAAAAAACTTTATTTTTGATGTTTTTAAAATACTTAGTGTTTTTAGCTTTAATCTTAAGTTTCTGGTTCTGGTTGTGCAATTCTGATGATGAATTTTTACGTTTTTGTTCTTTCACGGTATTTTTGATAATTTGTGTGATTTTTTTTTTTCTCCTATACTTTTTTCTTATTTCTCAATGAGACTTGAATTTAATTTAAATTTAATTAAAATTCCTCTCATGACTGTCATGTGGGCGTTTCCATATTGTTTGTAAAGTATAGTATCTTAGATATTTTCCTTCAAGTGTTTTTTCCAAGGCATCTTTAATTTCCTTTTTGTACTGAGGTAATTTGAAGTAGATATGTATTACATTTCCAGATTCATTTGGATAACATTGAGTCAATCTCAAATCTCATTGGTGCATGGCCTGAAGAGGTGCCTATTTCTACAGATTTAATATTTTTTAGTATATACAGTATATACAGTAGATGTTTGTGAGGAGAAGGTTGATTCTTGAGAAGCTTTTATGCCTCTCAATAAAATATATATGCTCTTGAGGTGGATGAAGTTCAAACATAAATGTATCTTAAAGGTCTTCCTTGGAAAGACATTTTTTCAGGTTTGGGTTTTTGTTTTTTTCATGTCAAATCAATGTTTTCATTTGGGACAGTGTTAAAATCTCCCAAAAATAATAACTTTTTTTTCATTTCTTCCACTTTTCTTCCACTTTGTTTTTTGAAATATGACCTGTCTGCTGCCTATAAAATAACTATATTATATACCATATTGTTAATTTGTGCACACTAATTTCAAACCTTCATTATTTATTTAGTGGGCAATTTGTTATTATTTTTTATTAAAGTTCCTCCCGCTTTTTTTTTTTTTACATATTACGTGTGGGTAGTTTCTATTACCAAATTTTGAACATTTTGTCTTGAGCAAATTTGGTTTCTTGTAAACCTATAATGTCTGCTATGAATTTTTAAAATTTCTGTCCAAATAGTGTGTATTGTTTGGTCTAGCGTAACTGTAGTTTTAGTTTTTATTCTTCACTAAATAGAGATTTTAACTTAGAATTGAGAATTTTGATAATTACTAATCAATTCTGGCAGACAAAGATGTCAATTGAAACCAGAAGTTTACATACACTTTTTAAACAGACACATATGCAGCTTTTTCTCACTATCTGACATTAAATCAGAATAAACCGTTTCCGTTTTAGATCAATTAGGATTACCAAAAATATTTGTATTTGCCAAATGCCAAAATAAAAGAGAGAGAATGTTTTAAGGCATTTTTATTACTTTTGTCAAAGTCAAAAATCTACATACATTTCATTAGTATTTGGCACCATTGCCCTTAAGCTGTTAGATTTGCTTCAAACGTTTTGGATATCCTTCCACAAGCTTCTTGCGATAATTGGTAGGAATTTGGGCCCATTCCTCTTGACAAAACTGGTGTAACTGAGCCATGTTTGTAGGTCTCCTTGCTCACACCTGTCTTTTCAGCTTTGCACATAAATTTTCAATAGGATTGAGATTAGGACTTTGTGATGGCCACTCCAAAACATTGACTTTGTTATCCTTAAGCCACTTTGTAACCAGTTTGGCAGTACGCTTCGGGTCATTGTCCATTTGTAAGACCCATTTTTGCCCAAGCTTTAAGATCCTGGCTGATGTCTTGAAATGTTGCTCCAGTATTACCAAGTAATCTTCTTTCCTCGTGATGTCATCTAATTTGTGACGTGAACAAGTCACTCCTGCAGCAAAACAACCCTACAACATGATGCTGCCACCCCCGTGTTTCACAGTTTGGATGGTGTTCTTAGACTGTAAATCCTCTCCCTTTTCCCTCCAAATGTAACGATGGTCTTTATGGCCAAACAGTTCAATTTTAGTTTCATCAGACAACAGGACATATCTCGAAAAATTAAGGTCTTTGTTCCTGTGTGCATTTGCAAACATTAATTTGGCTTTTTTATGTTTCTTGTGGACTAATGGCTTCTTCCTGACAGAGTGGCCTTTTAGCCCATGAAGATACAGTACTCGTTTCACAGTAGATGATACAATCTTACTAGCTTCCACCAGCATCTTCACAAGGTCTTTTGATTTTGTTCTTGGATTGGTATTCACTTGTCTAACCAAAGCACCTTCATCTCTGGTACACAGAACCCATCTCCTTCCTGAGCGGTATGATGGCTGGACATTCCCATCTTGTTTGTACTTGCATTTAATTGTTTGTACATAGTGAACGAGGCACCTTCAAATATCTGGACATTGCACCCAAGGATGAACCACACTTGTACAAGTCCACAATTCTCTTCCTGAGATCTTGGCTGATTTCTTTTGACTTTCCCATGATGCTACACAAGGAAGCAGTGTGTTTCAGGTGTGCATCAAAATCTCTCTCTCTCTTTCACAGCACAGGAGGTAGCAGCTGAGCAGTGCCATGTTACTGAGCAGGAGCTTATGCACAGTGCATGGGGAGGTGGCTGTGTGCTCAGTGCAGGGCTACTGTGTGCCTACCCAGTTTCTGATGAAGCACTGAAAAGTCACTGCCATCAGAGCAGGAAGACAGGTCAGATAAGCTTGTGTGAGGAAGGGCAGAGGAGCTTGTGCTGACACCCTGACAGAGCTCAGCACTGTGCTGTAGCCTGAGGTAAACTATTCAGTGTGTGTGGAGCTGAAGACAGATTTTCCCTGACAAACCAGGTCACACCTGGGAATCAGCATGAGGAGGAAGTAAGTCCACTGGTCCAAAAGCATCATTCACTGATCTGGAGGAGTGGGTGGACCTGAGCAGCCACCTTGTCTTCACTAAAAGCACCGGAGGTGGAAGCAGGTACACACGCGGATAAGTGACTGCCAAGAGGCAGCCCTGAGGGATCCCGATATTTCGGCAGCTGATGCCACAGGATGGAACCCAGGAACCGGAGCTAATTAGGCAGAGGCTGGTTCGGTCCTGAGCAGGCTGGTACTAGTGGTCACAGGCAGGCGGTAGGAGCTTGCAGGGATTGGAGAACATAGTATAATCACAGGGGGGTACAGAAATTCACACGAGTTCAACTAGGCAGAACAGAGACAGAGTCACAGACTAATACGAAATGCGGGTTATAGCACGGGGACCTGACAATTAACACAGGCAGATTATCTATGTGGACACATTGAAAAGGCACCTCTCAATGGGGGAGCATGCCTTATATGTATAATACCTGTAGGAAAAATAAGGAAGAACTTCTGGGTTAGGTCACGCTGGCCCTTTTAAGAAGAGGTGACACAGCGCTACCGCACATATGCAGGTGTCGTGAGCCAGAAGACAGGCCGGGCAGCAAGGAGGAAGAGGTGGCAGCAGCAGGACACTGGCGCTACTGTGATGGAGATAGCTGAGGTACCGACGGAGGTGCGAAGGAGACCCGGGGGCCGCAGGGCAGGACAGGAAATGGGGAATGGAGATGTGAGCAGACCATGGCATGACAACCAGCTTCTGTCTGTCTAGTGCAGAAACAGCCTAAGTGGACAACTTCCAGAAGGTTTTTGAAAGGTTTACTTCCTGATTTGATACAGTTAGGTCCAGAAATATTTGGACAGTGACACAAGTTTGGTTATTTTAGCTGTTTACAAAAACATGTTCAGAAATACAATTATATATATAATATGGGCTGAAAATGCACACTCCCAGCTGCAATATGAGAGTTTTCACATCCAAATCGGAGACAGGGTTTAGGAATCATAGCTCTGTAATGCATAGCCTCCTCTTTTTAAAGGGACCAAAAGTAATTGGACAAGGGACTCTAAGGGCTGCAATTAACTCTGAAGGCGTCTCCCTCGTTAACCTGTAATCAATGAAGTAGTTAAAAGGTCTGGGGTTGATTACAGGTGTGTGGTTTTACATTTGGAAGCTGTTGCTGTGACCAGACAACATGCGGTTTAAAGAACTCTCAATTGAGGTGAAGCAGAACATCCTGAGGCTGGAAAAAAAGAAAAAATCCATCAGAGAGATAGCAGACATGCTTGGAGTAGCAAAATCAACAGTCGGGTACATTCTGAGAAAAAAGGAATTGACTGGTGAGCTTGGGAACTCAAAAAGGCCTGGGCGTCCACGGATGACAACAGTGGTGGATGATCGCCGCATACTTTCTTTGGTGAAGAAGAACCCTTTCACAACATCAACTGAAGTCCAGAACACTCTCAGTGAAGTAGGTGTATCTGTCTCTAAGTCAACAGTAAAGAGAAGACTCCATGAAAGTAAATACAAAGGGTTCACATCTAGATGCAAACCATTCATCAATTCCAAAAATAGACAGGCCAGAGTTAAATTTGCTGAAAAACACCTCATGGAGCCAGCTCAGTTCTGGAAAAGTATTCTATGGACAGATGAGACAAAGATCAACCTGTACCAGAATGATGGGAAGAAAAAAGTTTGGAGAAGAAAGGGAACGGCACATGATCCAAGGCACACCACATCCTCTGTAAAACATGGTGAAGGCAACGTGATGGCATGGGCATGCATGGCTTTTAATGGCACTGGGTCACTTGTGTTTATTGATGACATAACAGCAGACAAGAGTAGCCGGATGAATTCTGAAGTGTACCGGGATATACTTTCAGCCCAGATTCAGCCAAAGGCCGCAAAGTTGATCGGACGGCGCTTCATAGTACAGATGGACAATGACCCCAAGCATACAGCCAAAGCTACCCAGGAGTTCATGAGTGCAAAAAAGTGGAACATTCTGCAATGGCCAAGTCAATCACCAGATCTTAACCCAATTGAGCATGCATTTCACTTGCTCAAATCCAGACTTAAGACGGAAAGACCCACAAACAAGCAAGACCTGAAGGCTGCGGCTGTAAAGGCCTGGCAAAGCATTAAGAAGGAGGAAACCCAGCGTTTGGTGATGTCCATGGGTTCCAGACTTAAGGCAGTGATTGCCTCCAAAGGATTCGCAACAAAATATTGAAAATAAAAATATTTTGTTTGGGTTTGGTTTATTTGTCCAATTACTTTTGACCTCCTAAAATGTGGAGTGTTTGTAAAGAAATGTGTACAATTCCTACAATTTCTATCAGATATTTTTGTTCAAACCTTCAAATGAAATGTTACAATCTGCACTTGAATTCTGTTGTAGAGGTTTCATTTCAAATCCAATGTGGTGGCATGCAGAGCCCAACTCGCGAAAATTGTGTCACTGTCCAAATATTTCTGGACCTAACTGTATATTTGAAAGTTTCTTTAACCCCTTAGTGACGGAGCTAATTTTCACCTTAATGACCAGACCAAATTTTGCAATTCTGACCAGTGTCACTTCATGAGGTTATAACTCTGGAACGCTTCAACGGATCCCAGTGATTCTGAGATTGTTTTTTCGTCACATATTGGACTTCATGTTAGTACCAAATTTAGGACAATATTTTTTGCGTTTATTTATGAAAAAAATTGAATTTTGGCAAACATTTTGAAAATTTAGCAATTTTCAACTTTTGAATTTTTATACCGTTAAACCAGAGATTTCTGTGACACAAAATAGTTAATAAATAACATTTCCCACATGTCTACTTTACATCAGCACAATTTTGGAAACAATATTTTTTTTTGTTAGGAAGTTAGAAGAGTTCAAAGTTTATCAGCGATTTCTCATTTTTACATCAAAATTTACAAAACCATTTTTTTAAGGACCACATCACATTTGAAGTGACTTTGAGGGGCCTAGGTGACAGAAAATACCCAAAAGTGACACAATTCTAAAAACTGCACCCCCCAAAGTACTCAAAACCACATTCAAGAAGTTTATTAACCCTTCAGGTGCTTCACATGAACAAAAGCAATGTGGAATGAAAAAAAGCAAAAATTAAATTTTACCTAAAAATGTTGCTCTAACCCAAATGTATTCACTTTTAGAAGAAATAACACAACAAAATGAACTGCAAAACTTCTTCCCCACGTTCATATGAGCGCGCCGATACCCCACATGTGGTCAGAAACCTCTGTTTGGACAAAATGGAGGGCTCGGAACAGAAGGAGCAATATTTGAATTTTGGAAAGCAAATTTGGCTGAAATAGATTGCGGGCACCATGTTGCATTTACAGGTCCGCTAAGGTACCTAAACAGAAGAAACCCCTCACAAGTGATGCCATTTTGGAAACTAGACCCCTCAAGGCTTCTATCTAGGGGTATAGTGAGCATTTTGGATCCACAGGTACTTCACAGATTTTGTTATCGTTACGTTGTCATATTGAAAATTTTAATAATTTTCTCAAAACTGTTGCTTTAGCATTCATTTTTTCACTTTTTTAAGAGGTAATACCAAAAATTTGACCTCAAGGTTTGTTACCCACTTTTTATGAGCGCGGTGATACCTCACATGTGGTCTGAAACCTTTGTTTGGACAAATGGGAGGGCTTGGAACGGAAGGAACAATATTTGAATTTTGGAAAGGAAATTTGGCTGAAAAAGATTGCGGGCACCATGTCGCATTTGGAGGTTCCCTAAGGTACCTAAACAGCAGAAACCCCGCACAAGTGACCCCATTTTGGAAACTAGGCCCCTCAAGGAATTTATCTAGAACTTTGGTGAGTACCCTGAACCCCCAGGTGCTTCACAGAATTGTATAACGTTGAGCCATGAAAAAGAAAAAAAAGAATTTTACCACAAAATTGTTATTTCAACCAGGTAGCTTTTTTTTTTTACAAGAGTAAAAGGAAAAAATTCAGCATAACATTTATTATGCAATTTCTCCTGAGTTTGGCGATACCTTATATGTGGTGGAAATCAACTGTTTGGGCGCATGGCAGGGCTCGGAAGGGAAGGAGTGCCATTTGACTGCAAAATTGGCTGGAATCAATAGCGGACGCCATGTTGCATTTGGAGAGCCCCTGAGGTGCCTATACAGTGAAGCTCCCCAACATGTGGCCCCATTTTGGAAAATAGACCCCAGAAGGAATTTATCTAGATGTATGGTGAGTACCCTGAACCCTCAGGTACTTCACAGAAGTTTAGAATGTTGAGCTGTGAAAATAAAAAAATACATTTTTACCACAAAATTGTTATTTCAACCAGGTAGCTTTTTTTTTTACAAGTGTAAAAGGAAAAAATTCAGCATAAAATTTATTGTGCAATTTCTCCTGAGTTTGGCGATACCTTATATGTGGTGGAAATCAACTGTTTGGGTGCATGGCAGGGCTCGGAAGGGAAGGAGTGCCATTTGACTGCAAAATTGGCTGGAATCAATAGCGGACGCCATGTTGCATTTGGAGAGCCCCTGAGGTGCCTAAACAGTGGAGGTCCCCCACAAATGACCCCATTCTGGAAACAAGACACCTCAAGGCTTTTATCTAGGTGTATATTGAGCAGTTTGAATCCAAGAGTACTTCACAGAATTTGATAAGCTTAGGTTGCCATATTGAAAATTTTCATATTTTTCACAAAAATGTTGCTTCAGCATCACATTTCTTACTTTTTCAAGAGACAACAACAAACCGTGGACCCCACAGGTTGTTATCCAATGTCTTATAAGCACAGGGATACCCCACATGTGGCCATAAACCTCTGTTTGGATAAATGGGAGGGCTTGGAATGGAAGGAGCACCATTTGAATTCTGGAAAAGTTAAAATAAATTGCGGGCACCATGTCACATTTGCAGGGCCCCTTGGGTCCCTATACAGCAGAAACCCCCCCACAAGTGACCCCATTTTGGAAACTGGATTTTATTCAGGAGTATAGTAAGCATTTTGAATCCACAGGTACTTCACAAAAATGTTGCTGTAGCAACAAATGTCTCACTTTTAGGCTATGTGGCCATGATCCAGTGGCACGGCGTCTAGTATACAGTGTAAGCCTTCCTGCAGAGATGTGAATGTTGTCCACGGGAGAACGCAGCTGCCCATGCCCAAGATTTGGGTTCAGGCCGCTGTGGAGCTCTATGCTACCTGCAGAGAACACTCATCTCCGCAGCATAAATTGACATGCTGAGGCTCGGGAAGCTGCGCCACACGTCCGTGTATGCTGCGGAGAAAAGAAGCACAGTGGGCACGGGATTTCTAAAAATCCTTCCACTGTGCTTCTACTGCACAACGCAGCGCTATGGACGCAGGGAAAACACTCTGCGCCCAAAACGCTACAAACCCCGATTGTGGGCACACAGCCTAAAATGCTACAATGGATGAATGGATAGATGTCAAACAAATATAACGTCCCACCCCCTGCATATTCTAAGCTGGCGCCCTTTAGTGCCTTTCATGTGGCACTAAAGGGTGCCTAGCCTTGTATTTAGCCCCCCAAAAAATTAATAATTAAAATAAACGACGTGGGGTCCCCCCTATTTTTGATAGCCAGCTAGGGTAAAGCAGACAGCTGTAGCCTGCAAACCACAGCTGACAGCTTCACCTTGGCTGGTGATCAATTTGGAGGGCTCCCCAGGCGTTTTTTTAAAAAAAAAAAACGTGGGGTCCCCCTCCAAATTAGATCACCAGCCAAGGTGAAGCGGACAGCTGGGGTCTGGTATTCTCAGGGTGGGAAGAGCCATGGTTATTGGACTTTTCCCAGCCTAAAAATAGCAGGCCGCAGCCGCCCCAGAAGTGGCGCATCCATTAGATGCGCCAATCCTGGCGCTTCGCTCCAGCTCATCCCGCGCCCTGGTGTGGTGGCAAACGGGGTAATATACGGGGTTGATACCAGCTGTAATGTCACCTGGCATCAAGCCCTGGGGTTAGTGATGTCACGGCATCTAAACAGATTCCCGACATCACTAACCCAGTCAGTAATAGAAAAAAATAAAGACAAAAAAAAAATTTATTTGGAAAAACAACTCCCCGAAACATTCCTCTTTTACCAATTTATTGAAAATAAATACATTTCGGTCGCTGTAATCCATTTTGGAGGTCCCTCGGCGACTCTGGACCTTCTAGAATATGGGGGGCACGTTCAGGGAACATATCCCCCATTTTCTGGAAGAGCAAGCTCTCCATGAGCAGTGTGGGTGCAGTAATCTGAGAATACTGCACTCACACTGCCCCGGTCCAACCTAGGGCAGAGTGACCTGCAGTAACCTCATTCTAGAATATGAGGGGCACGCTCACAGAACGTACCCCCCATTTTCTAGAACAGCAGTCTCTCCATGTGAGGAGTGTGGCTGCAGATTACTGCACTCACTCTCCCCCGGTCCACAGTGCAGCAGCCTGTGCAGCAGCGACGTCAGCGTCCCTGCTTGCAGGGATCCAGCTGACAGCCGCTGTCTGCGCATGCGCCGCCAGCTTTCAAGAAGGAGGCGGCGTGATCGCGGGGACGGAGCACCAGCAGCCAGGTAACGTAAAACCGGGGGCTGGGGGGGTGACGGGGGGTGACGGCGGGACCTGGGGACAACTTTCTGCCGCATGTGACATGTCACATGCGGCAGAAAGAGCAGGATGAATGCGGCCGCGCGCTACTGTGCGCTGCGCGCCGCCATCTTCCACGCTCCGGAGGGGGGAGGGGGGGGACGGCTCTGGAGAACCGGAGGGGGCTCCGGGGACCAGAGATCTCCGGTGTACCGGAGGAGGGGTCAGGGGGAGGACATTTCCCTCCGATCTGAAATGCGTCGGCGCCATCTTGGATTTTCCGGATGGGGGGGGGTGTTGGATAGATTTCTCCGGTACCGGGGGCTTTGGGGGCACTAAGGGCTCATATTTATTTCTCATCTGACATGTTTGATCACGTCAGATGAGAAATAAATCAATTTTACCGGCCATTTATTTTTTTTTAATGTTGTCGCCGGTATACGGTGTATACCGGCGATCGCATTAACGGGGTCCAGAAAAAACACCCCGATTCATAATCTGGGGGGTCTCAGCTACCCCCGGTAGCTGAAACCCCCGAGATTTTCGGTCGCTGGGGGGCGCTACAGGGTTTTTTCGGGCCGCCGCTTTAAAGCGGGGGAATAGAATAAGTACCCTATTTTGCCGCCGCTTTAAGTCGTATGGCCGTCGTTATGAGGTTAAATTGCTTGCTCTACATTATTATTAGATAAACATTAAAATGGCAGTTATGGTTTAGATATCCGTACTAACCTCCAAAACCTAAATGGGGAAAGGTTTCCTGCAGAAGGAAAGTACATGTAAGACAAAGGCTTACCTATCACGTTTTTTTTTTGTTGGTTTTGCACTTGGGATACTATCGCTTTCAGTCCGTCCAAACTTCCGTCTGTGTGGAGTAGAACCGGGGTGTTGAAGCCAGCGTAGGACAGAATCGGTGCATTTCTTTAGGGCGGCCTTCAAATCCTCAAACGTTTTTCTGTTGTCGTGGACCCTACAATATGGGGTGGTTCCTAGGACCTCCCATCATTCCCTGCTGCAACTCGTTCAAGGGACCCGCCCGATGGGCACACTTTGGAATGAATCACCGGTAGTATCCAGCCAGTTCCAAAAATGCTTCCACCTCCCATAGTGTACACGGTGTGGGCCACTTCTGGATGGCATCCACTCTACTGATGGCTGGTTGCACCCCATCATGAGTCACCACATGCCCTAGGTATTCTTTACGTCTTCGGAACAATTGATCTTGAGCCGGTGATCTTGGAGTCGTTGCAGGACCTGATGTAGCTTCTGCAGATGATGTTCGAATGAGGTCCCGAACACCACCACATCATCCAGTTAGATTAATAAGGACTCAAAGTTCATGTCGCCAAGGCAATGTTCCATCAGCCACTGGAAGGTTCCAGGTGCATTTGAGAGGCCAAATGACATCCTGTGAACTCGTAGAGTCCCATTATTAGAATGAATGCCATCTTGGCTGTGTCTTTTACAGCCACTGGCACTTGCCAGTACCCACTGACTCTAGGTCCAATTTTTAAAAATTCTGTGGAAGCATGGTTGAAAAGCAATGTCTGACTTTCATTTGTTAATTTTCATAGATTTTTTATTTATTACTTTTATCAGATTCAAGTTATTTCTGTGACCATTGTGGGTTTTTCTTTCATTAAATGAGGGGTAGCAACAAATTTGACCACATGTGTAGACCCTCGCATGTCAGATGAGCCTCTTTTGATGAGCCCCCGAACCCGGGTCATCATGTGCAGAGAAGCACGGGGGGGTCGGGGTACTTTCCAGAGCCAGGGTCAGCTCACCCTTCATTCGGGACACTTTCAACCGAAAGCCTCATAATTCTATCCGCAGGGCCTGGACCACATCCTTCAAGGTCTCAGAGTCTTCAGAACCCGATCGGCCCCCTGTCACCTGGATGCTGTTTACTGCTTTCACAGCCATAGGCATGGGTTCTTCTTCTCTCCCTACAGCAGCCAGGTAAACCTTGTAGAATGTGAGGTCATCTGTCATCCGGGTCATTTCTTGTCCTGTAAGAACTTGTTGACTAACCCTGCAATGAACTGATTCCACAGTAGCCAGTCCACCTCTCGGAAGGCTCCCATGGCCCTTGGATCTCGCTGTTATACTTCATTCAACATCTTTTCTAGGGCATTGGAGTATTCCATTAGGGTTTCGGCCTCCCTCGGTTAAAGAAACAGCTTCGCAGTTGTGTACTTTGGTTTGTCCTCCCTGAGCTCCTTCCAGCAGAGCGAGTATTTTTCTATGATGTCCCTCTCGGACTCGGGCCGTACCATTACCGTATGTCTAACATCACCCTCTAAGGCATTCAACACTACCTCAGAACACAGCTCGGGGCCAGGTTGCACATCTTATCTACACTTTGCACCCTTTCAGTCCAGTCCTGCAACATCATATTTGTGCCATTAAATTTTGGCAGATGTTGCAACAGTTCTCCCACAGAAACGTACCCTGTCTGAGCTAATACCTGGGGTGTCGGCGGACTTAGCACTTGGGGCGGGACTACTGGCGCCCCTGCGTTCTGGTCCATGGCAGTTGCTGTATCCTGCTGACTACGGCATAATGTAAGTTGTGTACAGGGTGTTCTCCCCAGTATACAGCAACACCACAGACTAGGAAAGTGACTCTAGGCAGTTGGATTGATAAAGGATTGCTTTACTTTACAAGAACAGAAAGGCATCTATAAAACAGAACAATATAAATTCAAGGCCTAAGGCCGACACCCCGGTGCTGCACCACCTGTAACGGCGAATTATGTCACCTCACCAACCTTTGTCCAACTAAGGGACTATCTAAACAGTCACCTAATACCTAGTAATCCCTCTGGGAAGCTGGAATAAATTGTGTGTGCAATGTGAGGTAGCAGCGTTGATTGGGCAAAAATGGGAGGCAGTGAGGCAGCAGCTTGTTCACACCAACAGTCTATTTATTGTTGCAGCATAAATAGATCCAGTTTTCCACAGTCCAAATAGAGTCTCTTCCGGATCACAGCCGCTGCATATAGACAAAATCCTAAAAGTCTTGTTACCTTAGAACCCCGGTAACTGCAGGGATTTTGTTTAGGTTCTCCCAGGCTCACACTCCTGGCCTGTGTTCACTCCACACAGAGCCAGCTCACACAGCATGTGTTTGCGTCAACAAGCCTGGCTCTCAACTGAGACCCACCCTGATGTGCCCTGCAAGATTTAAACCAAATGCTGGACATTAGGATGTTACAAAACCTGGACTGGGGAAGGAATCCGTCTCTCTTTCCCAGTAATAGCTATAGCAAACTCAGAGGGTTTCCAGACACATTCTGGGCGACACATAGCGACCTTCAAATATAACCCCTGTCACAGCCTCACAGCATGAACACGTCCTACCAGTGGTGCAGCACAAGAGTTCACAACTTATCCACCCAAACATAAACAAATCCCATAAACCCCCTGAATACCCTTAGTTGCTGAAGCCTCACAAAGACGGCAGCTGGTAAAAGTGGGAAAGCAAACCACACAGCTCAGCAACACAGTCCTGGAAATCTTATAGAGCAGCAGTCCTTGCAAATGCGTGATGCCATCTTTTTAAGATTTTAAATGTAACTGTAAACTGACACATCAGAACCGGCAAGTCTTACTGTGTGTATATAGTCAGCCTAACCAGAACAGATAGGTGTTTTGGTACCAAAACATAAAGTGTAGCATGCACGCGGTCCTGGGCCTAGCCTACCGTACCTGGGTACTTTGGTGTCCAGCTGCCATAATAAGAGACTTGGAGATCCTCTCACAGTAAACCAGTATAGCTGTGGCGCCCCTGACCCGGTCAGGCACCACTGAGTACTGCACCAATGCTGGGACAGTACTTCCAGGTAATCCTAAGGGCCAGAACAAGGTGTGTACGCACAGACACATAGCAACCAGGTCTCCCACACCTTTAGAGGGGACACTTGGGTAGTCTCCAGAGAGGGCTAGCTCTCAAATCTTTTCAAGGGGTGTAGTGGAGGGGCTGGGAGCTAAAGTGCAGAGGTTGTCAGGAAATGAGTGGAGTGAGCCAGTCTGCTAGTGGTGAGCGGCGGTCGTGAGGCAGATACGCTCGCTCACACTAGTCAGACCCTGCGCGATGTAGTGACAGTTGGCGGGGGAGAATGGTCACCGAGTCGTCAGAGTAAAGAGGTGTTCCTGGTGACTAGGCACGTACGGGGAACAGGTCCCTAGAGCAGACTCCAATTTAATGACATGCTAAACCTGCCGGTGAGGGGAACTACAGGTACCTCACCAACCACACAGAGTCTGATCCTCAGCAGCAACGCAGGGACCAATAAGGAGACAGAGCTTGAAGCCATCTCACCTGGTCCATGCTGCCGGCAAACGGGCCAAACACAGGGGAGAAAAGGCAGTTGCGACTCCCTGGATAGACCCCCATGGTACTTCAAGTCAGGGGGTTATCCAAACACAGAAGTGCTAGGAAGGCGAGCTAACTGGTTACCTTTAGACTGGCCTGAAGAAGCCCCTGGTCCTACCTGGTTCATCACAGCAACACCCGGGTAAGCTCACAACACCTGAGTGAGTAAAAATCAGTTGAAAGACTTTTGGACTCAACCTGTATTAATCCTGGACCCGCTATCCTACTCACCCAAGCCCCTGGGGCCTGCCTCACTCACGGGAGGCTACATCATCTATCTTCAGACCCCATCAGCCCCAGATGCTCGTAAAATCTGCAGTGGCAGTCATCCACATCCCTGACCGCAAGCCATGAGTGGCGTCACGACATATACAAAACTAACAGTACCTGTTGCCATACTGAAGAAGCCCTCTGGCATCCCTGAAGAGGAACAGCATCCCTGGGGCGACACATCTTCTCTTTTGGCGTCATGAACATGATCATGGACTAGACCCGTTAAGACGGGTGACAGTGTGCCTCGGCGGTCCAATCGAAAAATTTGAACAGTCACCATTTTCTTTGCCACCGTTGAAAGTGCGTCATCAAAAGGCTGTAGTAGAACCCACTTATTCAGAACACTGGCCTACGATCCTGACAGCCAGAGGGGTAGTTAACGTACACAAGAGAAGGGTACCCGTACGAGTGCTGAACTGTGGGGAGGAGGAAGATAGACTGCCAAGATACGCTATCATTGCCAAACTGTTTACCTGCCCAAACAACACTATACAGCCCGTAGGCCCTCTGACGCAAGCTGACGCAAAAGAGGACGAGGCCTCCCAAGAACAATTAGAGGACTGGTGTCAAAAACTCCATGTGGGGACTGACTATACCCCCACATACCAAAAACAAGGGGTTCACCGGGTCATACAGGAGTAGAAGCAGGTTTTCAGTAAAAACCCACTGGACTTTGGGAGAATCAAGGGGGTACAACATCATATTCCCACAGGCAGTCATCCACCCATTAAGGAAAGACATAGGCCCATACCACTAGCCCATTACCAGTACGCCAAAGACATACTGAAGGACATGAAAGAGTCAGGAGTCATTAGGTGACAGTTGCAGTCCTTGGGCAGCTCCCCTAGTCCTGGTAAGGAAGAAGGATGGTACAATGAGGATGTGTGTGGACTATAGACGGATAAACCAGATAACACACAAGGATGCCTACCCCTTTCCATGGATAGAAGAATCCCTCGCTGCCCTAAAAGCCTCTAACTACTTTTCTACCCTAGATCTCACTAGCGGCTACTGGCAAGTCTCTGTAGAAGAAGATCGGGAGAAGACGACCTTCACCACCCCCATGGCCCTCTGTGAGTTCAACAGCATGCCATTTGGACTTTGTAACGCTCCTGGGACCTTCCAGAGGCTGATGGAGTGCTGCCTGGGACACCTCAACTTTGAGACCGTTCTGCTCTACCTGGATGACATCATCGTGTACTCCAAGACCTATGAGGATCACTTGAAACACCTGGCTGAAGTCTTTGAAGCACTATCCCGATATGGGATGAAGCTGAAGCAATCCAAGTGCCATTTACTAAAGCCAAAAGTCCAATACCTAGGTCATGTGGTCAGTGCGGAAGGAGTAGCACCGGACCCAGAGAAGGTCACAGTCATCCAGAGCTGGCCCAGACCAACCACCGTCCGGGAGATACGTCAGTTCCTTGGCCTGGTGTGCTACTACAGGAGGTTCATTAAGGGCTATATGAAGATGGCGGCGCCTTTGCAAGAGCTCCTGGTAGGCCAAGCAAAGAAGGGAAAGACCTCCGGCCCACCGTTCAACTGGGGAGAAGCAGAAAAACACTCCTTCAGACAAATGAAAGGGGCCCTGACGGGTGAAGAGATTCTGGCCTACCCAGACTACAATTTACCATTTGTGCTGTACACCGATGTCAGTAACGTGGGGCTGGGAGCAGTGCTTTCACAGGTGCAGAAAGGCAATGAACGTGTGATCGCTTACGCCAGCAGGAAGCTCCGGCCTACTGAAATAAACCCAGAAAACTATAGCTAATTTAAGCTAGAGTTCCTCGCCATGGTCTTGGCTATCACAGAGCGATTCAAGCACTACCTGGCAGCCACCAAATTCACCGTCTTCACAGACAACAACCCCCTAACCCACCTGGACACTGCTAAATTGGGTGCCATGGAGCAGCGTCGGGTAGCCCGGCTAGCAAACTATGATTTCACTGTCAAGTACCGGGCTGGTCGCAAGAATGGCAACGCAGATGCTCTGTCAAGGATGCCCCACCTAGCAGACGATGGTGAAGATGTGGATGACCTTGAAGAGATCGAACTGCCAACGTTCCATCGCCGTGGAGCCAAGCAGTGCTAGCAGTCACACTCCAGCCACCCAGGAGTGATTCTAAATCCGCTACCTCACTACAACTGTCGGGAGACTCAAGAGAATGATCCAGCGGTTGGCTTGGTGAAGAAGCTGATCACTCAACCTGGAGTCAGCCTTGATTCAGAAGCCCCGCCTGAGGGACAGCACCTGTGGGGAGAGAGGGGTCGACTGTTTATCCACCAAGACAAACTCTACAGGAGCATCACCAACCCGAAGAGGCATGAGAAGGTGTGGCAGGTGATTGTGCCACTGAAGGATGCTCGGATGGTGCTAGAAACCTATCACAATGGCGCAAGCCACTTTCGTTGGAAGAAGCTGGAGGCACTCCTCAAGGAGAGATTCTACTGGGTGGGCATGAGAGCTGCCCTAGAGAAGTGGTGTAGAGACTGCGGCCTCTGCAATCTCCGAAGAAAAGACCATCACAGTCAGAGAGCACTGTGACGACATGGTCTCTCATGGGTTAAAGTTTCTTAAAATTCAGCCAGACAGCATGATAGATTGTCTATAGACGGGGTAGAAGTCCCTCATTGTTTTTACAAGACTCTTGTTGTCTCAATGTAATTGTGTTGGCCACTGAAAGCCAGATGTATTGTTCTCCAGACTTTTCCAGTAACCATTGTATTGTAGTTGTGTATTGCTAATGTAATTACCTTAGTAGCCATTGTCGAGTCTGTGACTTGCAGACTTCATGTAGATATCTTCAGTCTTTCTATGCACATCATTTAAATGAACATTGTCCATGCAGCTTGAGATTCATCCAATGGGAGAGGCGATCTTGTCCAACCAATCGATGAGGACGCAGTGTATCCAAGTGGAAGGCTGTGGCTATAAAAGGGATTTCTTTAAGCCACCAGGTGGTTGTTGTTGGATGCTGATGGATCCAGTCTAAGCTCTTCAGAGCTGACTAGAGGATTAGGATATCTTATGGCTTCAATCTAGGGACTCCGGTTCCAGTTGGAGACCATATCCACAGCATAGGGATTTCGACTCCGGCTGCCAGGATTGTAACATCATACAGGACTACCTAAGGAGGACACTCAGGTTGGAACAGTTCAGTCACCTGGAACAGACTTTGCAGACCTCAGCCAGCTTCCTAAATCTGGCGCTATTCCTTTCTCGGTGGGTGCCCGCCAAAAGCGGGGTGCTGCTGGATTGGAGTAAGCGGCCCTGGAACCTCTGAGGCAAGGACATTCTAAATCCCTGGTGAGCCAGCGGAAGGGTGAAACTCTGTTGCCTGTTACATTTTTGTGTTTTGCTGGTTATGTGTTATGTGCCGTTAATTGTTTGGGGATCCGATAAAGTCTAATTATTGTGGTTCCCTCACCCTGTGTTGTCTGAGTAGTGTTACGCCCACGGTTAGGAGGCCGGCGTTCAGTTGGGATGAGCCCTGAGCCACGCTGTCTTTCTAAAGGCGGTGGGTTTTAGTGGACGAGAGCACCCACTGAGCCCCGTGTCTCCACAATTGGTGGCAGCGGTGGGATACTACTCAGCCTGGTTTACCCAGGGGAGCTGCAGCGGACTGGTGTTCGTGGACACCGTCCAGGGCTCAACAACCAGGGAGGCACATAAGCATACCCAGCAGGCCATAGGGGAGGCATTCAGGTTTCGGACGCTGCCATGTACAACCCCACCAGCTCAGCCATGGGACAAGGACAAGAGAGGAGTTACGACCGCTGCAGTAAATGGATGCTACAGGATCTGTGCCAGAGGCGAAAGATTATCTACTGGAACGCTGAGACTCGGTCAGACTTGATCCAGAAATTAGTTCGTTGGGATGCCCAGAATGATGCAGAGGACGATGAGGATCCCGTCGATATTGACCCAGAGGATTTAAACTATGTGCCACATTATGGATCTAGTGACAATCGGAAATCAACTTTGTCCAAAATGGCCCAAGCCACAGCATTGTTGGATGCATTGGGGCCTAGATCCTCAAGAGAAGAGAGGGCTTGGGTTCTGGAATATGTTTATGGGATTCCAGCTGCCGTACTGCTAGCACCAGCCGGTCGAGAAGAATGGTCCCGCTACCCAGCAGAAACTGCGCCAAAACAAAGGACTACAAACAGGGCCTGTGACTCGCCCAATCTATGGCGCTGTTATACATGTGGGCACCATGGACATATAGATAGAGATTGTCTCCAAAAACCGAGGCCGCATGCTTGGAGCCCATCTACCAGCTCAGCCGGTCAAGAGCCAGGGACTACGAGACACTGTTTCCTCCATTACCCTGGTAAGTCCAGTTATTGTTTCCCCAGAAGACCCTGTACCAGATTCCCAATTATCCATCTCCCTGGCTGAGGGCCAGCGCTCAGACATTCCTCTGGCATGTGTGCAGTTGGACCTAAGGACCGACCAGGGAGAGGTCGAGGTGGAGCTTGTGGACAGCCTCCTCACACCTGGTATTTTGGGGACCAACCAGGAAGTGATCGATGTGGGGACTTGTGAACAGCCTCCCCACACCTGTCATTGTGGAGACTGACCAGAGCAAGGCTGATGTGGAGCTTATGGACACCGTCCCCACACCAGTTATTTCGGGAAAGGACCAGGGAGAGGTTGATGTGAGACTTGTGAACAGCCTCCCCACACCTGTCATTGTGGAGACTAATCAGAGCAAGGCTGATGTGGAGCTTATGGACACCGTCCCCACACCAGTTACTTTGGGGTCTGACCAGGAAGAGGTCCATATGGAGTTTATGGACAGCCTCCCCACACCTGTTGTTTCGGGGACTAGCCAGGAGGAAGTTGAAGTGGGGTTCATAGATGGCCCCACCAAGCCTGTTGTTTCGGATACCACTCAAAGGGAAGTGAAAGTAGGGCTTGTGAATTACCTGCTCACACCAGTCATTTTGGAGAATGACCTAGGACAAGGACTATCCAGTCAGTTTGAAGCAGCCATCACCCACCTCCAAGCCAAGCAGGATCCTGATGTGGATCTTTCTAACATCTTTTCCAAGGATGGTTTGCATTCCCGGTCTTCATCATCCACTTCTGAGCCAAGAACCGTGAGTGAGCCTAACCACACTGTAGCTATTGACTGGGGGAGGATTGATAGTGGGAGATTTGTGCAGGCCCAACTCATGGACCCCACCTTAGTGCTTGTCCACAATATGGCTGCTCAACTTGGGGGAGGTAATCAGGGGGAGGTGTATAGATGCAAGCCTCTGTTGCTGACCTCACCATTAAAAAGGACCAATGCCGTCAAGAGAAGGATGATCGGAAGCCTATCATGTCTGGCTAATATTAAGAAGGGGGAGGAATGTGACGACATGGTTTCTCATGGGTTAAAGTTTTTTAAAATTCAGCCAGACAGCATGAAAGATTGTCTATAGACGGGGGGAGTAGTCCCTCATTGTTTTTACAAGACTCTTGTTGTCTCAATGTAATTGTGTTGGCCACTGAAAGCCAGACGTATTGTTCTCCAGACTTTTCCAGTAACCATTGTATTGTAGTTGTGTATTGCTAATGTAATTACCTTAGTAGCCATTGTCGAGTCTGTGACTTGCAGACTTCATGTAGATATCTTCAGTCTTTCTATGCACATCATTTAAATGAACATGGTCCATGCAGCTTGAAATTCATCCAATGGAGAGGCGATCTTGTCCAACCAATCGATGAGGATGCAGTGTATCCAAGTGGAAGGCTTCTGGCTATAAAAGGGATTTCTTTAAGCCACCAGGTGGTTGTTGTTGGATGCTGATGGATCCAGTCTAAGCTCTTCGGAGCTGACTAGAGGATTAGGATATCTTATGGCTTCAATCTAGGGACTCCGGTTCCGGTTGGAGACCATATCCACAGCCTAGGGATTTCGACTCCGGCTGCCAGGATTGTAACATCATACAGGACTACCTAAGGAGGACACTCAGGTTGGACAGTTCAGTCACCTGGAACAGACTTTGCAGACCTCAGCCAGCTTCCTAAATCTGGCGCTATTCCTTTCTCGGTGGGTGCCCGCCAAAAGCGGGGTGCTGCTGGATTGGAGTAAGCGGCCCTGGAACCTCTGAGGCAAGGACATTCTAAATCCCTGGTGAGCCAGAGGAAGGGTGAGACTCTGTTGCCTGTTACATTTTTGTGTTTTGCTGGTTATGTGTTATGTGCCGTTAATTGTTTGGGGATCCAATAAAGTCTAATTATTGTGGCTCCCTCACCCTGTGTTGTCTGAGTAGTGTTACGCCCATGGTTAAGGAGGCCGGCGTTCAGTTGGGATGAGCCCTGAGCCACGCTGTCTTTCTAAAGGCGGTGGGTTTTAGTGGACGAGAGCACCCACTGAGCCCCGTGTCTCCACAAGCACCACTCCAACCGATCCAAACCAAACAACCCATAGAATTAGTGGCCCTGGACCATGTAAAGTTGGCGCCCAGCAGACAGGGCTACACCTATGCCCTCACCATGGTTGATCACTACTCCAGGTTCCTGGTAGTAGTACCAGTCAAGGACTTGATGGGCCAGACTGCAGCCAGAGCATTCCAAGCCCATTTCTGAAGACCACATGGCTACCCAGAACAACTGCTCACTGACCAGGGCTTGGCCTTTGAAGCTGAGGTATTCCGGGAGTTTTGTAACCTTTATGGCTGCAAGAAGATCCGTATCACACCTTACCATCCCTCAGACCAACGGCATGTGTGAGAAGATGAATCACATTGTTCTCCACCTCCTGAAAACTCTACCATTAGAAGAAAGGTGCCAGTGGCCAGAGAAGCTGCCTGACCTGGTGGACATGTACTGTATAACAATATCCCCGTGAGTTCCAGGAACTGCACACCGGCATATCTGATGAGGGCCAGACTTGGAAGACTGCCAGTGGATCTAGAAATGGGAATTGAAACCCTCGAAAACCCTCTACAAGGTACCGACTGGGATTCCGCAAGGCCCAGTACAAGAGAGTACAAGAGGGTGTGGAGCGAAGCTTGACCCAGCAGCGGGAGAGACAAGAAAAAGGCTACAATCAAAATGCACCTGCTGCTCCTTTGATGCCTGCAGAAGTAGTCCTCAAGAGAAAGAGGAGAAATCACAAACTCGACAACCATTGGGAAGCAGAACCCTACACCCTATTACCGTCGACACTTAGCCATGAGAAGACATGCCTCATCAGCAAAGATGGAGGAAAAATGACAGCTGTGGTTTCCAGAGACCACCTTAAGATGTGCCCTGAACAGCTAAGAACCCCTGAGGAAGTCCCCAACTCTTTTCCAGTCGAAGAACAAAGGGAGAAGATGATCCACACTGTGCGTGGTGATTTCCCTGCAAGTTGGCCTCAACACAATGGAGCCATTGTAATCCCAGTGATCACCTTCCCTCAACCCAGACAAGAAGTTAGAGGACCAGAAGAACCTGTTCAGAGCCCATAAGAGCCGGGTGTAGCCAAAACAGAAGACTGTACACAAGTATCAGCACCCAGTACACCCATCATTCACATTGAGACACATACACTGTGTGGAGGGCACGACCTCAAACAGATGACAGCATAGTACTGCATAGGTCAAACTGCAGCAACCTTGGTCAGCTCCCACTACGGTATAGAAAAAGTATAGTATAGTCAATTTAAGGGAGTCAATATAGTTTAGTCAATATGATAAGGCCGTAATTTAGGTTGATGCAATCTAATCATGCATCCCTCTTAAACTGTCTGCAGTCCAAATTATGAGTCACTCGTGGTAGCATGCATAACCACAATCTTTCACACACACCAGAGAGACGTACTCGGATATGAATAGAAAGTAAGACTGACTTTAATACGGAAGTTGTACGGATATATATAATCTTATTGGCTAGGTGCCAAGAATACGTAACACGTCTCCTATTGGATAAAGTAAAACAGCTTATTCTGTGATATACAATTTACTGTAATGTGCTTGGTTCCTCATTTATATTAAGCAATGTCAGCATGATTCACTGGTCACAAGAATAGCCCAGACTGTCTGTCTGAGTCTTAAGCCAAGAGATATGTGTGGTACAGTTCAAACAACATCTTAAATCCTGTTCTTTATGGATATCTCCATGTAACTCTTATATACTCATAATAATTCATAATCTTGTCCATAACAGTCCCCCCTTTGGAGATAGCCAAAAAGTCTTTCTTTACTTTTCCAGGTCTATTGATCTGTCCTAATGCCGATGGT
Source organism: Anomaloglossus baeobatrachus (assembly GCF_048569485.1). Lineage (NCBI taxonomy): Eukaryota > Metazoa > Chordata > Amphibia > Anura > Aromobatidae > Anomaloglossus > Anomaloglossus baeobatrachus. The sequence continues at coordinate 199,555,771 of NC_134358.1, forward strand.
TACCTCACTCACATACGAGATACCCCATCCCTTGTGGATGAATCTTCCCACCCAACAGACTATGCATAGGAAGCCAGATCCTGACAGTATTCTCTAGACTGTCCTCATGGCTATGTTCCGCTGGCACACGTTATTCAGGAAGGGGGAACGTGGCAGTAGTCCTCTAATGGGCTAATATTTATCAGGGTTAGTTTCACTCAAAGTCTCAAGCTCCTCAGTCCTCAGGCGGTAATGGTGGGACATCATCAAAGGTGGGATGCACAGTCTCTTCTGGTCCACATGCTTAGATATCATCGTCCTGGCACAAAGTATCGGGTAGAAGAGGGAAGACAGCATCTCCTGGTCTCAGGCAGGTCCGACATCTCTTTGTAGTGGAATGCATGGGTCTTCGTCCGAAAGAAAAAGAGTGAGAGAAGAGAGAGAGAGAGAAAGATTGAGAGGAGAGGAAGAGAGAGAGAGAAAGATTGAGAAAAGAGAGAAAAGAGAGGAAAAGAGAGAGAGGAAAAGAGGAGAGAGAAAAAGAAAAGAGAGGAAAATCTAGATCTGGTTGGATCTGGAGGAGAAAACTCAAAAACGTATATTAGGCAAATATTTAAACAAACAACAAGCTTAGTTGAAGTATCTGGGGGTACTTCTAAACAGGATTTCATAGGGTCTCAACCTAGTGGTCCCTGCTAGGGTGTGTCTGACACTGAACAATTCAAGGGAAAGACTCTCATGCCCTTGCCTTCTACACTGCCCCATCTTCCCAACCTTCCCTCTATTCTGTGGCTGGTATGGGGTGTGTAGAGTCAGTTCTGTGTCTAAGGCCTGCCATATCTCTTTGGCTGGCAGTGAAAGCAGGTCACTAGCCACTTTCTATGGTCTCCGGGAGCCCACAGCTGCACCCTATCTCAGTCCTCTTCTTCTTCTGGGACTTGCTCTTGTAGGGTCAGGACAACGTTTTCTCAAGACTTTCCATCTTTCCTTTCTTCTTCACATCGGGGTCACTCAAAAAGCACAGATTGACTGACTGTTTCTTTGGTGAGTGGTCTTGGGGCTTCTTTGGATGTTCTGTCAGTGAGGGCACTTCATACTGCTTCCCTTGACTCCTCCAATGTAGGCCTCAACCCTGCTCACCGCGACTGTCTGGCAATAGCAAAGCTTCCATCCGTTCTTCTATGGCCTCATGGCGGCGTACAGTTCCATTGGCAGTGATCAAGTCTCTTGTCTTCCATACAGAGTAGATGCTGGCTGCCATCTGGCAGGCTTCAGCGAGAGCACATACATCTGCTTCTTCACAGACAGGCACGCGGGTAGCGACTGCTTTATCAGCACAGCGTCTTCTGCTACCAGCACCATACCCATTTGGAACCGTCTTCTTGATGCACATCTTGATCCATCCGCAAAGGGGTTAAGTCAGGGTCCAAAGGTGTATCAGTCACTGTATTGAATCCAGAGTTTCTTCAGCTATGCCAGAGTCGACTACCTCTTCCACCAAGGTGTCAGAGGTGGGACACTCCCCCCTTGGAAGAGGGAGAAGTTCAGCAGGATTAAGGACCCCACACCGGGAGTTGGTAACTTTGTCAGGGAGCAGTGATGTCATACGGGCACTGATCTTCAACTGGTGCTTTAGGTAGGTGTTCAATCTGGCTGAGTAGTGTTCAAAGTGCTGCTGTCTTCCTCCATGGCAAACAGGTAGAATGACTTCTGGGCTGGAGATGATGTGATGATACTCTTCAGGTGACTGTGACTGTAACTCAGGTGACTGTGACTGCTGCACATCTGTATGTGGGGTGATCTTGTAAGCTGCTAGATTCATCTCCATACGTCTTGCCATTTGAAGGAGGGTGTCTTGGTCCTTACCAGCTGTAGTTTACATGTGGGCTCTCGGAGACCTGATACAAAGGACTATACCCAGGTTTGTAAGAAAGAGCAATGGGTGTAACTTTGGGGTCAGGAGAACACTGAAATTCTAAAAACTAAGACTCCCTAAAACCCCGGGGAAAGAGAAAAGAGCACAAGAGGGTTTGGAAACTACCAAGCAGCACCCCCTGACTACATCTACACAACTAGGAAAAAGCAGTGGAGCGTATCTACTCTACCTCTCCTGTGCTGACCCTGTAACTGGGGGCCCTGCACTCTCCCTCATCCCGACGGTAGACCTGATGGTTGTCAGGGTCGAGCCTCCAGCGTATCCCTCTCTCCTGTCAGACCCTGCAAACTAAGACACAAAGGATTACTGGGTGCTGCCAACGAAAACCCTAATATATGTCAACTCCTGATGATCAATGTCCCCTTGGGACCACATGAACCTCCACCCTCTCTATCAGGGAACTTTTGTGCAAGATACCAGGTAGGATAACATACAAGTGAGAATATCTCAAACCAGGCTAAGCATCAACTGCCATAGGCAGAAAAATATTCACTGTCCACCAGGACTAATAGTGAGCAGTCTATATGGTCTAGATGCACAAAAACAAACATGCAAAAGTGAAGGGAAAAGGTTTCCACAGGACTATCAGCAATAACCTCTGCTAAGGTTCGTTAGTGGGAACACCAAAAACGGAGTGTGTGTTTCAGGTCCCTATCTCCCCCCTCTGCAGTCCCTGCTATGTCAGCAATAAACAGAGCAGTGACTTTGGCTGCTAAAACAAAAAATAGGGAACTGGGTGTCGGCTGGACTAAAATGGCGTCTAAAGATGAACTATGTAGTGTCTGAGTTAAAACGTCCACTGAAGATAATTACCGATAAGAAACAGCCGCTAAAGGAGGAAGTAGGTGTTGGCCAAAAATGGCGTCTGAAGAGTCCTGGGAGGGAGTGACATGTATTATGACATCTACATTCAGGAGGTATTCAATCTGTCACTGGGAATATGGATTATATAGGGACCTCTGGGCTGAGTAAAACACTGAGTGACAGAAAGAAATCTACATTCAGAACAGGAAATAATGGGGTGGGCTTACGTGGACACAGTGCTCCACAGACAGGTAAAATACACATAGTGTAGTTACTAGATTCAGAATTACTCATCATTACGTACATTCACAGGACACTGAAATAGAAACTAACACTTCCCTTTTTTTTTTTTTTCAATTTCAGCCCTACGGTGTTATACACCAAAAACTGCGTACATTATACATAAAACATCTTCCAGTGTCACTTGGGTGATAAGGTACATGCACTCTCACTGTAAACCTGGCTCCATTACTGGCCAGAAAGAATCCCCATCTTTAATTTGGGTGAGCCCATACAAATCAGTTTTGGTGGCGGGGTGAATCATTGTTAAATCATTGTCATCTTCCTGCCCCCCCTCGGTGTCTTCTGCTGCTCCAGCAACAAATAGGCCAGTGGCCTTGGGACTGAAGATGGCTGGAAAAGGGAACTAGGTGCGGCCCAACCTGAAATGATGTCTGGGCAGGCTAGGGAGGGCGTTTAGTGGGCAGGGGGACAAACTACACAAGTCCAACCCTCTGGGGACGACTTATAAGGAGGGGGGCGTTGTTTCCTAATGGCTTGGCCACTTCCTGAGGTGCCATTTTCTGATCTGGTGCAATATAGAAATATCTACCATCTCTATCCCATTCCTCTTTCCATGCCAATCTTTTAACGTCCTTTGACGTTCTATACCATGCCTCAGCATCCATAAGGAGATCTTTATCTTTCAAGATCCCTCGCTTATTTAACAAAACATCTTTCCATTCCTGCTCCTCTAATCTCCCTTTCTTGGCAGTGATTCCTTCCACCTTCAAGAGCGACTTCATATTTTTAATATTCTTTTTACCTTTTTGCTCGCTTACTAACTCATCTGCCGTTAACTTGACAGGTGTGGACTGATTAGACCCCATGCTTCAAGGGTACACGACCTAAACCTAACACGTCAACCTGGATGTCTGATCTGCCGCAATCCCCTTTCTCTCCTGGACCAGCGACTATACACATCCACAGAATACACAGAATTTCTACCTCAGTCCACAAACCACAACACAAACGGGTTGTCCTACCAGGAAGAAGTGTGGGTAATAGAAACTAAATTCACCCTCACTATCTCTGACTTCATGTACTAGTAACCTCTGTTCACACTATATACACCTTATTTGAACAAATCCGTCCAGAACATCAGTACTCAATGATTAAGCCTATAATGAAGGGTTTTCCCCAGTATATTCAATCCTAGGCAAGAATACACTGACATCCACTAAAACAAGACCAATGAGTACGCATACCACGTTCAACTCACTGCTTAGCAGAAACACCGTACCAGGTAACAGTCAGGGTCAGTCCCCCACTTTTGTAACTTTATACAAGACTGCACCTGTACATAGAAAACCCTTCCAAATCTTCTATCCCCGAAGATCAGGTCCAAGGCCTTATCAAACATCAACTATCGACCGGACTTGTCACACACCAGTGTATCTCGCCGTATACACAGCAGTATACATACAGTATAAACAGCATACTTCAAAGTTTTTTTTTTCCTCTTCACTCAAAGACAGCTCTCACTACATTACATGACACTTCCTCTTTCTGGCAACCATACGAACAAAGCACATAGAACTTCCCGGTTCTCATAACCAGCAAGTACTCCACTTGCTGCAAATAGACAGACATCTCAACAGGTAGACACAGGTCAACACAATGACATAACAATAAGGACACTATATACACCATCCAGGTGGCTGATCCCACCTGCAGATATAACCATATATATCCATATATGCAGCGTATATAACAACTTCCTCATTTTCCCCTGCAGTTTAAGTCAGAGAAAAATAACATAGAACTTCTGCTTTTCTCCTAGAGCAGACAAAAAAACCTCAAACCACATTACATTTCATGTGAATTACAATTGCATTACAGACAGCTTAAGGTGAACCTGACCACCTTGGTGTGAGATCTCTTAGGACGGCTTATCTCATGCGAGATGGCGGTCATTAGGTGTCTAGACTGGGACAGCCCAACCCCCCCCTTCGAAATGCAAGTACACGCATGAGGTTGCAAGGTGAGATCATACAAATGTGCTCACCTGCAGCTGGAGTGCACAATTCTCCACCTCTCGCGTAGTTGCCTTTCGACTGAAGGTGTCAGCACGGCCGTCCGCCATCCAGAGCTCCGTCCTAAGGTTCGTTGGGCGCCAAATGATAAGGCCGTAATTTAGGTTGATGCAATCTAATCATGCATCCCTCTTAAACTGTCTGCAGTCCAAATTATGAGTCACTCGTGGTAGCATGCATAACCACAATCTTTCACAAACACCAGAGAGACGTACTCGGATATGAATAGAAAGTAAGACTGACTTTAATACGGAAGTTGTACGGATATATATAATCTTATTGGCTAGGTGCCAAGAATACGTAACACGTCTCCTATTGGATAAAGTAAAACAGCTTATTCTGTGATATACAATTTACTGTAATGTGCTTGGTTCCTCATTTATATTAAGCAATGTCAGCATGATTCACTGGTCACAAGAATAGCCCAGACTGTCTGTCTGAGTCTTAGGCCAAGAGATATGTGTGGTACAGTTCAAACAACATCTTAAATCCTGTTCTTTATGGATATCTCCATGTAACTCTTATATACTCATAATAATTCATAATCTTGTCCATAACAAATATAGTCAATTAAGTAAAGTTTAAAATGTTTTATTAAAGTTAAAGCAACGTTTAAGAAAATTTGCCCGCAAGGACTTTTGCGTGAACTTTTAAAACATTCTTAGCACCAGGTTATGTGCACTTTACATGGACCATAGGTTATGAACTGGCTATAACCACAAACTCTCGCAGTGTACATAGTTACCTCAGTGGTACCAACCCAGAGTCTGCCTGTTGAGGGGCATGGCTCTGCACCACCAAGGGGGCATGCCTGTTTATGGGGCCTGCTCTCCAACACAAATATGAAGCAGGTACACCTGTTTATGGGGCCTACCCTACGCCACCAGGACAAAGAGGACTGTCGCCAGAATGGTCTGCAATGGACCAAGTCGAGACCAGGTCACCAAAAGGACTGGTGATTACTCCGTATTCGGGTCTTGGGTTAAGGACTCGTGGGTGGTGGGTGGTGGTGGTATGGTACCTGGTATGTTTATATGTAAATATCTCCCCTGTGTGGGAAAATTTGTATTTTGTTTTCTTTTCTTTGCAGCCCCAGGACGTGCTGTCGATAACCAAGGGGGAATGTGGCGCCGCTGACCCGGTCAGGCACCACTGAGTACTGCACCCATGCTGGGACAGTACTTCCAGGTAATCCTAAGGGCCAGAACGAGATGTTTACGCACAGACACCTAGCAACCAGGTCTCCCACACCTTTAGAGGGGACCCTTGGGTAGTCTCCAGAGAGGGCTAGCTTTCAAATCTTTTCAAGGGGAGTAGTGGAGGGGCTGGGAGCTAAAGTGCAGAGGTTGTCAGGAAATGAGTGGAGTGAGCCAGTCTGCTAGTGGTGAGCGGCGGTCGTGAGGCAGTTACGCGCGCTCACACTAGTCAGACCCTGCGCGGTGTATTGACAGTTGGCGGGGGAGAACAGTCACCGAGTCGTCAGAGTAAAGAGGTGCTCCTGGTGACTAGGCATGTCCGGGGAACAGGTCCCTAGAGCAGAATCCAATTTAATGACCTGCTAAACCTGCCGGTGAGGGGAACTACAGGTACCTCACCAACCACACAGAGTCTGATCCTCAGCAGCAACGCAGGGACCCATAAGGAGATAGAGCTTGAAGCCATCTCACCTGGTCCATGCTGCCGGCAAACGGGCCAAACACAGGGGAGAAAAGGCAGTTGCGACTCCCTGGATAGACCCCCATGGTATTTCAAGTCGGGGTTATCCGAACACAGAAGTGCTAGGAAGGCGAGCTAACTGGTTACCCTCAGACTGGCCCGAAGGAGCCCCTGGTCCTACCTGGTTCATCACAGCAACACCCGGGTCAGCTCACAACAACACCTGAGTGAGTAAAAATCAGTTGAAAGACTTTTGGACTCAGCCTGTATTATTCCTGGACCCGCTATCCTACTCACCCGAGCCCCTGGGGCCTGCCTCACTCACGGGAGGCTACATCATCTGGCTTCAGACCCCATCAGCCCCAGATGCTCGTAAAATCTGCAGTGGCAGTCATCCACATCCCTGACCGCAAGCCGTGAGTGGCGTCACGACATATACAAAACTAACAGTACCTGTTGCCATACTGAAGAAGCCCTGTGGCATCCCTAAAGAGGAACAGCATCCCTGGGGCGACACATAGCCGCAACTGCAGAATGGTGATCTCTGGCACAGGATAACATTTTTGTGCAGATGCTACACTTTGATTTCCTGTTATTGCATTTTAAAAAAAAATTTATGGCCACCAAAAAACGTAATTTTGTCGTTTGAAATTTTTTCTCGCCACGCCATGTACCGATCAGATTAATTGATTTGATATTTTGATAGATCCATCTTTTCTGAGAGGGGTAACCCCAAATATGGGTATATATTTTATTTTTTATTTTTTTTTAAACATCTTTTTATTGAATTTTAACCGAATTTCTTTTACAATCTGCTCTTATACAAAGAGCATTTCATTGATGACATTATAATCAAAACAGTCCCGCCCACCCCTCCCCCTGCTCTGCGTGCAACCAGAAGCAACTTAAAATGGTAACTTATGTAATTGGTATGTGTCCATTGAGCAGTTCAAGAAGGTACCAAGAGGTCTGTCCAAACTGAGATTTAAGTCTATCCTTAAGCACTGTAGCCAAGTTAGGTATAAATAAAGACCATGTTTCAAAGAAACGCTTAGTCAGCTACTCCTTATTCGACAGTGCATCCAGCCAGTCCATTTTGAATATGAACATTAGTTTTGTTTGGATAAACGCTAGAGAGGGTGCTTCAGGATTTACCCAGAGATGTAGGATACTTTTCCTAGTGGCCGAGGCCCAAATAGTTAACATTGCCCTGGTACCTCTCGGAAGACTTTGTTGAGCCTCCTCCAACATGTTAAAAATCGCCCACTGTGGTGTCAGAGCAAACTGAATATTGTATGTGTTTTGTAAGACTGAGTGAACGCTTCTCCATACTCCCTGTATCTGAACACAGTCCCATAAGTGGTGAAACAGGTCAGTGTCTCTTATGCCACATTTAGAACAAGAGTATAAGGCATTTGTGTCCATTTTTGATTGAATTTTTGGAGTTTGGAGTAATATATGCTCTATATAGAATCATCAAGGCTATATCTGTGTAGCTACTGGACGACAGAAATTTACGTTGCAACAGCGTGGCTTGTAAAAAATCCTTTACCTCGGACTCTGGCATGTCTACCTTCCATTTTGCTGGACCTGTTGTTTTCCCCTCCCATGTCCAAACTGTACGCAACATTGAATAAACCTGACTAGTCGAGGACGCCTGGCTTCTTGCCCTCCTAAGAAAGTTATCCACACTTCCTCCAAGATCTCCCTTTGGCTTGTCAACAAGATATTTTTGTGCCAAGCTACGCGCCTGAAGAAAAAGAAAAGGCTGACCCACAAAAGCTGGAAATCGGTGTGCCGCCTTCTCGTAAGAAAGCAACGACCAATCAGGCTCCATTAGATCTGCAGCATAAGCACAACCCTGCATTGACAATGTTTCATAAATCCTCGGAGGGCGACCCTGGAGGAATCTCGGATTTCCAATAAAGGGTTGAAATGGGGAACTTGAAGTGTTAGTTTTACCAAGTTTCCTCACCTTCCTCCACGTTTGTATAGTATGCCATAGTGTTGGATGATCCCTAACCTCACTCGGTATTTCCTCGTTCCCTAAATGCAGCAATGCTGTTAACGAGACTTGTGAACATAGCTGTTGTTCCAATTGTACATTGGCAAAGTGAGATACTCCTCGCACCCAGTCCACCACATATCTAAAATTTGCTGCTAGATTATATCTGCCCAGATCTGGAAGATTTATGCCCCCTGCCCCTTTTGGTAATTGAAGCTTGATTAAGCTGATCCTAGTACGCCCCTTGTGCCCCCAAATGAATTTTCCAAAGGATGAATTTAGTAGCTTAATATCTGATTTGCGTAGAAGCAACGGGAGAGTCTGAAATAAGAACATTATTTTGGGGAATGCTACCATTTTAATTAAGTGACATCGGCCCGAAAAGGATATTTTCAGATGTTTCCAAGATTGGAGTAGATGTATTAATGAATTTATAAGAGGCTTATAATTAATTTGATATGGTAACAAGGGGTTTGCTGGGAGCTGAATCCCCAAATATTTAATGGACCTGGTACACCACTGGAAGGGAAATAAGTTGTTATCAATTTTACCCGATTTGTACATTGCCAATGCCTCAGTTTTTTTGTAATTTACCCTGAAGCCTGAGGCCTTTCCAAAATTATTCAATGTGTTCATTATCTCTGGAATCGCTTGAGAGGGATTGGCAATAAACAATAAAATATCATCGGCAAAAGCCAAAAGTTTAATTGTTGTCCCACCGACTCTCATGCCCTGAAATATTGCTAAATTATGTAGGGTCCTCAACATTGGGTCCAGAGCCAAATTAAACAATAAAGGTGACAAGGGACACCCCTGCCTCGTTCCCCTCTGTACCTCAAATGGCTCAGAGAATGTATTATTTATAGATAGTCTGGATTTTGGTTCTGTGTATATCATCTTGACTGCTTCGCAAAACCAGGATCCCGCCTGGCGACATGCCAAAAGATTATGTAAATAGGCCCAAGAGACCCTGTCAAAGGCCTTGTCCGCATCAAGGCTAACTACTATATGTTTGGTACATCTATGCTTCCTACTATAAGAGATAGCCCCAATAGCCGTCCTGATGTTATAGGTGATGGATTTCCCGTGCACGAATCCTGTTTGGAAGGGCAGAATAAGATCTGGAATCACTTGTAATCTACCAGCTAGTATTTTAGTAAAGATTTTAAAATCAGAGTTGAGTAATGAGATGGGTCTGTATCCCTCCACCTGTAGTGGGTCTTTTCCTGGCTTAGGTAATACTATAATGTTTGCCTCATTGAACCTGTCGGGAATTATTCTATCTGTGACTATCTTATTATACACTGCACATAGATGAGGATCGATAGAGGCTCCCAAGATCTTATAATATTCGTTACTAAATCCGTCGGGCCCTGGGCTTTTGGCTAATTTAAGAGTGCCAATAGTTTTTAGTATTTCTGAAATATTTATAGGGGCGTTTAGTACTACTCTTTGTTCCTCTGTCAAGATGGGCGCTACGGTACCATGGATAAAATCAGCTTCCCCGTCAACCTCCCTCGGTTCCGCCTCATACAGCGAGCCAAAGAATGCCCTGAACTCCTCCACTATTTCCTCATCTTTTGTTACCATGGTACCATCTTTCTTTTTAATTTTGTGGATTCTAGTGGTGGTTCTAAAGGGTTTGGTTAAAGAAGCTAGTAATTTCCCAGGTTTGTTGCCCCATTTAAAGTATTTATGTTTCTGATAGTCCAGGTTACTAAGTGCCATCTCATGGGCCAAGGTGTCCGCCGCCTCCTTGGCCTCTAAGAAATGTTGTTTTGTCGTATCCGTGTTGTTATTTTTAAAATCATTATATGCCTGCGTGAGAGGTTTTTGTGCTGATATAGTTTGTTCCAGGAGCTTTTTTCTCTTATGGCTGACATATGATATTATCTGACCTCTTACTACTGCCTTGGAGGCAGCCCAATACAAACCAGCGTCCCCACTATGCTCGTGATTATCATTCTCATAAAAGCTCCAGTAGTTTTGTAAAGAAGCTTTGAAATCCTCAGATTGATATAAATATGAAGGAAACCTCCACCTTCTTTCCCGTAGTATTGTGGTAGATAATAACAAATTAAAAGTAACCGGTGCATGATCCGAAATACAGATGTCTAGGATGTTGGAGGAAAGTAAATGTGGCGTCAGTGCTGGGCTTAGTAGCCAATAGTCAATCCGTGTATGTAAGTCATGGACATGTGAATAAAATGTATAATCTTTATCTATTGGGTGCTGCAGGCGCCATGTGTCTATTAGTCCCAATTGATTGACGAGATATTGCAAACCACTATGGAGCGCCAATAGAGGAGATGGCTGGGGACTTGACCTGTCTAAAATTCCATCATGAGCCTCATTGAAATCTCCGCCTACAATTAAATTAGTCATATCGCAACCTGTGATACTTTCGATCAATCTGGCTCTGAACTGTGGATCAGGAATATTTGGTGCATATATGTTTGCTAAGTTGTAGATAGTGCCCTCTATCTTCACTTTCACCAATAATAATCTCCCCATAGGGTCCTCTGAAACCTCCAGAACTTCATGACTAATATGCTTATTGATCAATATAGCTACCCCTCTTTGTTTTCTCGTAAATGACGCTTCTGCGCATACGGCATATTTTCTGCTGTGAAGAAATGGGTGATTGCCCTTCATCCAGTGTGTTTCCTGTAAGAAGACAATATGGCAATTTAAACGATGTAGATAATTTAAAACTTTTTTCCTCTTGATAGGAGAGTTTAACCCGTTAACATTCCAGGAGCACCAATACAGCGATTTAATCGTGGACACATTTGTGCTCTCTGTGTTAGTCATTTATCCTATTCCAGAAGGAGGAATTAATTGTAAAATTATAAACAACCTATTTGGGTTCCCTCGTCCATCCCAGCGAGTAAACGCGACAACCCATATGAGAGCTAAACTAAAGGTACGCACGCAGAGCCCCCTAACCCCTTCCCATCTAAACAAAAACCTTAATCTAATGGCAATGTCACCTGCCTCTTTGGCAGTCCTGACACTGAAAAAAAAAAGGAAAAACAGAATGAACATCAGAACTGTAGCACAGTGACGTCTCCGATTTAAGTGTCTATGTTGACTGCTGGCGAAGCTCCATTTTCCTGAGGAAGGTAATTTAAAGCCAACTTAGGATCTTCAAAAGTCCAATTCTTTCCCCCTGTAGTGAAGCGTAGAACAGCAGGATACAGTAGACTGAAGCGAATATTTTTTTCCGCCAATAGTTTGCATACTGGATTGAAGGCTTTGCGTCTTGTTGTCAAGGCTGCTGAGTAATCTTGGAACAAAAGCAGTTTAGAGTTATTGTAGGTAAGTGAGCGATTTTTTCTAAATGCTGTCAGCAATCTGATCTTGTCTTGGAAGTCCAGGACCTTAAAAATTACTTGTCTGGGTCTGACCTCTCCATCATTTCGAGGTGGGCCCACTCTGTGGGCCCTTTCAATAGCAATTGGCCCCGACTTTAGATCCAATTTCAAAGCTCCTGGTAGCCATTCTGAAGTGAGTTTCAGTAGATCAGCTTGCCGAACCCATTCAGGGACGCCCACCAACCTTAAATTATTGCGTCTGGACCTGTTTTCAAGATCATCTACCTTGTCCAGCAATACAGCAATGTCCTTATTCCTGCTCTCCAGCATCTCTGAAATTTCCTTTACAGAGTCCTCCATGTCAGAGACCCTCTGCTCCACATCTGTTAGCCTTGAACCCTGGGCATTAACTTGGGTGACTATAACGTCTAATGAAGACTGGAAGGCTGCCAGCCGCCCATCAATCACCGGCATCAAGAGATCCGTGATGGCCTTAGCAGTGTCCTGGGGTGGGTCTGTAGTTGCCTCAGGGGAAGCCCCTGGTGATGGGGGTGCATTTTGGTTTCGTCTTTGCGGTCTAATTCCTTTACTTGGTTGTGTGGCATTGCTCTTACCCACAAATTTATCCATAGTAAGAACTGTAAATATGGAGCTTCTTTAGAGACTGTGGTGACGTCACAATAACATAAGCTTAATTACATCTGTGTGGTAAACTTGGCTGTTTCACAATTATTTCCACGCTGTGTATGAGAGTGTATAGATGTTACTTGAAAAAGACCAGTCAGAAGGGCAGGAGGCAGGCCAGATGACTGATCCCACTTCTTTTTGTTTTTCACCCTCTACTATACTGTCAGTGCTGGTGAAGTGGTGGAGTATGGGTTAATCAAGTTGAGCTGTGATGCACTTCAGGCTTATCTGCCTCTGTTTACTGTTGCAGATTACAGGCCTTGTGCAGCAGCCATATAAGATGAGACCTGCAGGGATGTATCTTCCCCCTCCACAGCCCCCTGTTTATCTCCTGACCTGCTCTCACAGCCGAATGTCTCCAGGGGCTCTCAGCCCCCCCCTCACTCACAGTATCTCAGATGGTGGGCCTGTCCACGGAGCTCTGTGTGACAGGTAAACACAGCGTGCAGTCCTGTTTGCTGAGCTTGCTGCTGCTCAGTGTTTCACTATTTCTTCTGTGGCAGGGAGGGGAGTGTGTGAGAGTTCACTGAAAACTATGGCTGCCGCTGGAAGCACTTCAGTCCCCCTCCCTGTCTCCTTCTGGATGTTAGTGCCCGATATTTAACCCCTCTCTTACCAGATCCCGGGTGCTTTCCGTTTGCAGCGGCACAGCTGCAGGGGGAGCAGGGAGGATGGGCAGCGTTCCTCTGTGCAGCACAGCCCACAGCCTGCAGCCTGGTGCTTTGTGTCAGAGCACTCCTTTCTTTGTGGTGCAGCATACACCTTTCACCCCCGGAGTATCAGGAGAGCCGGGCCTGATGTGCGCCCCTTGTCCTGGCCTTATCCCTGCAGCCTTGAGATGTTAGGATGGGCCTGGATAACGTTTTTGGCCTAGGCTGCTGCAGGAGCTACCTCGTAGCTCCGCCTCCCGGAAGTCATATTTTATTTTATTAACAGTTTTATTTTCAATGGGTCGAATAGGGGGTGATTTGAACTTTTAGGTTTTTTTTAATATTTTAAGACTTTTTTACATTTCTTATGTATTTTACTAGTCCCTCCAGGAGACTTTAGCACTACTCAGTCCAATTAGTTGTTCATTTCTGCTGATCAGAGCAGCATTGCTCTGATCAGCAGAAATGCTGCTTTCCAATGAGTGTTGGCTCTCACAGGATGTTTGCCTTGGTAGCGTCAGGGGTCATCAGTTGACCCCGCACTACCATGGAAACAAATTGAAGCCCAATGATCACGTCACAGGGCTGCCTGCCGATGGCGGCAGGCAACAGCGCGATACCCGCTACGGCCATTTATATCGCACTGTCTGTATTTGACAGTATGATCTAAGCGGTTAACAGACGTGGGTGGATCTCCGATCCACCTGTGCCTGTTAGGTAGACATGTCTGCTGATCAGATCAGCAGACATGCACGGGGATTATCACGGGGGGTATCTTTGGGGGTATCTGCACCCAAGTTCAGCTTACCCCGGTTTGTTTCCAATATCTTTGGAGGAAGTTTGATTACATTATTATACATGTAGAATGTGCTATTCTGGTACAGTGTCTTTTAACTAATGACATACACACCTATTCACAAATTAGACCAACTATTACTGTGGTAGAGTAGACTTTTGTGATTTTGGCTTTAATTTTTAAATGTATAAAATACTGCATCTTTGCTAATACAACACTTTAATTAAGATAACAAGTGTATCTTTATATTTGTATTGTTTGCTTAGATATCTTTCTATAAAACTGGAAATCTTCAGGCCGTTGCAGATAAACAACAATTTACAGTAAGTAAAATCACTATGTATAATTGTATTTAAGCGGTATTGCATTTTCAACTGTGTTACGCCCAATGAGATTTAAAATGCCTATACAAATAAAACTAATATCTTCCAGCAACTTCCTCATTCACGAGAAGGACTGCTGATTTTGGCCAGATGAGTCAATCGTTAGATCTGTATGTGACCCTCCTAACAGATCATGTAAAATAAAACACGCCATACGGCGCAGGATCCTGCGCAATCCGTTTTTTCGCCGGAGACAAAAAACGTTCCATTCAACGTTCCATCTGTCTGCCAGACAACCAAATTTTGCCAGATACGGCCGGATGGAACGCATGGCCATCCGGCACAATCCGGTGCTAAGAGAAGTCTATGGGGGAATAAACGGTTCCGTTAGCAACAGACGCCGGATCCATTTTTTCATGTTTTTGCCGGATTGTGCCTTATGGCAAAAAACTGATGTGTGAAAGCAGCCTTAGGGAGAGAAGCAATGGGAAGTATCCATTGCTAGAGGTGTCTGACTGCAGCTACTCACCCTCTCCATATTAAAAACACATAAACACTTAAAAGGGTGGTCTGTAACTAAAATTTCCTTAATGAATATCTATCTTTACATTCTACTTTTGTAATTAACTTTATTATATAATACTCTGTTCTTCTGCCTATCTAGCTAATCCCTAAGACCATGTGCGCACGCTGCGTATTTTACCGCGGATTTGCCGCATAAAATGTGTCTAACATTTCTGCAGTCATTCCCCAGCAAAACCTATGGGTATAAAAAAAATGCTGTGGAATTTCCGCTGCGGAATTAATGTGCATGTCACTTCTTTTCTGCAGGTCCCTGCATTTTTGCCATTAATTATTGGTAAAAACCCGCAGGGACCAACCTGAGGAAAAACCACAGAAATTCCGCACAAAATCCGCACCAAACCGCGGCAAAACCGCATGTGGATTTCGTTGCGGTTTTGGTGCGTTTTTTTACCGCAGGTGCGGGATTCTTTCAGAGGGTCCGGTTTTTCCTTAACCAAAAGTCAGGTTCTAGTGTGCACATGGCCTAAATGTGTATTTTTTACTTCATTATCTGTGACATTTCGTTTCAGAGGAGTCTCAAACGGGGTTTCACAGGAGGCTGAGAATATTCTAATTTCCCTGCAGAATTTATCCCTCTCTTGGAATAGGACATCATCAGAAGGCAGTGCTGCAGTTACTTACTTCAGTTTCTTCCATCGCAGCCCTCTGAAGATGTCCTGGAACCACAGTACTGATAGAAGTTGTATGAGAGGGAGTCTTACAAACTTAGTGAAAACAGCAATCATTTTCCAATGTGAATAAAAACAAAAACTTTTATTAAAACACCCAAGTTAAAATAGGGGAAACATTAAAAAACAGGACATCCTGGGGATAATAGCAAGAAAACTATGCATTTCAAATGGGCATTTATGTGTGATTCTTATTGATAGCATATAAAATAACCATTAACCTGCTTCTTCATTAACTGAATTAATTAATTCATTAACCAAAATTCATGGTGTCTGTTGCAAAGCTGAAACCTTCAGCTCTAAATAGATAAGTGCAAGTATGTCTAAATTAACCGTTTGGATGACCATATGATGTTCACAGTGAAAACCATATGTGCAATACTAGAATGAAATGTATACAATTTGTATACTGTATATATTTAGTACTAGCTGTACTACCCGGCTTCGCCTGGGGTAATAACTGCTGTTAATAAAATAGAATGTATTAACAAAAATGTATTCTGCACACAAAAACCACAAAACAATTAGATAGAAATGTAATTCTTAAAAGGCAAAAACTAAGCTAATAGAAGTGTACCACCCCGCACTCAGCTGCAGCCGAGCCGCTCGGGTCTGGGCTCGTTGGTAGGTGGCTCGAGCGCCTCCGGACCCGGGGTCACTTCACTCTGAAAGGGTGCTGGCGCTACTTAGGGGGATGGTAGGTAGGTGTACGGCCGCAGCCGTGTTTAAGTTCGTGACGCCACCAATGGGATGTGGTAAAAGTGTAGACACCATCACTGCAGTTTCGGGGCACCCGGGGGAGATGGTTATGCAGCAAGATGTTAACCCCTCCGTGGGCAGGGATGATGGCCCCGGGACCCGTTGGGGAGAAGTAGCTGGGCGGTGCAGGGCGGTACTCACTGTTATTGACACACACAAGTCTCTGGTAAACAAAGTTGATAGTGGTCGGTGCACGCAGCCGGCTGCGTCTGGTCCCCCACCTGGTTCGGTAGTCTTTGCCTTTCTCCCGCACCGTGTAGTGTATGTGTAGACTGCCTGCGCTTCAGCAACGGGAGTCCTCTCCCCAGCTGTGTGTATGTCGGGAGAGCCCGTTTGCCCGCAGGCGCTGGGATCTCTCTGCCTGTGCGGTGGCTTTCTATCCCCCTCGGTGGGCTGTTGTCTTCAGTAGGGACTTGGGTGGGAAAGGACCTATAGTGAATTAACTCAGTCCAGTGGATTCTGGACCTCTTTTCAGGGTCTGAATACCCCCTGTGTGCTCCGGTTTCCAGTCGGTTCCCCGGGTCGGTACCGGTGGGCCACTACCCTGTCCCGGTCCATCACGGTTCCACCGAGCCGTCTTCCCGGCTCCTGCAGGCTAGGCCACCGTATGCCTCCTAGCCAAGGTGTGCGGGCTACGACCCTCAGACTTGTCAGTCTGTCACAGGCCTGTCCTCCTCCACTCCTCAACACTCAACTCAACTCACAACTGACTGAACTGAAGTGACTACAGACTGAACTGAACTGTCTGTTTGTTTCCTGCCTCAGGCCCTCTGAAATCCTCGGTGGGCGTGCCAACCGCCTGGCTCCGCCCCCCTGGTGTGTCCATTAAGCTCTGAGGGAGGTGACTAGGGTTTATGGTTTGGCTGGTGTTAGCTTGTGTGGGACTGGTGTTGTGCGGGGCGCTATCTGTGACTACCTGGCTAGTCCAGGGCGTCACAGAAGCATTTCACAACATATATTTCAACACCACAGATATTCCACACAGATTTAACTAAATTGGCCAAGTAATGTATTCCGTCTGTCTCTTTCCCTGTCTTTCTCTGTCTGTCTCTTTCCCCGTCTGTCTCTTTCCAGGTCTGTCTCTTTCCAGGTCTGCCTGTCTCTGTCTCTTTCTTTGTCTGTCTCTATCTCTCTGTTTCTTTCCCCATCTGTCTCTTCCCAGGTTTGTCTCTTTCCCAGGTCTGTCTCTTTCCCCATCTGTCTCCCCGTCTCTTTGTCTGTGTCTTTTCCTGTCTGTCTCTTTCCCTGTCTGCCTGTCTTTGTCTGTCTCTATTTCTCTGTCTCTTTCCCTGTTTGTTTTTATCAAGGTCTGAGTCTTTCCCTATCTATCTTTGTCTGTCTCTCTGGTCTACCTGTCTCTGTCCCTGTCTGCATGTCTGTCTGTCTCTTTCCCCATCTTTCTCTTTCTAGGTCTGTCCCTTTCCAGGTCTGTCTCTCTTTTTCACCGTCTGTCTCTGTCTGTCTCTTTCACCGTTTGTCTCTGTCTGTCTCTATCTCTCTGTCTCTTTCCCTGTCTGTCTCTGTCTGTCTCTGTCTGTCTCTCTCTTTCTGTCTCTCTCTCTCTCTGTCTCTCTCTATCCGTCTCCCCACCGACATCTTATTACCTCACATATAAGCTTCTTATATTATGAATGTCTTTTGTTCCTATAGCAACCACTCACAGCTCCTACTAATAAGTAGTTCCAAGCTCCATTTACTTTAATGAAGGCATGTTTTTTGGAGAGTAACAGTAAAGCGTGGGGTTAAATTTTCCTGTCAAAACATAGTCTACGACGTTCCCTGAGTCACATGAGGTGTCTGTGCAAAATTTCGTGATTGTAAATGCGACGGTGCTGATACACTTTTCGTTTCACTTTTTCCCCATTATGTAGATAGGGGCAAAATTGATTGTAAATTGGAACGCGCGGGGTTAATATTTTTCCTCACAACATAGCCTATGACGCTCTCGGGGTCCAGACGTGTGAGTGTGCAAAATTTTGTGGCTGTAGCTGCGACGGTGCAGATGCCAATCCCGGACACACACACACACACACACACACACACACACACACACACACATACAGCTTTATATATTAGATAAGAAAGAAAGAAAAAAAAGAAAAAACTCAATTCAATAAATTAATGTAAGGTCTGAACAAAGTTTCATATCATTGGAGAATCTGGAGTTCGGTTTCAGAATCCAAACTGTGTACTTTTTCTTTGGCTACATGGAAAACGATATATGTGGCAGAAGACTAAAGGGTGCTTTACACGCTGCGACATCGCTAACGATATATCGTCGGGGTCACGTCGTTGGTGACGCACAACCGGCGCCGTTAGCGACATCGCAGCGTGTGACACCAAGGAGTGACGAGCAACGAGCGCAACAACGTGAAAAATCGTTGCTCCTTGACACGTCGCTCCTTTTCCAAATATCGTTGGAAATCGCTAATCGCTATGTGTGACACCACAGGAACGGCGAACATCTCCTTACCTGCGTCCACTGGCAATGAGAAAGGAAGGAGGTGGGTGGTATGTTCCGGCCGCTCATCTCTCCCCCTCCTCTGCTATTGGGCTTCTGCCGGGTGACGTCGCTGTGACGCCGCATTAACCGCCCCCTTAGAAAGGAGGCGGCTCACCGGCCAGAGCGACGTCACAAGGAAGGTAAGTCCTTGTGACGGGTGTTAGCGATGTTGTGCGCCACAGGCAGCGATTTGCCCGTGACGCTAAACCGACGGGGGCGGGTACGCTCGCTAGCGATATCGATACCGATATCGCAGCGTGTAAAGTACCCTTAACACTGCACATCACCTTGAAAACACCATCCCCAACGTCAAACATGGTAGTAATAGCATATTGCTTTGGGGATGCTTTTCTCAGCAGGTACAGGGAAGTTGGTCAGAGTTGATGAGAAAATGTATGGAGCTAAATGCACCACAATCCTGGAGGAAAACCTGCTAGAGGCTACAAAATACTTGAGATGTGGGCATAGGTTCACCTTCCAGCAGGGTAATGACAGTAAATATACTGCCAGAGCTTCAATAGAATAGCTTATGTCACATGTGGGCAATTAATTTTCCCTGGGGGCCAACATGAGACAGTGACTGGTGCGAAGGGCCGAACCAATAGGCTGAAATTAATTCTGCTCAGTATTAATATTAACACAATTATTATAAAATTAGTATATATAATTTATTATTGAGCAGAATTAAGTATGCTGACAATCCCCCTTAATAGCGTATGAGCCCACACACAACACCCTATATACAGTATGAGGCTCTACATAACTCCCTATATACAGTATGAGCCAGCACATAGCCTCTCTATAGTCATAGTCATCTATATACCTTATGCGCTCATACACATACAGTATGAAAAAAAACACATACTCTCCTCTCTCCAGTTCCCCCACTGCTCTCCTGCACTGACCCTTTGCAAAGTTGTCTTTCATACTGATTGGTTTAAGATGCTGCCGGCATCCCCTCCTCCACAATGTATCCACTGCTATACACATCCTACGGATAGCGGTGACATAGGGTGGTGGTGGTTTTGCAGTGGAGGGCATGGTGTGGGATGTGGTCTACTGTTTTGAACCCTTCAGCTGTCTCAGGCCAAACTTTAACTGAGCCATTAAACAATAAATGAAATATGTTTGATCTCAACCAGGGCTAGGAAAGTTTAAAATCTAAATCCCATTGAGAATCTGTGGCAAGACTTGAAAATTGCTGTTCACAGATGCCTCCATCCAATCTCAAATAGCTAGAGCTTTTTTGCAAACAATCAGCCTCCAAATGTGCAAAGCTGGTGCAAACATACCCCAAAAGATTTGCAGCACATATTGCAGTGAAAGGTGGTCCTACAAAGTATTAACTCAGGGGGGGGCTGAATACACATGCACATCACAATTTTCAGGTTTACATCTCTAAAATATTGAGCAAACCGTGTATCATGTCCTTTACACTTCACAATTACTTGATACTCAGTGTTGATATATCACATAAAATTCCAACAAAATACAGTGGGTACGGAAAGTATTCAGACCGCTTTAACCTTTTCCTATCCAATAAAATTTCCTGTTCTGCCCATTGAAACCATTGGCTGCCAAAAATAGCACTATGCGCAAAGTCCTGCCTGCTATGCTTAGAAAAGGGACTCTCCACTCAGTGGCCCACTAGAAGGGACTTATGCGGGTGTCACACGGTACGATATATCTGGCGATATGTCATCAGGGTCACGTCATTAGTGACGCCCTTCCGGCATTGTCAGAGATATCGTACCGTGTGACACCTATGAACGAGCAGAAATATTCACCTTCTCGTTCATCGTTGACACGTCGTTCATTTTCATAATATCGTCCCTCCTTCTGTGCTCCGGTTGTTCGTCGCTCCCGTGGCTGCACACATTGCTCGGTGTGACACCCCAGGAGCGACGAACACAGCTTACCTGCGTCCCGCCGGCAATGCGGAAGGAAGGAGGTGGGCGGGATGTTTACGTCCCGCTCATCTCCGCCCCTCCGCTTCTATTGGACATCTGCCGTGTGACGTCGCTGTGACGCCGAATGTCCCTCCCCCTTCAGGAAGAGGATGTTCGCCGCCCACAGCGACGGCGCCCGGGAGGTAAGTACATGTGACAGGGGGTTAATGACTTTGTGCGCCACGGGCAACTAATTGCCCGTGACGCACAAACGACGGGGGCGGGTGCGATCGCTCATGCGATTGCACGATTTATCGTCCCGTGTGACGCCCGCATTAGTAAAATGTGTATGAATTATTGATGTCCCCTGCCAGGGGACAAAGGAGCATAACGGAATTTTTGTCATCCCCCCCCCCCCCCGAGGGACTCAGGATAGGAAACGGTTACATTTTTCCATTTTTCACTCTTTGTTTCATTGCAGCCATTTGGTAAATTCAAAAAAGTTAATTTTTTTGTCATTAATGTACACTTTGCACCCTATCTTGACAGAAAAAAAAACAGAAATGTAGACAATTTTTGCAAATTTATTAAACAAAAAAAACTGAAATATCACATGGTCATAAGTATTCAGACCCTTTGCTCAGTAATGAGTAGAAGCAAGCTAGTACAGCCATGAGTCTTCTTGGGAATGATGAAACAGGTTTTTCATACCTGGATTTGGAGATCCTCTGCCAGTCTTCCTTGCAGATCCTCTCCAGTTCCATCAGGTTGGATGGTGAACGTTGGTGGACAGCCATTTTCAGGTCTCTCCAGAGATGCTCAATTGCGTTTAGGTCACGGCTCTGGCTGGGCCAGTCAAGAATGGTCACAGAGGTGTGCTGAAGCCACTCCTTTGTTATTTTAACTGTGTGCTTAGGGTCATTGTCTTGTTGGAAGGTGAACCTTCTGCCAAGTCTGAGGTCCAGAGCACTCTGGAAGAGGTTTTCTTCCAGGATAGCTCTGTACTTGGCCACATTCAGCTTTCCTACAATTGCAACCAGTCGTCCCGTTCTGCAACTGAAAAACACCCCCATAGCATGGTGCTGCTACCACCATGTGTCACTGTTGGGATTGTATTGGGCAGATGATGAGCAGTGCCTGGTTTTCTCCACACATACCGCTTAGAATTATCACCAAAAAGTTTTATATTCGTCTCATCAGACCAGAGAATCTTATTTTTCATAGTCTGGAAGTCCTTCATGTGTTTTTTTGCCAACTCTATGTGGGCTTTCGTATGTCTTGCACTGAGGAGGGACTTCTGTCAGGCCACTCTGCCAAAAAGGCCTGACTAGTGGAGGGCTGCAGTGATAGTTGACTTTGTGGAACTTTCTCCCATCTCCCTACTGCATCTCTAGAGCCTAGCCACAGTGATCTTTGGGTTCTTCTTTACCTCTCTCACCAAAGCTTTTCTTCCATGATTGCTCAGTTTGGCTGGATGGCCAGGTGTAGGAAGAGTGGTGGTCCCAAACTTCTTCCGTTTAAGGTTTATGGAGGCCTCTGTGCTCTTAGAAACCTAGAGTACTGCAAGTACTGTAATTCTTTTGTAACCTTGGTCAGATCTGTGCCTTGCTTCAATTCTGTCTCTGAGCTTCTTGGGCACTTTCTTTGACCTCATGATTCTCATTTGGTCTGACATGCTCTGTGAGCTGTGAGGTCTTATATAGACAGGTGTGTGCCTTTCCAAATCAAGTCCTATCAGTTTAATAAACACAACTGTACTTCAATGAAAAGTAGAACCATCTCAAGGAGGATCACAAGGGAATGGACAGCATGTGACTTAAATATGAGTGTCTGAGCAAAGGGTCTGAATACTTATGACCATGTGATATTTCAGTTTTTCTTGTTTTAATAAATTTGCAAAAATTTCTACATTTCTGTTTTTTTCTGTCAAGATGCGGTGCTGAGTGTACATTAATGATAAAAAAATGAACTTTTTTGAATTTACCAAATGGCTACAATGACAAAAAGAGTGAAAAATTTAAAGGGGACTGAATGCTTTCCGTACCCACTGTACATTTACATTTGTAGGTGTAACATGAAAAAATGTGGACAAGTTGACTACTGTACTGTATATATGCAAGATAAATAAATAGAGATGAGTGAACCTATGGATATTTGTGTTCACCGAATCCGCTTGGACTGAAAAAAAATGTTTGGTTCAGGAACCAAACTTGACTCGAACTTGACCTTGGATAATGAACCCCATAAAAGTCGATGGGGACAAGACGTTTTGTGCTATAAAAAGGTCGTAGTAAGGGCTAGGGACTATAAAATGAAGCACAATGGGGGTAAGAACAGGTCAGTTATACATACCATGTTTCCCAGAAGTTAACACGGCAGTCAGGCTCTTTTCTAGGCCCACTCATTACTTTTCATGAATATTCACTTCTTTCCCTGCCCACCCTCTGTGCCAGCAACTGTGATTGTTTGCTATACATCCCCACACCCTGTGTGTCAGCATCTGTGATTGGTTGTAGATCAATTTGTTGTATGGTGGTGTAAAAAGAAATAAATAATTTAAAAAAATTGCTTGGGCTCGCACCCTATTTTTGATAACCAGCATGGGTAAAACAGACCTCTATGAGCTGCAATCCCCAGCAGTCTGCTTTACTGTAGCTTATCAAAAACAGAAGTGATCCCACATTTTTTTTTTTTATTTAATTGAAAAAAACGGCATGGGTCCCCCCTAATTTTTGATAATCAGCCAAGGTAAAGCTGACAGCTGGGGGTTGGTATTATCTAGCTGGAAAGAGCCATGGTTATTAGCCCCTCCCATGCTGAAAATTCCAGATCACAGCCACCTAGAATTGGCACATCATTTAGATGCGCCAATTCTGGTGCTTCACCCAGCTGTTCCCGATTGCTCTAGTGTGGTGGAAATCAAGGTAATACTTGGGGTTATGTCAGCTGTGATTTGTCAAAGATCACAGCTGTCATCAATTTCTAGGTTAGTAGTGTAGAGGCATCTATGAGACACCCACTACTAACCATGTAATTCGAAAGAAATACACACACAAACACACACACACACACACACACACACACACAGAAAAATCCTTTATTTGAAATAAAAAAAACACACCCTCTTTCACCTCTTTATTAACCACAAAAAAATCTTACAGGTTGTATGTAATCCACACAATGTCCCACGATGATCCTTGGCTTTGCTACATCCAGAGGTTTCAGTGATGGAAAATGCAGCCTCTGGGACACACTGAAGGCAGCGGCGGAGCCCTTTCACAGTACCAAGTGTGACTGCCCGTGATCCCACTGCCGGACTCTCGGGTTGCGGGACACTGCTGCACAGCAGTCTAGAAATCCGGCAGTCAGGTCATCGTAGTTCACAGCTAGGAACTCTCCTGCAATCCGACAGTCTGGTAATTCGGCAGCGGGTTCAATTGAATTCACTGACAGCAGCAGGGGGGGCCTTGGCTGTGAGAAGTTGTGATGTCACTCAGTTCACAGGAGGTCACAGCCGGGCTCCTATGGTACCAAGTGTGACTGCCGGTGAATCTGTTGCCGAATAGCCAGACGTTTGCATTGCAGGATAGTGCCACAGCAGTCTGGCAATCCAGCAGTCAGATTACTGGAGTTCACAGCTGGAGGCTCCTCAACTGACCTCACTGAACTCAATGTAACTCACTGTCGGTTTGCCAGACTGCTGTGCCGCCGTGTCCCGCAGTCTGACAGTCCGATAATTTCTTTTACCCCCCACCACATCCTTTTATTATATTCTTTTATTTTTCTCACTTGTCTCTATATGTCCTTTCTTTTTTTTCTATTCCCTTTACATTTTGTTATAACTAACTCAGACCCCATAGAAATAATTCATGGAATTGACTTCAGCCTATTTTAACAGTATATTGTATAAAGTTATACTCAATCTAACCCATCTTCTGATTCTACAGCTTCTTGAGTTAGATCTAACATCAGTCTCTGCATATTATTTATGTTTTTTAACTGTTGCTATTATCATGCTGATGTTTATATGTGTGACATTAATAAAAAGTTTACAAAAGAAAATGTATTCGGAAGCTTCTGTAATAAAACCCAGATTTCATTATACAAAGCATTTGAAGTTTAAACTAAGTTTGCAGGCAGCAGACGTTGTAATGTAACTATTTCACAACATGCATGTTTATTATTCACTGCTGAACATAAAGAACCAATAGGTTTTGACTACAACACAGTTTATTGTTGAAAAATAAAAACTATTGAACAGCCATTGATAATAAGGTTTGTCCTTACCTCTCAGATGGAAAAGCCGGAAATAGTTACTCCAGCTATGCTTCAGTCTTGTCTATTTTACTCAATCACAGTACGACTTGCTCCCTACTGGAATAAAGCTGGAAATCTTCTAATTCAAGGTGAAAGACTCTCAAACCATTTTTAATCCTCTTTACATATTCCTTTCAACATTTTCTTTTGAATAGTAAATACATCAAAAACATAGAAGTACTATTTATATTAGGAAACCTAACTCTAAAGCCTGCTTTACACGTTGCAATTAGTTGTACAATCGCATTTGCGATGTGACACGCCCAGGTTGCATACGGGATCTTAAGAGATTGCACGTAGGTCGTTCATTTGCTGTCACACGTGCGTTAGTAGTCTATGTTAAATTGATCAATTTTATGTGCGATCCTTTAGATCATGTGTTCTGTGACGTATGCATTGGGCACCTTTTTTTTTTTTTTTTTATTTATTGACTTGCCAAGCGTGTGTAATGTGTAGGGATGCGTTTTTACTATGTCACTGCCATTCAGCTCTTCTACATGGCCGCTAGCAGCAGACACAGACAGCCATGTAGCAGAGCTGAATGGCAGATGACAGCAGACACAGACAGAGCCGCACTGTCAGAATGAACTCAGGTGAACTTCCCCCGACTTCATGGTCATGCTGTGGCTCTGTCTGTGTCGCGCCCTGATTAGTGGTCACTGGTGAAGGACCCACCGGTGACCGCTAAACTCCTGAGTAACTGAATTGAGCAGCCCTCTCTCATATACTCACTGATCCCCGATCCCCGATCCCCGGCGCTGCACGGCGTTCACACTGCTCCGGTGGCTTTTACTATTTTGAAAAAGCCGGCCGCCCATTAAACAATCTCGTATTCCCTGCTATCCCCGCCCACCGGCGCCTATGATTAGTTACAATGAGACACGCCCCCACGCTGAGTGACAGGTGTCACACTGCACCCAATCACAGCAGCCGGTGGGCGTGTCTATACTGTGCAGTGAAATAAATAATTAAATAATTAAAAAAAACGGCGTGCGGTCCCCCCCAATTTTAAAACCAGCCACATAAAGCCATACGGCTGCAGGCTAGTATTCTCAGGATGGGGAGCTCCACGTTATGGGGAGCCCCCCAGCCTAACAATATCAGCCAACAGCCGCCCAGAATTGCCGCATACATTATATGCGACAGTTCTGGGACTGTACCCGGCTCTTCCTGATTTGCCCTGGTGCGTTGGCAAATCGGGGTAATAAGGAGTTATTGGCAGCCCATAGCTGCCAATAAATCCTAGATTAATCATGTCAGGCGTCTATGAGACACCTTCCATGATTAATCTGTAAATTACAGTAAATAAACACACACACCCGAAAAAATCCTTTATTAGAAATTAAAAACACAAACATATACCCTGGTTAACCACTTTAATTAGCCCCAAAAAGCCCTCCATGTCCGGCGTAATCCAGGATGGTCCAGCGTCACTTCCAGCGCTGCTGCATGGAGGTGACCGAAGCTGCAGCAGACACCGCCGCTCCGGTCACCTCCACACAGCAACTGAAGACAGCCGCGCGATCGGCTGAGCTGTCACTGAGGTTACCCGCTGTCACTGGATCCAGCGGTGGCCGCCGGTAACCTCAGTGACCAGTCAGCTGATCGCGCTACTCACCGCCGCTCCTCTCACCTCCATGCAGCAACTGAGGTGAGTAGCGCGATCAGCTGAGCTGTGACTGAGGTTACTCACGGCCACCGCTGCATCCACCGCTGGATCCAGTGACAGCGGGTAACCTCAGTGACAGCTCAGCTGATCGCGCTACTCACCTCAGTTGCTGCGTGGAGGTGAGAGGAGTGGCGGTGAGCAGCGCGATCAGCTGAGCGGTCACTGAGGTTACCCGCGGCCACCGCTGGATCCAGTGACAGCGGGTAACCTCAGTGACAGCTCAGCCGATCGCGAGGCTGTCTTCAGTTGCTGTGTGGAGGTGACAGGAGCGGCGGTGTATTTGCAGCTCCGGTCACCTCCATGCAGCAGCGCTGGAAGCGACGCTGGAGCATCCTGGATTACGCCGGACATGGAAGGCTTTTTGGGGCTGATTAAAGTGGTTAACCAGGGTATATGTTTGTGTTTTTTATTTCTAATAAAGGATTTTTTCGGGTGTGTGTGTTTATTTACTGTAATTTACAGATTAATCATGGAAGGTGTCTAATAGACGCCTGACATGATTAATCTAGGATTTATTGGCAGCTATGGGCTGCCAATAACTCCTTATTACCCCGATTTGCCAACGCACCAGGGCAAATCGGGAAGAGCCGGGTACAGTCCCAGAACTGTCGCATATAATGTATGCGGCAATTCTGGGCGGCTGTTGGCTGATATTGTTAGGCTGGGGGGCTCCCCATAACTTGGAGCTCCCCATCCTGAGAATACCAGCCTGCAGCCGTATGGCTTTATCTGGCTGGTTTTAAAATTGGGGGGGACCGCATGCTGTTTTTTTTAATTATTGAATTATTTATTTCACTACACAGTATAGACCCGCCCACCGGCTGCTGTGATTGGGTGCAGTGAGACACCTGTCACTCAGCATGGGGGCGTGTCTCACTGTAACCAATCATAGGCACCGGTGGGCGGGGATAGCAGGGAATACGAGATTGTTTAATGGGCGGCCGGCTTTTTCAAAACAGTAAAAGCCGCCGGAGCAGTGTGAACGCCGTGCAGCGCCGGGGATCGGGGATCGGTGAGTATATGAGAGAGGGGGATAGACTGACATGGACAGAGAGTGAGGGACAGAGATAGTGACCGACTGACAGACATTGTGAGGCGCTTCAGAACGCAGCTTTTCAGCTGCGCTCTGAAGCGGACCTTTTTTAAGCTGCGGTGCAGAGCGCACACCTGCGCACATAGCATCAGACACCAAAATCGTATGAGGGATGTCACATTTTACAATTGACTAGGTTCGTGCAACAAAACGCTCAATTCTAGACAAAGATACGATGTGTTTGTGATCAACGGTTTTGCGTTCAATCCTGATCGCACGTAGATGTCACACGCAGATACCTCACAAACGATGCCGGATGTGCGTCACTTACAACTTGACCCCAACGACGGATTGTGAGATATATTGAAGCCTGTGTAGCGGGCTTTAGACTATATTCACACATGCATTTCCATTGCAGGCCTCCCTAAAATGCTGCAGTAAAATATGCTGCAGTAAAATCTGCTGCAGTAAATACTGCTAAGCATATTGCAGGTTTTAACCTTGGCATTGCAATGTGTGATATACTGTATATGCTAGCATTCCCGGCTTATGACATTTTGTGGATCTCAACTTGTTTTTGTGGTGTCTTTGCTGTCAGCGTCTTTTCTTTTTTTTTTTATAATTTTTACATACAAAATGGTGACGGGTTTGAAGCATAAGCCACCTGAAGAGTGGTCAAGTCACTTCTTTTAGCTGCTTCACTGCCTTCGGACCCTGAAGCTGTTAAGGGAACACATAAAAGACTGAACATATACAAGGCATGTGTCGTTTTGACATTGCTTTGCACTAAGTTCATTGTTTTTAAGCCCTTTTTCAGGCAGCTTCTAGGCCAAACTCACTGGTAAGTTGTCATGTCCACATACCCTATAACTTTCCAAACACAGTAAATTTATGTCACAAAAATCTGCTGAAAATCTTATGTGCATGGGGGCCTCCTAACTTTCTTCCAACTACAAAGAGAAATAGGGACTGAGCCCATTTTATTACTACATACCAAATTCTCTTGTTTTACCAGTATAAGAAATTTCTGACACAGCCACTTATTTTCTACTTTTCTTTGACAAAAACATGCAGTCTTGGCCAAACCAACAGTATGTTTATGGGAAGGTCGGAAGACCTGTTGGTTTATAGTGTGTGGGATTAAGTTTTACCTTACATGGTTAGCCATTAAGACTAATGCAAATGAAAAAAAATAATGTATCAAATCTTGATTTTGTGTGTGCATACATTAAACAGTATCTGACTCATTCCGATTTATTTGAAGATGGCATATGCTACAACTACCAAACTGATAATTAACTTATTTTGTTGAGGAGGACCTTTTTTATCAAATTCTGATTAAGAGTTCACCCTAACAATTTAACTGAAATACTTTTTTGTGATGTTATCTAGGTAGTAGTGTGTTCGGGAAGAACAATGATTAGAGACTTGCAACCAATGTAATCCATCTCCTGTACCCATTAAAGGAATATGCCCATTATAAATGCATATGGATTTGTGACGCCCCTGGACTAGTCAGGGTCTGCACGCTCTTTATCCTTAGTGCAGGACTCAAACTCCCATGGTTCTGGGTTCCCAACTCACAGCACTGCCTCCATCAGCATCCAAAAATCCCAATCACACCACACCCTGTCAGACACACCAGTGGGCTGCTAAGGTGGAATAGGGCCGCCCACCTAGGGGTCAGGCAGACTGGTGGGAGGTGACAAGTGAGTTGGCTCCAGGGGACCAAAGAGAACAGAAGTAGCCCTCAAGCAGTGAGGAACTAGGGAAGCGTGTGGCTCCCTGGGAGTAAAAGATTGGGTTGCAGATGGTGGTCTGGACCCGGAGGAGTCGGAGACCCGGTCGCGGGATATTGGGACTGGGTGCCTAGACCTAGTCTTGGAGGACGATCAGCAGCTGCAGTCCAATAGCCAGTCTGGGACCGAAAGTACTGTAAGACAATGGTAATTCCAGGCTCAACCACTTAGTATAGGTGCTTAGGGGAAAAAAGAGTCATGAATAGTACATAACCCCAGCACTCAAATGAAGGCGAGAGAATATTTGTGATGCAAGTGAATTTATTGGCACACTGCAAAAGTGAACCTAACCAGAGCAACACCGACGTTTCGGCGTAGAGCCTTTCTCAAGGTAGTTGCCTGCAAGGTGTGAAAAATAACAAAATAAGTGCATATATGTACATGTGGGACATAGAATATGTACAGGATAAATACAAGAATATTTACAAAAATATACATGTAGGGAAAGAACATACATCAATGGTTACAGCTTGATGGCGCGGGTCCCATAGGACAACCGAAATGTATAAAGAGAGGTTCTTTCACAGTTGCAAAGTGTGCTCTAATAACATAAGGGAGAAAATAATTAGTAAGCATGTTCCAAATAGAGAGGTACCATGGGAGAAAATGGTTTGAGGGGCAACGGTACAAACCAAAGACAATATCCTGGGATAGAGATGGCAGAGTAAGCGTAACAGAGGCAGAATGTGAGAGTAATAGAAATGAGACATAGATAGAAGAAAGAGAGAGAAAAAAAGAGAGAGACCGAAAGTATGGCGGGGTACTGGACCCTAGGTCGGGGAAAAGCTTCAAGCAACCCGGCAATTAACCTAAGGAGGATAGGGCCTTTATGGACTGTCCCCATGAAGCTCAGAGATCGGGGGCACTAGCGCAATGAGGGGGGATAGGGCTTTTCAACCAAAGCAGCCCACTGAAATCCAAAGCGTGAGCTCCTGCGAGCGCAGCTCCTTCACTCAAAAAGTGGGGAGCGGGGCCCGGACAGCTTCAAGCTTACCGGCCACTTGGACACTACTAAAATTTGTGCACGGAGGCAGCCTCCGGACCATCAGGCAGTACTGTGGGGGACGGATATCCGGACGAGCTCCCCCAAGAGGGCAGCGGCACTCAGAGACTTGGTTTACCACGTTGTCAGCGTCCGTTTTTCATCTGAGTGAGTACCTGATCACCCCCTGCTTCCAGCAAGCCTGTGCTTTCCTGCACCCCCCATACAGAGTCCTGGGGCCTTTCCTACCCGTGGAGGGTAACGTCATCTGGCTGCCACCATTCCATCACCCCCAGGTACTCCCATCGGCAATGGCGGTACTTCCCGTTACTGCACACCACGAGTGGCGTCACAAACTATCTACCCCCTGTAAATAATTCCCCCATTGCATTTAGAGTGGCCCCAAGCCTCCGGGTCCGGAGACTCTCGAGCCATGAGTAACCACCCCCGGATCCGAGCGGTTCAACCGCTGCAGGGGTGGCACAAATTTTCTCTTTATTATTTGACTTTTCAATGTGAAAACTATAAAATTTGGACTAAAATGCTGCAGTCATATCATCCTGCATAACAACTGATGTCTATTACTGGCCTTATTATTGACATACCAAGTTTAAACTGTTAACCCCTTCACCCCCAGACAATTTTCCATTTTTTTTCCTTTTCGTTTTTTGCTCCCCTTCTTCCGAGAGCCATAACTTTATTTTCCCGTCAATCTTGCCATAGGAGGGCTTATTCTTTGCAGGATGAGTTGTACTTTTGAATGAACCATTAGTTTTTACTATATAGTGTACTGGAAAATGGGAAAATAATTCCAAGTGCGGTGAAATTGCAAAAAAACTGCAATTACATTATTGTTTTTGGGATATTTAATTCACCATGTTCACTATATGGTAAACCTAAAATGTCAGGATGATGCCTCATGTCGGTATGCGTTCATAGATACAAAACATGT
Organism: Anomaloglossus baeobatrachus; assembly: GCF_048569485.1. Lineage (NCBI taxonomy): Eukaryota > Metazoa > Chordata > Amphibia > Anura > Aromobatidae > Anomaloglossus > Anomaloglossus baeobatrachus. The sequence continues at coordinate 199,587,395 of NC_134358.1, forward strand.
ATACTTTTACTTTTATCTAAGGGGTTGAAAAAAATCAGAAGTATGTCCCAAAAAAGAATTGCACTTTCTGCACCGTCTTCTGACACCCGTAGCATCCTTGTTTTTAGGGATCTGGGACTCCGTAATGGCTGATTTTTTGCGTCTTGAGCTGACAATTTTAATTATACTATCTTTGTGCAGATGCTACGTTTTGATCCCTTGTTATTGCATTTTTTAAAAAATATGCGGCGACCAAAAACACGTAATTTTGGCGTTTAGAATTTTTTTTTCTCACCACACCGCGAACCGATCAGATTAATTGATTTTAAATTTTGATAGGTTATTTCTGAATGCGTCAATACCAAATATGTGTATTTTTTTAACTATTATTTTCAATGGGGCGATTGGGGGGTGATATTAACTTTTAGTTTTTTGGGTTTTTTTTTCATATTTTTACAAACTTTTTTTTACATTTTTTATTTATTTTACTAGTCTCCCTGGGGGACTTTATGGATAAGCAGTCTAATTGCTTGTGCATTTCTGTTGATCAGAGCTGCACAGGTCTGATCAGCAGAAATGCAGCCTTCCTGTTAGTGTCTGCGCTTTTTCGGCTCTTACAGGAAGTACATCATGGCTGCATCATGGCTGCATCAGGGTTCATCACATGACCCAAGCTGCCATGGCAACAGTTGGCTCCCCGTAATCACGTCACAGGGCCGCCGACGGAGGCGGGAAATGGCGTGATCCCCACTGTAGACATTTAAATTGCGCTGTCTGTATTTGACAGCGCAATCTAAGGGGCAAGCAGGCGCAGGTGGATCGCCGATCCACCGGCGCCTGTTAGCCCAACATGTCTGCTATTCAAATTAGCAGACATGTACGGAGATTACCGCCAGCTCACCGCAGCAGCCGGCGGTGATTACTGCTACATGACCAATGATTTATCAGTACGTCATTAGTCTTGAAGGGGTTAAAGGGATTTTCCCACAAACAAAGTTCATTTTAAAGTTGATTTAAATCAATAGATCTTGGAATAATTATAGTTCTACAATTGCATGTGTTTAACCCTAGAACGCGCAACCATAGAAATCTACCATAGAAAACAAGTTACCTAGCAGGCCTGCGAGGCTCCAGGTATGCGTTCTAGGGTTAATGAAAAATAATAATGTTCCAGTGCTGAAATCCTCTAAATGTGTCCCTGATATGTACTATGTAGTGGCCGTGTCTGACTCTACAGGTACATGGTCTAATCATCCCACAGATCATGGGCAGGGTAGGACAAAAAAGAAAATATACATATAGCACAGCATGGGATCGCAGCTGATTCATTTTATGAGGGAAAGCATTTACCTACCTGTTTTTAAAAAATGTTTTCGCTGAAAAAAATAATTTGCAATCCTGTGTTGTAATGTTTGGATACTTTTTTACTTCCTCCCCTTCCCATGAAATGTCGTATGATTAGACCATATTCTGTGCCTGGTCAGAGATTAAATAAATAATAACAACGTGCACCCTGTGAAGATCTGAGGTCATGGGTTGTATTAATCACCTAGGCAGGTTAACGATGCAACATGCAACAATTTTTATTTACTATAGTCCTTATGCTCCTCCAGATGACTGATATCAACAATCGTCCTTAGGATAGTTCTTCAAATCCAGATGACGGGTATCAACAATAGTCCTTAGAATGGTTTCTCCAATCCATATGGATATCATGACCGTAGCATGTGCATTTAGCTTCAGCCAGGACCTCCTCCAGTGCTAACTGTGCATTAGTAGAGGTATTTTTCTGAGGTTAAGCCCTTCACCTGGTACTGCATGCACCAAATGGGACTAATGGCTGGGAGAACAATGGCGCACTGGCAGCCCAGGAACTGCGCGAGGGGACCATCACTCCCAACTGTAACATTTCATCTACTGTCTTCCGAATCATCTGCTGAACCTCGGACACCACTCGCTACAGCGGCTGTCGAATTGGTCTTACTGTCCCGGTGTCCACCTGATGTTTAGTCAGAATGGTTTGGCCAGGCTGGTTAGAGAAGAGTCCACGATACTGGTCTAATAACCCCATAGTTGACTGGCTTGGACTACGGTGAGGTGATCCCATAAGGTGCTTTGCTCCACCCCCCCTTTCTCGTTGGTGTGCTGTAACATATCCAGGAGGGCATTGGGTTCTGAGGCATCTGGAGGGCGACGGCATATAGCTACCACACATATATCTCTGACCTTACACTTTTAATCAGTTAATATGAATCCTCTTACTTTGTGTGTTGTGATTGTCCAGAGCTACCTGATAGGTGACTGCCCCCTTTTTGTTGACTATGGTGTAGGGACCCTCCCAGATGGCCTAAAACTTGTCATGTTGTATGGGATTTAATACTATCACCTGCTGGGCCATATTGAACTCTCAGGACTGGGTGCCCGTATCATAGTAGGTTTTCTGTTGCCCTTGTACATCCTCTAAGTTTACCCCTGCAAGCTTCCCAAGCTGTTGTATCCTCTCCCACAACCACCTCACATCATGGAGCACTGGTATCCCCCCAGGAGCAGATAGATCTCCCCAGTGTTCTTTCACCAAATACAGCAGGTCCCGAGGCTGCCTGCCATATAAAAGTTTGAATGGGGAAAAAGCGGTAGAAGCCTGCGCACCTCTTTGTAGGCAAATGGCAGCTGTGGCAGAGATTCTTACCAGTCCCCCCTGCCTGTAAGTAGGCACAGATCAACCATTTAAGGATCTGATTCATCCGATCTGAATCCTTTTGTCTGTGGGTGGTATGTGGAGGTGAATACTGGTCGGACCCTGACCTGACTCTACAGGGCAGGCAATACCTCCCCTATGAACTGCATTCCCTGACCTGACACAACCTCCTATGGGATACCCACCCGACTAACTATCTTGACTAATATGTGGGTCACGCTCTTTGCATCTATTCCTTGGAGAGCTACCTTAGGGTACCTAATGTCAAAATCCACAACTGTTAGTATGTATCTCTTTCCTGAGTGAATGAGTTGAGGCAGGGGGCCTATCAAATCCACCCCACCTGTTGAAAAGGTTCTGCTATTGAAGCCATGGGTTGTAAAGAGGATTTCTGCAGGGGGCCTCCCACCTGTTGGCAAGTGTCAAAGGAACTTGAATATTTTTTATTTCAAGGGACACCTCAGGCCAGAAGAACCTGCTCATAACCCTACATTGGGTCTTCCTCAATCCCAGGTGTCTCCCTAATGGACCTTCGTGGACTATGGACAGTATCCCCATTCTGTATTTCTCCGGCACCACCTACTTTTTGGTATCCTGCCCTTCTGTCTATTGTCACCCTTTTCCTTTCAATCCCCTTTCCCATTTAATGCAAACCCCCCTTCCTCTGACCTTTCTTTGGCCACTGCACTCCTCAACCCCAGTAGCAATGTGTCCTCCTGTTACTCCTCCCTGATGTCATTTACCTCCCCCAGGTCACGTTCCATCACGGTAATAGGAATTGTATTTTGTGCATTACTCACCACAGACGGAGAGGTAGTTATCATTTTGAGATCGCTCTGTTCCCTCTTGGCTGACGCAGTGAGAATCAACCTTTTGCCTTTGGGTTATGACATACGTACTGTGGCATACTAACCCTGCTTTTAGGTTGTTTCCCAGCAGCACGTCTACTGGTAGGTGCCGCACTACTCCTACTTACACTATTCCATGACTCAGACTAGGGAAAAAAAAGGGTGCAGATAGGGTCTTACCAGATATATAAAAGGGCAATGCGTAGACCTATGGAATAAAATAATTATTAATCAACATTTTTTCATCCTTTTTGGTGACAGCGTGGCATTAACCACTTCTCCTCTACAGCTTTGAAGACTATTCCATGACTGTGACGTCATTCTAAATGTAGTCGGACCCTCTGAATGTTCGGAGATTCCTATCCGGTAACATGGACTAACATATGGCTGGCGGGAACAATACAGTGGTCCAGTACTAGATGGTCTTTGATCAATGTGACTGAGGCTCCAGGGTCATGGAACCTCACAGCCTCCATGCCCCTACCCAGACCGGCTGCAGATGCTGGTTCATCGCTGAAGTGTCCCACCTAGTCTGAAACACCTGTCCTTCGACCACATATGCTTTTTCTGGTCGAGGTAGCGGGATCTGCTCTCCCCCAGCATTCCAGCCACATTGCAGCACAGTGTTCACTGGTTGGGGATGTGGATGATATAAGCTAGAATGTTCTCAGCATTCCCTATCAAATTGTCCAATGCAATGCGTCCACAGTTGTGGCAGCTTATCCCTTCTCTCCCTGACCCAGGCCGTACTTGAGAGGGGGAATGGGAGGCTTGTTAAACCTCTCCCTTTTTGTGAAGTTCAAAATCCCTTCTGTTACTCCTCTTAATGATCCATGGGTCTCACTGGCATCCCGATAAGTCCCTACACGCTAGGGCTGTCCTTCCACGTAGCCCTGGTCAATTGGCGATTGGCAGACTAATCGTAAGCCACTCTTACAGCCTCATCCAGACTGAGTGGTTTTCTATCACCCATTCTTTTACATCACCTGGGACCTTTTACATGAATTGTTCCAGTATGAATACATGTTCTGCTACCAGAGCACCCAAGCCTTCTATCCACTGAGTGCATGCCATAAGTGCTCCCTGTGTGTGTGTGCACTGGGCTTGTCAGTCTCCCGTAACTTCCTCTGGTAGGTTTTAGGCATAACTGTATACCTCTCCAATAATGCGCTGTGAATGGTAGAGCTCAAAAATTTCTGCCAGTCCTCGATTGACACCTCATATAGCAGGCAGAGATTCTCAAATAACCGGAGAAGGTCATCAATATCCGAGGTGTCTTCATTGAACTGTCATATGTTCGGGTACCTTAAAGATGCGGGTCCCTCTTTCCTGTTATCCATTTTTACCTGTGCTGGGGAGACTGGGGGGAATGATACATGCACAGCCAGATGTGCTTACCACTCCCGTACGCTGTATCTCAGTGACCCGCTCTCCTAGTGCAGCCACCATCCGCGTCAACTCAGTCGGTCGCTCCTCTGCCCTCTTCCACGTCTGAACCGACCTCCTGTGGGTGTTCTCTGTCCCACTCAGCCAAACATTGTATAAAGGCTGCTTTGCTCGTGAAAGCACCCACCCCCGTCGTTTGTGCATCACGGGCAAATCGCTGCCCGTGGCACACAATATCGCGAACACCCGTCACACGTACTTACCTTCCTAGCGACGTCGCTGTGGGCGGCGAACAACCTCTTCATTAAGGGGGAGGTTTGTGCGCCGTCATAGCGACGTCACACAGCGGCCGACCAATAGAAGCGGAGAGGGGCGGTGACCAGCCGCATTAACGACACGCCCACCTCGTTGCCGGAGGACACAGGTAAGCTGTTGTGCGGTGTTCCCGGGGTGTCACACGTAGCGATGTGTGCTGCCTCAGGAACGACGAACAACTTACGTCCACAACGACCAACGAGATTTTGAAAATGAACGACGTGTCAACGATCAACGAATAGGTGAGTATATTTGATCATTAGCACTTGCTCGGAGCTGTTACACGCAATGACGTCGCTAACGATGCCGGATGTGCGTCACGAATTCTGTGACCCCGACGACCTATCGTTAGATATGTCGTTGCGTGTAAAGCCCCCTTTAGAGTCACCCAGTTTTCCTTTGGCAACCACTTTAGCTCTCTCCCAGAGCAAAGGCACTCAGCTCCTCTTTCTTGATCCTCTTGTAGATGGAGTCTGCCATCTCTTCTTCCAAGTCACCGCTCAGTAACTTTCCCAAGTAATCTGTCAAGAGATAGGGGATCCCACTGCTGCCACCGCTTGTGAAGATCTGAAGTTGTGGTGTCCTGCAGTGTTCTGCTCCTCACTCACTAGGTGTCATGGCGACTTCAGACTCTGTTCACATTGCAGAGTCTAGCAGGTAACCTGATGCTTCTTAGTTGCTCTGCCAGAGTCAAACGTCGACTGTTTAGTGCTCACTGGTCATCGGTTAATTCCTGCAGGCTGGTGTATTGCTGCTGGGATGTTCAATCACAGCCACCTTCCTTCATCTAAAAAATGGTGGAACTTAGCCTCACATGCTGATTATAGCTCTAGCTTTGCTCCAGCAATACCGGTCCTTCTGTGTGGTGATCCAGTTATTGGTGAACAGTTGTATGCTATTGAGTGTGCGATGAAAAGATCCTGTCATTTGTTTATTTCCTCCCTGTACTTTCTTTCTCCCTGAACAGTTATTGTCTTCTCCCCTGTGTATGCATGCAGTGAGTGATCTTTGGCTTTCCCCTGTTTGTTGTATTTTGTGGGGTTAATTCTCCTGTCCCGGCCCTTCCCTAGGGTGGGGGAGAGGAGATATTAGACCAGGGCTACACCATCAGGCGTACCTGTGACGCCCTGGCAAAACCAGGTAGTCACACAATAGGAACCCGCATAACACCATCCCTCACCTAGGTCGCATACAGCCGACCTGAAACCCTAGTCACCCCCCTCAAGGCAAGACAGGCACACCAGTGGGCGGCACTAGGCGGTTAGGAAACGCCCACCCAGGGGTCTAGACAGCCCGGGGAGGGAAAACAAACAGATGAAGTTGTAGTTCAAGTTGAGAGGAGTGGAGGCTGGAGCTAGGTGTAGCTCCAGCAGAGGAGAAGTTCAAGTTGGACGGTGCCAGGGTCGGAGCCCTGATACCTTGGCTAGGTGGCAGACGGTAGCAGGAGACAGGAAGATGGCTCGGCAGATCCGAGGAGGACCGGGACAGGGTTGGAGCCCGCCGGTACCAACACTGGAGACCCGACCAGAAACCGTGCACAGAGGGGGTACTTGGACCCTGAAGCCAGGACCGGAACCAACAGCCTAGCAAATCAACCGATTGAGGGCAGGATTATAGGTCCTGTCCCAACCAAAGTCCCAAGAGCAGACAACCACCCACAGAGAGGGATAGGGCAACCGCCAGGGCCCAAAGGTCAGCGTCAGCGGGAACGGCTCCTCAGGCACACAGAAAGCTGGGAGCGGACTCCCGTGTTCCATATCAGGAAATCTAAAAACACAACCACAACTAGTGCAGAGGAAAAGACGGCGACCACCAGCCCGGGTGGGAGACCAGAGTACAACCGTCCACGGCGGCCGGCCACCAGCACCTTGGTTTACCAAAAGACTGGTGTGATTCATTTAATTGTGAGTAACCAAACATCCCCTGGTCCATCCGGGCACGCAAGCCTCTGCCACGGCCATACCCTGCACAGAGACACTGGGCCCCGGGGCAACCATCCTACCCACGGAGGGGTTAACATCCGGCTGCCACTACATCTTCCCTGGGTATCCCATAACAGCAGCGGTGATGTCCCGCTCTGGCCAGCAACCCGCCTCCTTATTAAGGGGTCGGGTCGTGTGGCGTCACTGCGACGTCACACAGCAGGCGGCCAATAGGAGCGGAGGGGCGGAGATAAGCGGGATGTAAACATCCCGCCCACCTCCTTCCTTTGCATAGCCGACGGGAGCCGCGGTGACGCAGGTAGGAGATGTTCCTCGCTCCTGCGGCTTCATACAAAGCGATGTGTGCTGCCGCTGGAGCGAGGAACAACATCGGACCGTTGCATCAGCATGATTATGGAATTCGCTGACACTACACCGATGATACGATTACGACGCTTTTGCGCTCGTTAATCTTATCATCTAGGGTTTACACACTACGATGTCGAGAGCGACGCAGGAAGTGCGTCACTTTCGACATGACCCCACCGACATCGCACCTGCGATGTCGTAGTGTGCAAAGCCCGCCTAAGGGCCAGTCTAGGCACCCCTACTCCTGGGAGTCATACCCGTGACATGTGGGTTGTATTAGTCACCTAGGCAGTTTAACGATGCAACAATTTTTATTTATAATAGTCCTTATGCTCCTCAAGACAATGGATATCAATAATAGTGCTTAAGGCCGCTTTACACAATGCGATATCGTGACCAATATCGCTAGCGTGCGTACCCGCCCCCATCGGTTGTGCGACACGGGCAAATCGCTGCCCGTGGTGCACAACATCGCGCGGACCCGTCACACTACTTACCTGCCCTGCGACGTCGCTGTGACCGGCAAACCGCCTCCTTTCTAAGGGGGCGGTTCGTTCAGCGTCACAGCGACGTCACAGCAGCGTCACTGTACCGCTGCCCAATAGAAGCAGAGGGACGGAGATGAGCGTGACGAACATCCCGCCCACCTCCTTCCTTCCGGATTGCGGGAGGGATGCAGGTAAAGAGAGGTTCCTCGTTCCTGCGGTGTCATACGGAGCGATGTGTGCTGCCGCAGGAACGACGAACTACATTGTTACTGCAGCAGCAACGATATTCGGGAATGGACCCCCATGTCACCGATGAGCGATTTTGCATGTTTTTGCGACGATGCAAAATCGCTCATAGGTGTCACACGCAACGGCATCGCTAAAGCGACCGGATGTGCGTCACAAATTCCGTGACCCCAACGAGATCGCTTGAGCGATGTCGCAGCATGTAAAGCGGCCTTAAGTATAGTTCCTCAAATCCAGACGACTGATATCAACAATAGTCCTTAGGATCGTTCAGTCCAGACGACAAATATATGATTATATTGATTAGATAGGGATTTAGGATGAAAATTACTTTGTTGGACCACCCCTTTAACTTTAGGTATTCTAATATCTGATCAGCTAATATTTTGATTAAACCAAGGGTAATTCTTCTATTGCAGATCTGAGGTGCACTTTAGACTACATTCCCACAGTGAGTTTTTGAAGCTGCATATTTTTACTTAAGGGTGCTTTACACGCTGCAACACCGCTAACGTTTGCTAGCGATGTCGTGCGCGATAGCACCCGCCCCCGTCGTGTGTGCGATATGTAGTGATCGCTGCCATAGCGAACATTATCGCTACGGCAGCGTCACACGCACATACCTGTTCAGCGACGTCGCTGTGACCGCTGAACAATCCGTCCTTCAAGGGGGGGAGGTGTGTTCGGCGTCATAGCGACGTCACTGCCGCATCACTAAGCGGCTGCCCAATAGCAGAGGAGGGGCAGAGATGAGCGGGCGGAAGATCCCGCCCACCTCCTTCCTTCCTCATTGCCGGCGGGACGCAGGTACGGTGAGTTTCCTCATTCCTGCGGTGTCACATGTACCGATGTGTGCTGCCGCAGGAACGACAAACAACCTCGCTACTCATCTGTCAACAATTTTTGGTTTTGGAGCGACCTCTCCAATACTATTGATTTGTACCTCTTTTGCGATCGTTTTAGGTCGCTCAGAGGTGAGTCAGATGTGTGTCACAAACACCGTGACCCCGACGATATATCGTTAGCGATGTCGCAGCATGTAAAGCCCCCTTTAGGCATCAAAATCAAGAATTTGATTAAGAAAGTTTAAAAAAAAGGCACTTAGGGTATGTGCACACTGCGCATTCAAGACACTGACACCCCTGCAAGACACCGGCACCCCTACAAGGTTTTTAAGGTGGAGCCACTTCAGGAAAATGCAATGAGTTATTTTCCTGGAGCAACATTTTCTCTGAAATTTTTGCTTTGAATTATTGAGCACGAGCAGAAGGATGAGAATGAAACTTCTTTTAATGCCTTCAAGATTTCTGAACCCTGATGGGCGTTAAGACATGACATAAGATGGAACATGTGCAAATTAATGTCATTTTAACATTGCTGTGGTTTATGCTCTCTTAATGGGATAATTTTGCAGTGCTAATTTAGGCAGTTTCGAGGCAGAATCTGCTTGAAAAAGGTGCCATGTGCACATGCTGTAAGGCTACATTCCCACAATGAATTAATATTTACATTGCATAAAAAAGTAGCGACTGAAGGGTGCTTTACACGCTGCTACATTGCTAACAATATATCGTCGGGATCACGGTATTTGTGACACACACCCGGCGCCGTTAGCGACATCGCAGCGTGTGACACGTACGAGCGACCTTCAACGATCCCAAAAGTGGTAAAAATCGTTGGTTTTGGAGAGGTCGTTCTTAAACAAAATAACGTTGTTTGGTCACTAGTTGTTCATCGCTATGTGTGACACCGCAGTAACGACGAACATCTCCTTACCTGCATCCACCGGCAATGCGGAAGGAAGGAGGTGGGCGGGATGTTACGTCCCGCTCACCTCCACCCCTCCACTTCTATTGGCCGGCCGCTTAGTGACGCCGCAGGGACGTCGCTATGACGCCGAACGCACTTCCCCCTTGAGGGAGGAATTTTTCGGCGGTCACAGCGACGTCGCTGACAAGGTATGTGCGTGTGACGCTGCCGTAGCGATAATGTTCGCTATGGCAGCGACCACCACATATCGCACGTATGACGGGGGCGAGTGCTATAGCGCTCGACATCGCTAGCAAACACTAGCAATGTTGCAGCGTGTAAAGCACCCTTTAGGCTATGTGCACATGTTGCAGAAATTTCTGCACCAACTTTCTGCATCTTCTGGCAGGAAAACTGCTTCTGTAAAAACTCGTTTTGGTGTTTTAATAGCGTTTTTTTGCTGTTCTGTGATGTCTGGATAAAGTCCAGACCCGCGGGGTTCAAAAGTACCCGAGTGCTGGGCCCAGGCTGGGATTGACTTGGATCCGGCACTTGGGTAAAAAAAAAAGGGAAAAATAAAGAAAAAAGTAAAGCAAGCATGCTATACTTTACCGGCATCACTGTACTTGCTCGGTAGATGCTATATTGTATGGCAGGGGTGGGCAATTAATTTTCCCATGGGGCCGCATGAGAAGCTGGGATGGCTTTAGAGGGCCGGACTGATATAATTAACTCGGTTCTACTATATATATATATATATATATATATATATAGTTAGGTCCAGAAATATTTGGACAGTGACACAATTTTCACGAGTTGGGCTCTGCATGCCACCACATTGGATTTGAAATGAAACCTCTAAAACAGAATTCAAGTGCAGATTGTAACGTTTAATTTGAAGGTTTGAACAAAAATATCTGATAGAAATTGTAGGAATTGCACACATTTCTTTACAAACACTCCACATTTTAGGAGGTCAAAAGTAATTGGACAAATAAACCAAACCCAAACAAAAATTTTTTATTTTCAATATTTTGTTGCGAATCCTTTGGAGGCAATCACTGCCTTAAGTCTGGAACCCATGGACATCACCAAACGCTGGGTTTCCTCCTTCTTAATGCTTTGCCAGGCCTTTACAGCCGCAGCCTTCAGGTCTTGCTTGTTTGTGGGTCTTTCCGTCTTAAGTCTGGATTTGAGCAAGTGAAATGCCTGCTCAATTGGGTTAAGATCTGGTGATTGACTTGGCCATTGCAGAATGTTCCACTTTTTTGCACTCATGAACTCCTGGGTAGCTTTGGCTGTATGCTTGGGGTCATTGTCCATCTGTACTATGAAGCGCCGTCCGATCAACTTTGCGGCATTTGGCTGAATCTGGGCTGAAAGTATATCCCGGTACACTTCAGAATTCATCCGGCTACTCTTGTCTGCTGTTATGTCATCAATAAACACAAGTGACCCAGTGCCATTGAAAGCCATGCATGCCCATGCCATCATGTTGCCTCCACCATGTTTTACAGAGGATGTGGTGTGCCTTGGATCATGTGCCATTCCCTTTCTTCTCCAAACTTTTTTCTTCCCATCATTCTGGTACAGGTTGATCTTTGTCTCATCTGTCCATAGAATACTTTTCCAGAACTGAGCTGGCTTCATGAGGTGTTTTTCAGCAAATTTAACTCTGGCCTGTCTATTTTTGGAATTGATGAATGGTTTGCATCTAGATGTGAACCCTTTGTATTTACTTTCATGGAGTCTTCTCTTTACTGTTGACTTAGAGACAGATACACCTACTTCACTGAGAGTGTTCTGGACTTCAGTTGATGTTGTGAACGGGTTTTTCTTCACCAAAGAAAGTATGCGGCAATCATCCACCACTGTTGTCATCCGTGGACGCCCAGGCCTTTTTGAGTTCCCAAGCTCACCAGTCAATTCCTTTTTTCTCAGAATGTACCCGACTGTTGATTTTGCTACTCCAAGCATGTCTGCTATCTCTCTGATGGATTTTTTCTTTTTTTTCAGCCTCAGGATGTTCTGCTTCACCTCAATTGAGAGTTCCTTAGACCGCATGTTGTCTGGTCACAGGAACAGCTTCCAAATGCAAAACCACACACCTGTAATCAACTCCAGACCTTTTAACTACTTCATTGATTACAGGTTAACGAGGGAGACGCCTTCAGAGTCCCTTGTCCAATTACTTTTGGTCCCTTTAAAAAGAGGAGGCTATGCATTACAGAGCTATGATTCCTAAACCCTTTCTCCGATTTGGATGTGAAAACTCTCATATTGCAGCTGGGAGTGTGCACTTTCAGCCCATATTATATATATAATTGTGTTTCTGAACATGTTTTTGTAAACAGCTAAAATAACAAAACTTGTGTCACTGTCCAAATATTTCTGGACCTAACTGTATATATATATACATATATATATATATATATATATATATATATATATATATATGCACACACACGCATATATACTGTGTGTGTATATAATATATATACACATACACACAATGTATACATACATACACACACAATCCCCATATACTACTTCACTACACCCCCCATATACTGCACCTGTAATATACATCACTACCTCCCTATACACTACACCTGTAATAAACTACACCTCTATATACTATACCACTATATACTACATCACTACACTCCTATATACACCTGTAATATACTACACCCCTATATACACCTGTAATAAACTGCAGCACTACATCACTATATACTACACCTGTGATAACCTACATCACTACACCCCTATATACTACACTTGTATTATACTACACCACTACACCTGTATTATACTACACCACTATATACACCTGTATTATACCACACCACTACACCCCTATATACACCTGTATTATACAGTTGTATATAGGGGTGTAGTATAATAAAGGTGTGTATATAGGGGTGTAGTGGTGTAGTATATTACAGGTGTATATAGGGGTGTAGTATAATACAGGTGTATATAGGGGTGTAGTATAATACAGGTGTATATTGGGGTGTAGTATAATACAGGTGTATATAGTGGTGTAGTATAATACAGGTGTGTATATAGGGGTGTAGTAAAATACAGGTGTATATAGGGGTATAGTATAATACAGGTGTATATAGGGGTGTAGTATTACACTACACCCCTATATACACCTGTATTATACTACACCACTATATACTACACCACTACACCCCCCCATATACCACACCTGTAAAACTACATTCCCATATACTAAACCACTACACCCCAAATATTTGTCAACAGTTACCCCCTCCCCCCTCCTCCCCCTTGTCCCCGCAGGTTACTGGTAACCACTCACCTCTCTTCTTATTGTCGCTTTCTCAGGCACCTCTGTACGGGTCCCCGCTGAGCAGCTTCTCTTTCACATGCCCAGGCTGTGCCGACGCTGTATTCCTAGGAGCCGCTGCTTCTCTCCGTACTGGCCCCGCCGCTGCCTCTCTCCATACGGCCCCCGCCGCTGCCTCTCTCCGTACGGCCCCCGCCGCTGCCTCTCTCCATACGGGTCCCGCGGCTGCAGCTTCTCCTGCCGGGCGGGAACTTTTCAAATGACACACGCGCGCTGTAAGAAAGGTGCCAGACAGGGAACAGAGGAGAGATTCCTGCATTTCGCTGCCTGCACTGACTGTGTGGAGCTGCAGGATCTGTCCTCTGTTTCCTACCCGGCACGCAGCGTGTGATGAGGGCAATCTGACCACGGGCCTCCCGGAGCCTGGAGCTCCGGACAACAGGTCAGATTGCCCTCATCGCTGACCGGCCAGCAAGGACACCCTGAGCCAGGCGGGCCGGTCACAGAGAGTAGGCGGGCCGGATGTGGCCCGCGGGCCGCCCCTTGTCCAGATCTGGTGTACGGGCTCCTTCCAGGTATGACGTCATTTCAACACGTCCCTATCACATGATTATAGTGGAAGGGAGAAAATCTCGCCAAGCTCACTAACCCAGCTGGTCACGCCCAATAACCAGGAAGGAGCCCATACATTCTAAGCTCAACCATACCTCCTACTTCCAGGGACACTCATTAGCCTCATGCATATTCACTGCTTTCCCCGCTCACCGGCATCTGTGATTGGTTGCAGTCAGATGCGCCCTCAGCCTGTGTGACAACATCTGACTGCAACCAATCACAGACCCGGTCTGCGAGTCTGTTGTACAGAAAAAAATAAATAAATAAAAAAATTGACGTAAGGTCCCACCATATTATGAAACCACAACAGATAAGCATAGGGCTACAGGCTGCAGCACCCAGCCGTCTGCTTATTTTGGCTGTGCATCAAAATAAGAGGGACCCCATGCTGTTTCTTTATAATTTAAACAAACAACTAAAAAAAATCCAGTGTGGTCCCCCCAATTTTAATACCCAGCGAAGATAAAGCCTGAAAGCTGGGGGCTGGTATTTTCAGGCTGGGGAAAAACCAGCCCAAAAATAACAGCCTGCAGCTGCCCAGGATTGTTGCATCCCTTAGATGTGACAATCCCGGCACTTTAGCCGGCTCTTCCCGATTGCCTTGGTGCGGTGGCAATCAGAGTAATATCAGGGGTTTATGGCAGCTCATAGCTGTGACTAAGCCCTAGATTGGTAATGGCAGGCATGTATGAGACACCCCCATTACTAATCTGTAATAAGTGAAAAGAAATAAACACAAACACCGAAAAAATCCTTTTTTTTTAATAAAATACAAAAAGCTCCCTCTTTCACCACTTTATTAACCCCATCAACACCCCTGCAGGACCGACGTCATCAACACAAGGCCCCAAAATAATTCAGCTTTGCTATATCTGAATTTCACAGTGAGCGCAATAGAACAAGACAGCCCACTGTGAGCTCCAGGGAGAGAATGAATGAGCCGCGTGTTCAGGTGTGAAGTCACTCAGGCTATTTACAGTTACAGGTATCTGTAATTGGTTGCAGTCAGACACTGTCACACAGGCTGACTGCAACCAATTACTGGCGCCGGTGTGCAGGGAAAGCAGTTAATATGCAATGAAGGTAATGAGCAGCCCGGGAAGTGAAGGAGGGGCTGCGGGAGCATACGGCCGCTCTGGTGATTCAGTAAGTATAGTGCGCCTCCTGCAATACCCCTATCCTTTCTACCACCATTTTGAAGTGCTAGCTTCTGATCCCCTCAGACTGCATCTGGCCAGATTACCTAGATCAATTCTGGGTTTCTTATTGACCTGGTTAGACCCGCCGATCTAGGGTATCTGCGAGTCCACCTGTCACTAGGGTGAAAAATCAAGGCAAAACTGCTGAAAAGAATGGACATGTTCATTCTTTTAAATAACAGCAAAAACCAGGGTGGTTCACAAAACAGGTGTTTTGTGTGTGTGTGTGTGTGTGTGTTGTGTGTGTGTTTGTGTGTGTGTGTAAAAGATTTCTGAACTCTAAGGCCTCCAACACACATCCGTGCCGCCGGTACGTGCCTGGTACGTTTTTGCATGTATCGGCGGCACGGAGACACGTACACCAGTGTTACCCTATGGTAACAGGCACACACACGTAAAACCACACGGAACGTGTGTCCGTGTCGTTTGTACATGTGTGTGTGTTTTTCCACACGCTCAACATGTCCATTTTTCTCTGGCATCATGCAGGCACGGACCCACTAAAGTCAATGGGTCCGTGCCGGTACGTATGTGACACGGAGCATGTCAGTGTTCTACCCGTATCGTCCGTGTGCGTTTTCTTGGTGAATTTTTGCAATGCGATATCGGTCAATCTCCCTCTGTCGGTCGGTTGGTATCTTTCGCTGTCAGATAGTCGCTCTGTCTGTCTGTCTCTCTCTCTGTCTGTCCCTCTCTCTGTCTGTCCCTCTCTCTGTCCGTCGGTCAGTCTCTCCCCCTCTCGTATACTCACCGATCCCCGATCACTAGCGCGGCGCTGCACAGCTGTCAAAAACCTCCGTCGGCTTTTACTTTTTTGAAAATGCCGGCCGCTCATTATTCAATCTCGTATTCACTGCTTCCTCCGTCCACTGGCGCCTATGATTGGTTATAGTCCGACACGCCCCCACGCTGAGTGACAGCTGTCTCACTGCAACCAATCACAGCCACCAGTGGGCGGGTCTATATCTTGCAGTAAAATAAATAAATAATTAAAAAAAAAACGACGTGCGGACCCCCCCAAATTTGATACCAGCCAGGGTAAAGCCACATGGCTGAAGGCTGGTATTCTCAGGATGGGGGGCTCCACGTTATGGGGAGCCACCCAGCCTAACAATATCAGCCAGCAGCCGCCCGGAATTGCCGCATCCATTAGATGCAACAGTCCCGGGACTCTACCCGGCTCATCCTGAATTGCTCTGGTGCGGTGGCCATCGAGGTAATAAGGGGTTAATCATGGCTGGCGTCTCCCCGAGATACCTTCCATGATTAACCTGTAAGTGAAAGTAAATAAACACACACAACGAAAAATCCTTTATTTGGAATAATACACAAAAACAAACACCCTCTTTCACCACTTTATTAAGCCACAAATACCCATCCAGGTTTGGTGTAATCCACGGAGGTTCCACGATACTCTCGGCTCTACTACACGAAGGTGACAGGAGTTGCCACATACCATGACCACTCTCTGTTAGCTCCACGCAGCAACTGAGGTGAGCCGCACAATCAGCAATGACGTCACGTCATTATCGCTACGGCAGCGTCACACGCACATACCTGTGCAGCGACGTCGCTGTGACCGCCGAACAATCCCTCCCTCAAGGGGGAGGTGTGTTCAGGGTCATAGCGTCACTAAGCAGCCGGGCAATAGAAGCGTAGGTGCGGAGATGAGCGGGACGTAACATCCTGCCCACCTCTTTCCTTCCGGTGGTAAGGAGATGTTCGTCGCTCCCGCGGTGTCACACATAGCGATGTGTGATGCCGCAGGAATGACAAACAACATCGTACCGGTGGCAGCAGCGATATTAAGGAAATGAACGATGTGTCAACGCTTACCGTTTTGGAATGATTTTGTGATCGTTGATCGTCGCTCATTAGTGTTACACGCTGCGATGTCGCTACCGGCGCCGGATATGCGTCACTAACGACGTGACCCCGACGATATATCGGTAGCGATGTCACAGCGTGTAAAGTACCCCTTTGCATTTGCTGGGACTGTGAAAGGCAGCATTTTATTACCATGTATTCACATAAAACCAAGGCAAAAAATATGTTAAAAACTGCTGCAAAATCGTTGCAAAAATACCCTATATGAACATAGCCTTACAGTTTCAGCAAAGTGAATGAAATTTCTAGGAATTTCATACCACTATATTTCTTTTTGTAATCAACGTAAACGTACAGGCAGTGTGTGTTTCAAAATACGCAACATGGCAATTTCTTTTGTGGGTATGCTAAGTTTTTTTTATGCACACATTTTTATCATTTACTTGCATTAGATGCAGAACAAAACACAGATAAAAATGTACATGCGGAAACATGCTAAAAAAAAAAGTCAAATACCAGGAAGTATTAAGGCTACTTTACACGCTGCGATATCGGTCCCGATATCGCTAGCGTGTGTACCCACCCCCATCTGTTGTGCGACACGGGCAAATCGCTGCCCGTGCCGCACAACATCGCGCAGACCCGTCACACATACTTACCTGCCCGGCGACGTCGCTGTGACCGGCGAACCCCCTCCTTGCTAAGGGGGCGGTCCGTGCGGCATCACAGCGACGTCACTGAGCGGCCGCCCAATAGAAGCGGAGGGGCAGAGATGAGTGGCCGGAACATCCCGCCCACCTCCTTCCTTCCTCATAGCGGCCGGGAGGCAGGTAAGGAGAGGTTCCTCGTTCCTGCGGCGTCACACATAGCGATGTGTGCTGCCGCAGGAGCGACGAACTACATCGTTACTGCTGCAGTAACGATAATCGAGAATGGACCCCCATTTCACCGATGAGCGATTTTGCACGTTTTTGCAACGATGCAATATCGCTCATCGGTGTCACACACAGCAACATCGCTAATGCGGCCGGATGCGCGTCACAAATTCCGTGACCCCAACGACTCCGCATTAGCGATGTCGCAGTGTGTAAAGCCCCCTTTAGGCTACATTCACACTTCCGTTGTTTTGCATCAGTCACAATCCGTCGCCTTGAGGAAATACGGTATCCTGCTGAATATTTTGCAGGATTCCGTTTTTTCCCCATAGACTTGTAGTAATGACGGATTGCGACTGATGGCCCTGCGCTGCATCCGCTATGCGACTGATCAGTCATGGCATGACTGACCGCCGGGCGGAAGCAACGCAGAATGTAACTTTTTTTGTAGCGGCGAAAAAACACAATGCGCAGGATTCCGCCGGCATCCGTCCTTGGTTATAATGGAGGCCTATGGGCACCTAAATCCGTCCCATCCGTCAAATGACGGATTCTGGCGATGGTTCCGTCTTTTAGCAACAGAGCATGCTCCGATGTTTCCTTTCTGGTTAGAAAATATGTCTCTCTCTCTGTCTGTCGGTCAGTCTCAGTCTCTCTCTCTCTCTCTGTCGATGTTGGTCTCTCTCTCTCTGTCTGTCAGTTTCTCTCTCTTTGTCTGTCGGTCGGTCTCTCTCTCTGTCAATGTCTGTCTCTCTCTCTCTGTCGGTCTCTCCTTCTCACCCCCTCTCTCATACTCACCGATCATCAGCGCAGTGCTGCACAGCTGTCACACTGCTCCGGTGGCTGCTCCTACTTTTGAAAATGTTGGTCGCTCATTATTCCATCTCATATTCACTGCGTATGTCGCGGGCGGGGAGGGTGCTGCGCTCACCACGCTCGGGTCCGGCGCTGCTGCTGCTCAGTGACTCAAGCGGTGGGCCGGATCCGGGGACTCGAGTGGCGCTCCTCGCCCGTGAGTGAAAGGGGGGTTTGTTGGTGTTTGGGATGTCGGTTTGTGACGCCACCCACGGTGTGTGGTGAGGTTGGGGCACCACCGCTGCTCTGTACGGGGATCCCGGGAGCGATGACAGGGAGCAGCTGGGATTTTTCTCTCCCCTCCGTAGGTAGGGGGATTTTGGTAGTCCCGGGGCCCGGAGTTGTTGTCTGTTTGGTGGATTGCGGGGCTTGGCCGGGTGCAGGGTCGCAGGGGCAGCGCTGTGTCAGACGGCACGGTGGTACTTACTCAGCCAGTAACGCACACGGAGTCTCTAGTAAAACAAACGGCTGGATGGACGAGTCCCACAGACGGCTGCGGCGGTCACTCCCGGTAGGTTGGCGGTAACTGTCTCTCCCTGCACCGGTGTTATGTTCTCGGCCCCGATGGTTTACCACCGGTAACCCGCTCCCCAGCGGTATGTTGGCTAAGGGAGCCCCTTTTTGCCCGCAGGCTCTGGCCCTAGGAGCTCTAGCTCTGGCGGTAGCTTTATCTCCCTCACGGTTTGGACGGTTGCCTTCAGTCGGGTCTTTACTGCTGGGAAACCCCGGAGGTTCCAGTCGCTGACGGATTTGACCGGTTTAATAGCGACTCCTAGCCTGGTCGGGGTCCGTAGGCCCTGTTGGATGGTGCTGGCTTCTCTTTGCTCCCCGATCCGGTACCGGCGGGCCACCGCCCGTCCCCGGTCCTTACGGTTGTGCGTCAATCAGCCTCTCCTGCAGACGGTCACCACCGTCTGCCAACCTTGCTCTTAGGTGCCCGGGCCACGTACCCGGACACGGTCAGTCTGCTCTTACTCCTTTTTACAATCTGACCTTCTTTCCCGCCTCCAGGACTGTGAACTCCTCGGTGGGAGGCGCCAACCACCTGGCTCCGCCCCACCTGGTGTGGACATCAGCCCGTGGAGGGAGGCAACAAGGAATTGTGTCTGACTTAGGTGTTCCTAACCGGGGTGTGGGGTGTGTTGTTGCAGTACCTGTGACGTCCTGGCTTGTCCAGGGCGCCACACGTCCCCTGCCCATCGGCGCCTATGATTGGTTGCAGTCAGACGCGCCCCCACGCTGAGTGACAGCTGTCTCACTGCAAGCAATCACAGCCGCCAGTGGACGGGTCTATATCGTGCAGTACAATAAATAAATAATTAAAAAATTGCCCTGGGGCAGTGGCAATCGGGGTACTAAGGAGTCAATGGCAGCCCATTGCTGCCACTAAAGGGTGCTTTACTTGCTGCGACATCGCTAGCGATGTCGTGCGCGATAGCACCCGCCCACCTTGCTGTTTCGTCACGGGGGGATTGCTGCCGTAGCGAACAATATCGCTACAGCAGCATCACACGCACATACCTGCTTAGCGACGTCGCTGGAGACACCGAACAATCTCTCCTTTAAGGGGGCGGTTCATTCGGCATCACAGCGGCGTCACTAAGTGGCCGCCCAATAGCAGAGGAGGGGCGCAGGTGAGCGGTCGGAACATGCCGCCCACCTCCTTCCTTCCTCATTGCCGGTGGACGCAGGTAAGGAGATGTTCGTCGTTCCTGCGGTGTCACGCATAGCGATGTGTGATGCCGCAGAAACGACGAACAACATCGTACCTGCACCACCAACAATATTATGAAAAAGAGCGACCTGTCAGCGATCAACGATTTTTGATGTTTTTTTGATCGTTGATCGTTGCTCCTTTTAGTCACACACAATGATATCGCTAACGGCGCCGGATGTGCGTCACGAACACCATGAACCCGACAATATATTGTTAGCGATATCGTTGTTTGTAAAGTACCCTTTAGTCCTAGGTTAATCATGGCAGGCATCTATGAGACACCCCCCCCCATGATTAATCTATAGTGAAAGTAAATAAACACAAACCCCGAAAAATCCATTATTTGAATAAAAGACATAAAAACACTCTCTTTCACCACTTTATTAATCCCCAAATAACCCTCCAGGTCCGGAGTAATCCCTGCTCTGCTACATCGGAAGCTGACAGGAGCGGCCGTAGAATCCCGCCGCTCTCTGTCAGATCCACAGAGCAACTGAAGTGAGTCACGCTGTCAGCGGTGACATCACTCAGGTTACCCGTGGCCACAGCTGGATTCATCCAGGTACAAACTGCTACAACGAATCAACAAAGAAGAAAAAGTCCAGCTCACCAAACTGCCTTGTTGGTAAGATCCAAATCCTGCGCACGGAATGTGGCTAGGCAGCCGATCAATTGTAGAAAATAGAGAGTTTCCAGCGCCAGGAATAGCAGGTTAAAAGTCCATTTTATTAAATATAAGGTAAAAATCCAGCTGGTACAGCATGTATGTTGGATGGCTTGCAGAACAACGCGTTTCGACGCTCAGGTCTTAATCATGTTCTTCAGAACATGTAGCTTAAAACACAAAGTTGTTTTATTTAAAACATCAACGGAAGAAAAAGAAAAAAACAGGTATTTTGCTGCGCTTGAAGACCATAGACTATGATGTCAGGCAAATAATTCTTTTTATTTCTTCCTACGCGTTTCGGAGACCACAACTGTCTCCTTCTTCAGGGAAAGGAACTAACATCATAGTCTATGGTCTTCAAGCGCGGCAAAATACCTGTTTTTTTCTTTTTCTTCCGTTGATATTCTACTTGTGCAACAGGGCTGCTGCTGGACCTTTTTGGCGCTCACGTTATGCTGGTAAAGGAGTTGTGACTGGCACAACCCGATCAGGTGAGTGCATCACTTTTACATGATCTTTCCCACCCAATATATCGGGTAAGACGCTATTGCGCCTTTTCTCTCCTATTTAGATTTATTTAAAACATGACATACCAAGAAGAGGCAAACTGCAGCGTCAAAAACGCAATAAAAATGCACGAAAAAAACCGCACCCAAAAATGCAATGGAAAAATGAAAACAACATCATTTATGTAATAAGTGTAAAAATGCTGCAAAAATTCTATAAAGTATTAAAACTCATTAATAACTTATGGGAACATGGTTCAACATGCAGCATTAAAAAAAAAATTACAGTGCAGTTTCAGAAGCAGCTTCTGCTGGGTCATATGTAAATTAAATGTGCCGTTAGTCAAAACACTGCCTTAAGCGGGCTTTACACACTGCGATATCGGTCCCGATATCGCTAGTGTGGGTACCCGCCCCCATCTGTTGCGCGACACGGGCAAATCGTTGCCCGTGCCGCACCACATCGCCCAGACCCGTCACACATACTTACCTGCCCGGCGACGTCGCTGTGACCGGTGATCCGCCTCCTTTCTAAGGGGCGGTCCGTGCGGCGTCACAGCGACGTCACTGAGCGGCCGCCCAATAGCAGCGGAGGGGCGGAGCTGAGCGGGACGTAACATCCTACCCACCTCCTTCCTTCCGCATTGTGGCCGGGAGGCAGGTAAGGTGAGCTTCCTCGTTCCTGCGGTGTCACACGGAGCGATGTGTGCTACCAAAGGAACGAGGAACAACCTCGTTACTGCTGCAGTAAAGATTTTTGAGAATGGACCCCCATGTCACCGATGATTGATTTTGCACGTTTTTGCAACGATGCAAAATCGCTCATCGGTGTCACATGCAATGGCATCACTAATGCGGCCGGATGTGCGTCACCAATTCCGTGACCCCAACGAGTTCGCATTAGCGATGTCGTAGCATGTAAAGCCCCCTTTACACAAAAAATTGGTTGAAAGATGGGCAATCCAAGAGGTTGTATAAAATTAAAAAAAAATGTCTGAAGTTGTACCATATTTTTCCAGAATGATTCACTTGTATAAATGTATTGAATTTTCAGACTCTAGTCTAAAGCCTGCTTTACACGTTATGATTAAGCATACGATATCGTATGCGATCGTAACCACCCCCATCGTATGTGCGGCACGTTCAATTTGTTGAACGTGTTGCACAAACGATTATTTGCCGTCACACGTTCTTACCCTTCCATACGACCTTGATGTGGGTGGCGAACGTTCACTTCCTGGAGTGGGAGGGACGTTCGGTGTCACATCGACGTCACGCGGCAGCCGGCCAATAGAAGCGGAGGGGCGGAGATGAGTGGGGTGTAAACATCCCGCCCACCTCCTTCCTTCCGCATTGCCGACGGGAGCCTTGGGACGCAGGTAAGATCTGTTCATCGTTCTCGGGGTATCACACACTGCGATGTGTGCTACCCCGGGTACGATGAACAACCTCGCGTTCAAAGTTTAGCAATTGAACGACGTGCATGTGATGAACGTTTTAACGTTCAATCGCAATCGCACGTAGCTGTCACACGTTACAATATAACTTACGATGCCGGATGTGCGTCACTTACGACGTGACCACGCCGACACATCGTAAGATATATTGTAGCGTGTAAAGCCCGCTTAAGTTTAGAATGTCAACATTTTCAGCAATATTAGTACCTCTGGCTCAGTGTGCAAAATCACTGTAAATATGTTTTAGGTATATGAAACTTATATTGTTAGATGCAACTTAAAATTTATATTTTATAGGGGCTGATTTTTTAACAAAATCTGGAAAGCAGGATGCAGTTGGTAAGTAAACTGTTAAAATATTTTCACTTTCAATTATGATTATCTATTTTTAAGAACAATATATGAAATACACTGACGTGCAAAAGGGTAACAATGTTTTGAACTTTTGACTTTCAGGCTCCGTATCTCACCATCCACTATAGCTTTGGGCCTCCAACACACATCCGTGCCGCCGGTACGTGTTTGGTACGTTTTTGCACGTACCGGCAGCACGGCGACACATACACCAATGTTACCCTATGGTAACTGGCACACACACGTAATATCACACAGAAAGTGTGTCCGTGTCGTTTGTACGTGTGTGTGTTTTTCCACACGCTCAACATGTCTGTTTTTCTCCGGCATCACGCAGGCACGGACCCGCTAAAGGCAATGGGTCCGTTTCTGCACGTATGTGACACGTAGCATGTCCGTGTGCTACCCGTACCGTCCGTATCACTTTTTTTGTGCATTCTGGATGCGATGTCGGTCAATCTCCCTCTGTCGGTCGGTCGGTATCTTTCTCTGTCAGATGGTCGCTCTGTCTGTCTGTCCCTCTCTCTGTCCGTCGGTCGGTCTCTCCTCCTCTCTTATACTCACCGATCCCCGATCACCAGCGCGTCGCTGCACAGCTGTCAAAAAGCTCCGGCGGCTTTTACTATTTTGAAAATGCCGGCCGCTCATTATTCAATCTCGTATTCACTGCTTTCTCCGCCCACCGGCGCCTATGATTGGTTGTAGTCAGACACGCCCGTACGCTGAGTGACAGCTGTCTCACTGCAACCAATCACGGACACCGGTGGGTGGGTCTATATCATGCAGTAAAATAAATAAATAAACAAAAACGACGTGCGGTCCCCCCCCAATTTTGATACCAGCCAGGGTAAAGCCACACGGCTGAAGGCTGGTATTCTCAGGATCGGGGATCTCCACATTATGGGGAGCCCCCCAGCCTAACAATATCAGCCAGCAGCCGCCCAGAATTGCCGCATCCATTAGATGCGACAGTTCCGGGACTCTACCCAGCTCATCCCAAATCGCCCTGGTGCGGTGGCAATCGAGGTAATAAGGGGTTAATCATGACAGGCGTCTCCCAGAGATACCTTCCATGATTAACCTGTAAGTTAAAGAAAATAAACACACACATCCTAAAAATCCTGTATTTGGAATAATACACAAAAACAAACACTCTCTTTCACCAATCTTTTAAGCCCCAAATACCCATCCAGATCCGGCATAATCCAGACGACGTACCACGACGCTCTCAGCTCTGCTACATGAAGCTGACAGGAGCGGACACAGACCACAACCGCTCTCTGTGAGCTCCACGCAGCAACTGAAGTGAGCCGCTTGATCAGCGATGACGTCACTCAGGTTACTGGCGGCCACCGCTGGATCCTCCAACTGTGACAGCAAGTCGTCCAAGCGACTGAAGTGAGCTGCGTGATCAGCGATGAAGTCACAGGTGAGTTGCAGTCTCGGGTGGAAGACTCCAGCTAGCCGCGGGTAGCATGAGTGACGGCAGCGCTAAACACGCCGCTAACTTCAGTCACTGAGGGGATTAGCAGTCACCGGTGAGTCCTTCACGGGTGACCGCTAATCAGGACGCCACACACAGACAGAGCCGTGGTATGACAATGAAGTTGGGTGAAGTTCATCCGAGTTCATTCTCATCGCGCGACTCTGTCTGTGTCTGCTGTCAGCGGGTATGTATCAACGACATTTTGCCTCCCACACGGATCATTTCAAACGGACAACACACGGACATTTCACGTACGTATCTCATGCATACACGGACATTCCACACGCACACATGGTGAGCATACGCCATCACACGGATGTCACACATACCGGCGAAACGGACATAAAAAACAGAACACGGACCCGTTTTTTGCGAAAGTGTGGCAGAGGCCTTGAACATGAGACTACCATCAGTGTATTGACAATGTGGCTATCTCTTACATAAATTTGACTTGAACCTGTTTAGTATATGATTAGTTATGCAGATTCTTGTCATCTCGCTGCATTTTTATTGTTTTGCTCCTGGTGGTGGAAAAATCTTTTTCTTCTTCTATACTACAAATTACACCATGTTTTTACATTCTCTAATAGCTTAGTGTGTTATTGGGTTGATTCCCAAGCGGAAGGTTGCTGGTTCGAAACATGGAGCAGCCATGAAGAAGAAAAGAAAGACTGCATCATCCAGCTCATCAATGGCGGCCAAGAATATTGCTAAACTGCAACATATAAGCGCCATGACATTTGAAAGGCCAAGAGGTGGACGTCCAGGGGGAATATTGGTGTTAACAAGTCTACTCATCACAAGGTCTATCAGTTCTGGCATAACAAACACGGCAGTGGAAGTGGATCGTACGCTTTGTAATAGTGAGATCACAGACGTCCATGCAAGCACCATATAATTTACACAAGTCTATAATGGTGGCCCAAAAAAAGTGAAGATGCCTCAACTTCAATATCATCATAAAAAGCGTTGGCTTGAGTTTGCAAAACAGTATGAAATGTGGACAGTAGAAAATTGGAATAGGGTGAAAACAAGTGAAAAAGGGTCTGACTGATCGAGAAATAGAAGGAACTGTCAAGTTCAGTGAAAGAAGCCTTATGTTATAGAGTTTTCACAGCCAAAGGCATTGGATACTTGACCATGATTGATGGTGGTCTCCAGTGCTATGTGTATGTGGGTATGAAAAGGAAGACCTAGTGTTCCAGCAGGACCATGAAACTAAAGCCAGCTTTACACCTTACAATTAGGTGTGCAATCTCGTATGCGATGTGACACGCCCAGGTTGCATATGGGATCTTATGAGATTGCACGTAGGTCGTTCATTTGCTGTCACACGTGCGTTAGTAGTCTATGTTAAATTGATCAATTTTGTGTGCGATCCTTTAGATCATGTGTTCTGTGACGTATGCATTGGGCACCCTTCTTTTTTTTTATTTATTGACTTGCCAAGCGTGTGTAATGTGTAGGGATGCGTTTTTACTATGTCATCTGCCATTCAGCTCTGCTACATGGCCGCTAACAGCAGACACAGACAGCCATGTAGCAGAGCTGAATGGCAGATGACCGCAGACACAGAAAGAGCCGCACGATCAGAATGAACTCGGGTTAACTTCACCCGACTTCATTGTCATGCTGCGGCTCTGTCTGTGTCGCGTCCTGATTAGCGGTCACCAGTGAAGGACTCACCGGTGACCGCTAAACTCCTGAGTAACTGAATTGAGCAGCCCTCTCATATACTCACCGATCCCCGATCTCCGGCGCGGCGCTGCACGGCATTCACACTGCTCCGGCGGCTTTTACTATTTTGAAAAAGCCGTTCGCTCATTAAACAATCTCGTATTCCCTGCTTTCCCCGCCCACCGGCGCCTATGATTGGTTGCAGTGAGACACGCCCCCATGCTGAGTGACAGGTGTCTCACTGCACCCAATCACAGCAGCCGGTGGGCGTGTCTATACTGTGCAGTGAAATAAATAATTAAATAATTAAAAAAAACGGCGTGCGGTCCCCCCCAATTTTAAAACCAGCCAGATAAAGCCATATGGCTGAAGGCTGGTATTCTCAGGATGGGGACCTCCATGTTATGGAGAGCCCCCCAGCCTAACAATATCAGTCAGCAGCCGCCCAGAATTGCTGTATACATTATATGCGACAGTTCTGGGACTGTACCCGTCTCTTCCCGATTTGCCCTGGTGCGTTGGCAAATCGGGGTAATAAGGAGTTATTGGCAGCCCATAGCTGCCAATAAGTCCTAGATTAATCATGTCAGGCGTCTCCCCGAGATACCTTCCATGATTAATCTGTAAATTACAGTAAATAAACACACACACACGAAAAAAATCCTTTATTAGAAATAAAAAACACAAACATACCCTGGTTCACCACTTTAATAAGCCCGAAAAAGCACTCCATGTCCGGCGTAATCCAGGATGCTCTAGCGTCGCTTCCAGCTCTGCTGCATGGAGGTGACCAGAGCTGCAGCACACACCGCCGCTCCTGTCAGCTCCACGCAGCAAATGAAGACAGCCGCGCGATCAGCTGAGCTGTCACTGAGGTTACCCGCTGTCACTGGATCCAGCGGTGGCCGCGGGTAACCTCAGTGACAGCTCAGCTGATCACGCGGCTGTCTTCATTTGCTGCGTGGAGCTGACAGGAGCGGCGGTGTGTGCTGCAGCTCTGGTCACCTCCATGCAGCAGAGCTGGAAGCGACGCTAGAGCATCCTGGATTACGCCGGACATGGAGTGCTTTTTCGGGCTTATTAAAGTGGTGAACCAGGGTATATGTTTGTGTTTTTTATTTCTAATAAAGGATTTTTTTCGGGTGTGTGTGTTTATTTACTGTCACTTACAGATTAATAATGGAAAGCATCTCGGGGAGATGCCTGACATGATTAATCTAGGACTTATTGGCAGCTATGGGCTACCAATAACTCCTTATTACTCCGATTTGCCAATGCACCAGGGCAAATCGGGAAGAGCCAGGTACAGTCCCAGAACTGTCGCATATAATGTATGCGGCAATTCTGGGCGGCTGCTGACTGATATTGTTAGGCTGGGGGGCTCCCCATACCGTGGAGCTCCCCATCCTGAGAATACCAGCCTTCAGCCGTATGGCTTTATCTGGCTGGTTTTAAAATTGGGGGGGACCGCCCGCCGTTTTTTTTAATTATTAAATTATTTATTTCACTGCACAGTATAGACACGCCCACCGGATGCTGTGATTGGGTGCAGTGAGACACCTGTCACTCAGCGTGGGGGCGTGTCTCACTGCAACCAATCATAGGCACCGGTGGGCGGGGAAAGCAGGGAATACGAGATTGTTTAATGAGCGGCCGGCTTTTTCAAAATAGTAAAAGCCGCCGGAGCAGTGAGAAAGACGTGCAGCGCCGCGCCGGTGATCGGGGATCGGTGAGTATGACAGAGGGGGTAAGAGGGATAGCCTGACATGGACAGAGAGAGAGGGACAGAGATAGTGACCGACTGACAGAGATTAGTGAATGACCGACATTGTGAGGCGCTTCAGAACGCAGCTTTTCAGCTGCGCTCTGAAGCGGACCTTTTTTAAGCTGCGGTGCAGAGCGCACACCTGCGCACATAGCCTCAGACATCACAATCGTATGAGGGATGTCACACGTTTCAATTGACTAGGTTCATACAACAAAATGTCCAATGTATGAGGAATAAACGACGTGTATGCGATCACCGTATTTTCGTTCAATCTTGATTGCACGTAGGCGTCACACGCAAATACGTCACGAACGATGCAGGATGTGCGTCACTTACAACTTCACCCCGACGACGGATTGAAAGATTTATTGAAGCGTGTAAAGCAGGCATAAGATACGTTGAAATTGGTAAAGAAATAGTTCAGTGACAAGTAGATGTGCTGGATTGGCTCCCCCAACCCTCAACTCAATCGAACACTTGTGGGTAGAGTTAAAGAAAAAGCTGTATACATACCCAAGTGAGTCGGTGAGTATGCAGCAACATTAGGAACATGTAGAAGAGACCTGGAATCAGATTTCGGTCAAGAAATCCTTGGATCTCATCAAGAGCATACCCAGAAGGATTCCAGGCAGTGTTGAAAGCCAAAGGTGGATTTGTGCTAACAAAATTAATAAAAATTTAAATTTAGAAATTTAGATTTTTAGGAGCAAAACAGTAACAATGCAGTTACATGACAGAAACCTGCTTAACTAGTCATATGCTAAATAGTTCCAAGTCAAATTTATGTATGAGATAGCCAAGATAATTGTCTATAAAATGATTCCAGCCAATTTTGCATTCAAAAAGTCAAATAGCACTCCTTCCCTCTAGAGCCCTGCTGTGCACCCAAATGGTAGATTTCCATCACATATGGGGAATCGGTGTACTCTGGAGAACTTGCACAACCAATTTTATGGTGCATTTTCTCTTGTTACCCTGTTGAAAATGCAAACTTTGGGGCTAAAGTAAACTATTTGTTATTTGTGGGGAAAAGTAAAAATTTTAATTTTTTCCTTCCACATTGCTTTAGTTCCTGTGAAACACCTAAAGGGTTAATAAACTTCTTGAATATGGTTTTGAGCAGTTTGTGGGGTGCAGTTTTTAGAATGGTGTTACTTTTGGGTATTTTTTGTTATGTAGACCTCTCAGTCACTTCAGATAGGATGTGATCCCTAAAAAAATGGTTTTGTAAATTTTGTTGGAAAAATGAGAAATTGCTGATAAACTTTGAACCCTTCTAACTTCCTAACAAAAAAGTTTCAAAAATTGCGCTGACATAAAGTAGACAAGTGGTAAATCTTATTTATCTATTTTGTGTGATATAACGTACCAGTTTAAAGGGAATATGTCACCACGTTTTTGTCACCTAATCTGAGAGCAGCATAACGTAGGAGCAGAGATCCTGATTCCAGCAGTGTTTCAATTACTGGACTGCTTAGTGTAGTATTGATAAAATCACTGTTTAATCAGCAGTAGATTATCATTAGAAAGCTACTTGACGCGCTGCCAGGTAGTCCAGCATATTGATGAGCTCTGTATAAGAGCTAGATCTGCAGCAGAGAAAACATTTATTTTATCCAAATGACAGCAAACAGCTCAGTAAGTGACACATCGAGGTCTCTGTCTCTACATTATGCTGCTCTCAGAGGAGGTAAAAAAACCTGGTGACAGATTCCCTTTAAGGGCATAAAAATGTAAAGTTTAAAAATTGTGACATTTATTTTTTTTTAAAACTCGTTTTATTGAAGGTTAAGTATGACATAATAACAGCAATCTGTTCAGCCATTTGTTCACAGATAATAATGATGAATATTAAATGATCTAAAAGTATACAATCACAGGTAAAATCAAAAAGAACAGGCAAAATTTCTATAATGACATGAGATATTAACACTCAGTGTAGAGGATCGAGTCACACCACCAGCACATAAAATATTACTACTCACCGGACTTTCATGTCCACATATGCGTCATAGCGGTAAAAAATAGAAGTTTTAAGACAGAAGGGCTTGTAGATTTGTAGTCAGGGAACCGGGAGAGCCCCCAGTCAAGGGCGACCTCAACCACCTACCCCAAATTTTGTCAAATTTGTTTAAAGAGCCCCTATTCTTGAACATAAATTGCTCTAATGGAATTATGGCATTCACAAGTGCGATCCAGGAAGCTTTGGAGGGGGAGCAAGGGCTCATCCAATTTAGTATAATGCCCTTTCGGGCCAAGAACAGGACCTTTTTCAATAGCAAGTTCTTAAACTGGGACCAAGAGTTCGCATTCACCACTCCGAATAAAAAGATAATCGGACTTAAAGGGACCGTCTTCTCTAATATTGAGGAGAGTGTAGCTGTAACCTCTCTCCAGTAGGAGTAAACAACATGACATTCCCAGATCATATGCCAGAAATCCGCCCCATCTCTCTCACACCTCGGACATCCATCCGCAACCGTGCTGTTCATCTTGTTTAGTCTCACTGGTGTGATATAGCTTTGGTGGATAAGGAATAATTGAATTAGTCTGTTGTTAATTGCAGGAGACACTAAGGCGGGCTTTGCACGTTGCGACATCGCAAGCCGATGCTGCGATGTCGCACGCGATAGTCCCCGCCCCCGTCGCAGCAGTGATATCTTGTGATTGTGTCATGATTGACTCCTGGCTCAGCTGGAGCTGAGCCTTTTTTTTAGTTTCACTTCTGATGCAAGTCACGTTAGGGGTTAATCCTTTCTGCCTCTTTCTGGAGGTCAGGCTGCTTTATTAGGGCACTGTTTCTTTTGGACTTCGCCAGTGATACTTCTGGCTCTGCTGTGTTCTGCTCTTGAGTGACCTGTTGTCTGCCCTGCCCCCTCCTGACCTCCGTGTTCACCTGACATGTTAACCTTCTCTGTTGTCTGTTTCCATCAGTGTCTCTCCCGCTGTCTCCCTGTTTGTTCCTTATCTGTTTACCTTTATTCTGTCTTGTCTTCCCACTCCCCCTCGCTTCTAGGCTCTGATTTCCCGGCTACTGACTATTTGCTTCCCTCTGACTACATTTAGACTTTGCCCTTGTGTACTTACAAGACCTCATGTTGTGACACGGCTTTCTGACGATTCTACTGCCATCTGGTGGGCTTGACTAGTATTACCTCTGCTAGGGAATTCCCTGCTCATACGTTTCCTCCACTTTTACGCCCCCTGGTGGTTTACCAGCTAAATACCTTCTCAGATAGTTTCAGGAATCCTCTCAGTCCCACATTACTGCGCTGTACTGCTATTGTACATCTTAGAGTACAGCGTGACAGATTGCTGGCGTAGCGAAAATTATCGCTACACCAGCTTCACATGCACTCACCTGCCCTGCGACCGTCGCTCTGGCCGGCGACCCGCCTCCTTCCTAAGGGGGCGGGTCGTGCGGCGTCATAGCGACGTCACACGGCAGGCGGCCAATAGCGGCGGAGGGGCGGAGATGAGCAGGATGTAAACATCCCGCCCACCTCCTTCCTTCCGCATAGCCGTCGGCGGCAGGTAAGGAGATGTTCCTCGCTCCTGCGGCGTTATACACAGCGATGTGTGCAGCCGCAGGAGCGAGGAACTACATCTTACCTGTCGCTGCAGCATAATTATGAAAAAGTCGGAGCCTGCAACGATGATACGATAACGGCGCTTTTGCGCTCGTTAATCGTATCATCTAGCATTTACACACTACGATCTCGAAAGTGACGCCGGAAGTGCGTCACTTTCGATTTGACCCCACCGACATGGCATGTGCGATGTTGCAACGTGCAAAGCCGCCCTAAGGTATGAGATTCAACAATATCATCCCAAGCTACATCATCCAACTCCGGGATCCTGGCCCTCCATTTCCCCAGTACCGAGAGAGGATTATTTATGGCCTTGGCCCGGAAAAGAGATGAGTATAACTTAGAGATTAGCCCCCCAGGACCCTGTGATCTAATAATTCCAATTATCGGAAATGAAGAGAATCTAGCCCCACGACCAGAGAACTGAGCCCGAAAAGCATGTCTGACCTAGAGGTACTGGAACCCATGAGAGTCCGGCAATTCATATTCAACCTGTAGTTGCGCAAAAGGGCGGAGCTCATTATTCCGGACTATTGAGCCCAGAAAGACTATTCTGCGATTCCTCCACTCCCCAAAGACCATCCACAGAAATGCGGGAGGTCCAAGTTACCCCACAAGGGGGTCCCAACTGGAGCATCCTGGAATCCAAAAGTGGATTTAGCTTCCTTCCAAATCCTGGCCCCTAGTTTGTGAATTGGGAGGATTCTGCCCTCAGGGGCTTTCTTATAATCCGACAATAGGGGCCATAGGAGATTCATACCCGTGAATTCTGCCAGAAATCCCTCCGGGGAGCCCTTCACGCCAGGTAATGCCCAGGGACCCAGATATTTCAATTGTCCAGCTAAATAGTATAAATATAGGTCCGTGAGGGCCATACCCCCCAGATCCTTGGGCCTCTGCAATTTGGCCAGTTGGATCTTAAACCTAGAAGAGCCCCAGACAAAGCTAATCATTAAGGAGTCCATTGAGCGAAAAAAGGAGCGGGGAATTGTTACAAATATATGTTGGGTGATATATAGACACTTCGGTTGTACTATCATTTTAAGAAGATTAATCCTTCCCGCTACTGAAAGGGGAAGCTGACTCCACCTATTCAATTTTTCCCCGAAGTGTGTTAAGAGAGGCGCAACATTTCTGGCTATCATTTCTGCTGGAATTTTCGTTAGTATAATCCCCAGGTACTTGAATAGATCTATTACCGGTATTCTGCATACAGATGTGTTTACCAAATTCTGTCTTGGGATAAAAATAGGAGGTATGATTTTGACCAATTTATCGCCAGGCCCGAGAACTCCCCAAATAGATTAATGAGCTCCACGGCTCTGGGAATGGAGGAATCCGGATTGGAAGCAAAAAGTAGCAGGTCATCTGCGTACAATGACAGACGTTCCTCCCCCTTACCACACCTCACTCCCTTGTATACAGGACCGCCCTAATGCGCGCTGCCAACGGTTCCATGGCTAAAGCAAATAAGAGGGGAGACAGGGGGCACCCCTGTCTGGTTCCCCTCCCCAGGGAGAAGGACCCAGACACACCGCCAACCACCTGAATACTATCCGTCGGCTCTTTGTATATAATCTCAACCCACCGGATGAAATTGTTACCAAAACCAAACGCCCGCAGCACCTGCAGCAAGTATGGCCATTCGATGGAATCAAAGGCCTTAGCCGCATCCAATGAGATCAGAGCCCAATCCTCGTCCAATTTTGTGCCTGCTTGTAAGATCACCTGCTCCCTCCTCAGGTTATCCGAGGTACTCCTACCCGGAATGAATCCAGACTGATCCCTGTGTATTATGGAAGAGATAACTTTGTTAAGCCTAGATGCCAACATTTTCGTAAGTATCTTGTAATCAGAATTTAACAGCGAGACTGGTCTGTATGAGCCACAGTCCAGGGGGTCCTTATCAGGTTTCAATAGTAAAACAATAGTAGCCTCATAAAAGGAATCAGGCAACCGCCCTATCCCGAACGAAGCTCCAACCGTTTCTGTGAGAGCTGAAGCAATCTCCCCCTGATATTTGGTATATATCTCAATCGGGAGTCCGTCAGGGCCAGACGCCCTACCATTGTTAAGGGCCCCCATCGCTTCCACCATCTCCTCCATACTGATGACCTCATCCAAAGCCAGTCTCTGATCCGAAGTCAATCTGGGAAGCCCGAGGTCCCCCAGATAGTCGGAGATCTCCTCCCCCGAAAAGATCAGTCTGGACTCATACAGGCGCTTGTAGAAGTCCAAGAACACTTCCAGAATGTCGTTGACAGAAGTAACAATCTCGTCGTTAGGAGTTCTGATCCTAATGACCGCAGGTGAGCTATTGGATTGGTGCACCAAGAATGCCAGCAAGCTGCTAGACTGATTTCCTTGCTCAAAATATCTCTGGTTCGTGAAGAAGACATGTCTTTTGGCATTATCTTGTAAATATAGAAGATACTGCCTCCCAGCTTGCAGCCAACTAATTCTATTCTCCTCAGACGGGTCAGAGGTGAATCTATGTTCTAAGATTTTATTTTGAGCGGCCAAATCCTCCTCCTCTCTGGACGCCTGTCTCTTGATGTATGAGATAGAAGATTGGCAACAACCCCTCAAGTACGCCTTAAATGCATACCAGTAAGCTGAGTGGTTGTTCTCTATGGAATTCGTCTCAGTATATGTCATTATTTGGTCAGGGATTCTGTCATTGGTTCCAAAAAGTGATAGCCACCAGGGATTAATTTTACGAGATAATCTATGTGACTTGTATTCCTCCCATTTAATACTCGTAAACACAGGAGAATGGTCTGAAACCGATCTCGGTAAATGGCTTACCATTTGTATATGAGAACTGACCTTCTCATTCCCACAGATATATTCAATCCTGGATAGGGAGTTTTTCCCGGGAGTGTAGCAGGTATATTCTCTCAATACTGGGTTATGGAGTCGCCATATATCACGCCATCCCACCTCTCGTAGAAATACACTCAGTCTGGTTTGTATCGTCTGGGGAATAGAAGTCTGGTGGGCGCTAAATCTGTCTACTTCAGGATTGTTGATCAAATTAAAGTCCCCCATACATAGCACCAGTTCTTGAGGATATTGAGAAGCGAACTTAGCCGCCTCATACAGAAGCGAGGTGCCCATCGCAGGAGGGATATAAATGGCCATAATCACTACCATTGACCCCTCAATATGGGCTTGAATAAATACATATTTTCCCTCGGGGTCTTTTACAATCTTTCCCGGGTCCCAGCGTAATGATTTATGAACCAGTACCGATACCCCCCTGGAGAATGAGGAATGAGTAGAGTGAGCTGTCCACTGAATCCATGGCTTCTTAAGAAATCTGTCTCAGGCAGTAAATGGGTCTCCTGTAAACATACAATATGAGGTTTAGATGAAGGAAAAAGAAATACTTCAGCTCACCTGTTGCCCGGACTGCTACACCTTGCGGGTGCCTAGGATCCACCGGTGGGTCCCAACCGGTTACAAGTGAAGGCAGAAAAGAAAAAACGATCCGGCACTGATTCTTCTTTAAAATAAAATCTCCATAGTCTTTATTAGAAATATTAAAACCATCGTGAAGGCCGAGTACAGGTCAATACGTGGAAACTTTACGCGTTTCGAACTACACCATAAAAGCAACAAGAGTCCTTAGTCATAAGTGACTTATGACTAAGGACTCTTGTTGCTTTTATGGTGTAGTCCGAAACGCGTAAAGTTTCCACGTATTGACCTGTACTCGGCCTTCTTGATGGTTTTAATATTTCTAATAAAGACTATGGAGATTTTATTTTAAAGAAGAATCAGTGCCGGATCGTTTTTTTCTTTTTTTCTTTTCTGCCTTCAATATGAGGTTTAGACCTTTTGATGTGTGAGAACTCTGCCGCCCTCTTCCTGGCTATGCCCAGTCCCCTGACATTCCAAGTCATTAAATTTAAAACCATTAATGAATATCACCCGTGACTCTGAATAAAATGTCAAATTCTCAACCTACAGCGTAATGCGGGTAAACGTACCCCTAAACTGTAAACACTCGGCTGCTCAAAGCAGACGACAAGAAAAGGACCAAAAGTTTGATCAGCAGAGACTTTCCCTAGAAACAACTAGGGTTAACAAACGTGGCTAGGTATAGTACTTGGTACGGGGGAGTCCTCGAACAAGGACCTGAGCCCCTCCTGCAGTCCAACATATTAAATCCCATAGATAACCTAAATGCATAACATGGCAAATTCCAGGAGGAATGGAAACAGGGAAGATAAAGCAAAAGGAAGGGAGAAAATGGGGGAAGGGAGGGGGGAGGGGATTTAGGGAGAGGAGGGGGGGAAGTGGGACAGAGAGATATGTGAGAGGAAGATGGGAGAAGGAACAGGAACAGGCATAAAAAGGTGGGGGAAGAGAAATATAGAGTAGGAAAAGAGGAGGGAGGGAGGGGGGAAATAGGGATGAAAGAGTGGGATGCCAGGTTGCATGGTAGAATAGAGGGGCGTGGGGCAGAAAGAATAAAAAAAACAAAAATGATGTGAGAGAAAAAGGGACAATGAGGGGAGTGAGTAAGAGTAGGATTAAAGGGCGGGGAGTCTGAAGCAAGTCTGTTATGGTGAAAAGGAATGGCAGATAAGGACCAAATGGCACTGCTTGGAATGCGGGGGGTGAAATGAAAGAGTTAAAAGATAGAGATGGGGGGTAGAAAGGAGGGGGGGGGAAGAAATAGGTGGGAGTGTAGCATTAGGGCATAAAAAGCAAAAGCTATGATATGCGGTAACCAAAGACTTAATAAAGATCTATAATAATTAAAGGTTAAGTTATACCTAACTGCGATGCCAAACATTAAGTTCCAAAGGTAAAACTCCAGGCCGGCCCTCGCTTGTAGCATGAAGAGTCCTCCCCGTCCTGTGTCCGTGACGCAACAGCGACGAGGTTATAGATTCCTCCGAGGGTGAGACTCCGGCCCTCTCAAACAGGAACTAAGGATCGAAGCATCGAAGTAACGCCGGCCTCTGGAACAACTCAACGATGACCAAGGTCGCGGGTCCCAAGTTCACGGGATCGCAACCCCGACGCAGCAACGGTCACAAGCATCGCAGGAACCGGACCTGCAACCGCGTCCTTCCTCCACCAACTGGGATGCAGGGATCCAGCCCAATGAAATTACAAACTGGGCGCAGATGTGATTCCTGGAGCACCGTAGAGGCCCGGCCCACAGCAGCGCCTCCTTCATAATGAGTGAAGCATCAGTGATCCAGATCCGGGAGATCGGGGTCAAGCGCCACACCGACCCCGGGCCTTGCATCTCA
The DNA here is from genome assembly GCF_048569485.1 of Anomaloglossus baeobatrachus. Lineage (NCBI taxonomy): Eukaryota > Metazoa > Chordata > Amphibia > Anura > Aromobatidae > Anomaloglossus > Anomaloglossus baeobatrachus. The sequence continues at coordinate 199,624,580 of NC_134358.1, forward strand.
GAATCCGGCCCGCTTCAGCGCCTTCTTCCCAGCGATGAAGAATATTCCAACAATAGAGAGACTGTAGACTAATCGCAACAGCGATCGCAAACATAACGCACAAAAAGATACCGGAGCCGCATCATCGTCGCCATTCCAGGAATCAACCTTATAGAAATGCAGGACAAGAGAATCGCAGAAGAGATTCAATGATGATCCCCAGGGCGTTGCAGGATCAGAAATCAGCGCTTCCTTCCGAGCTTGAGCGAGTTGATCCATTCCTCTGCTTCCACAGGAGAGGTGAAAAACAGGGAGCGATCCTGATGAACCACTCTCAGGAGGGCTGAAAAAATCATGGAATAAACTATCTGATGCTCCCTGAGGCGCCTTTTCACTTGGATGAAAGATGCCCTCGTTTTCTGTAGGGACGCAGAGAAATCGGGGAAGATCGATATAGATGCATTATTATGCGTTATCGGACCTTTGCGTCTCGCCGCACTCAGGATAGCTTCTCTATCTCTGCTGCTTAGAAGCCGAACAGAAGAGGTCTAGGCTGTGCTCCCGGAGGAGGAGGTTTGGCTGGGACCCGATGGGCCCTTTCTATAGCATACGCTGCGGAAAGCGTCGTATCAGGGAAAGTTTCTGTAAGCCAAACTTCCATGAACTTACATGGGTCGCTCCCCTCCATTCTCTCCGGCATCCCCAGGATTCTCAGGTTGTTGCGACGTAGACTGTTTTCGAGGTCGTCAGCCCTCTGCGCCCAGTTATTCGCCGCCTGCTCCAGTGTTGTTAATCTACCGTGCGTCGCTTTTGCGTCGTTCTGAAGAGTAGAAATTCTCTGCTCCGTCTCATTTACTCGCTCCCGGAGATTTTGTAAATCCAGCCTGAGGAGACCCACATCTATTTTTAGCTCCTCAATTTTGCACGTCAGTGACACTTTAGAATCCTGAATCGCTGCACGGAGCTGTGTTGTGACTTGTTGTAATGTCATTTCTTGCGATCTCTCAGGCTCGGCGTCCGCGCCCTCCTCCTCCTCCGTCTCACTGGCTTCCCGCGCTGCCTGCCTGCCGGCGCCATCTTGCTGGGAGTCCCGAGCATATTTCTTCAGCTTGTCAGCTGCCGCTGCACTGCGTCCCTTGCTCATCTTACGGGTCAGAATGTACACCACTCCGAGGGGATTCAAACGGTATGCTTGGTTACCGATTTCGGCAGGATTAATGCAGATAATAAGCGTTGGACTGCGGAGCTGCTCTCAAGTGCGACCGCTCATGCTGCCTGCTGGCCACGCCCCCAAAATTGTGACATTTTTGCTAAATTTGCAATATTTTCACAAATAAATGCAAAAAATATCATCTTAAATATACCACTATCATGAAGTACAAGTACAATTTGTTATTTATTAACACAAAATAGTTAATAAATAACATTTCCCACATGTCTACTTTACATTAGCACAGTTTTTGAAACAATATTTTTTGGTTATGATGTTAGAAGGGTTCAAAGTTTATCAGCAATTTCTCATTTCTCCAATAAAATTTACAAAACCATTTTTTTAGGGACCACATCACATTTCAAATGACTTTGAAAGGCCTATGTGACAGAAAATACCCAAAAGTGACACCATTCTAAAAACTATACTCCTGAAACTGCTCAAAACCGCATCCAATAAGTTTATTAACCCTTCAGGGGCTTCACAGAAGCTAAAGCAATGTTAAAATTTATCTTTTTCGTCAAAAATGTTATTTTAGGGGGGCGTGTCCAGGATGCTGAGCTGAGTGGACGTGGGGAAGAGGAGCTCCTGTTGACCCTCAGCTAAATCAGCACTTATCATAAGCACAAACCTACTCACCGGCTCTCAGGATGGGACCACGGAGGATTAAACCGTCGCAGCAGGCATCGGTGGCCCCCCCGCTGCACACCACGGCGCTGGATACTTTCTTGGGCCTGGAACAGGGTCCAGGGGAGGCCCGGACGCCATCTTTCCAGGAGCATGGAGGGGAAATGGAGGCACCGGCCCGGCCTGCTAAGCAGCAAGAGAAGGAGGAGTGGGTGAGCGGGGACACAGGGGGGAGTGGAGGAGTCCCTGCAGCAGATCCAACAGGGGATGCCTTGGCTCAGCAGCCTTGCACTGCATCGGATCCTCAGGCACAGCAGCAGCAGGCCCAGGAGCACATAGTGGCGGTGGGAGATAAGGTGGAGGTCGGGGGGCAGCCCTCCCCACTGCCAGGAGAAGAAGGGACTGCAGCCAAAGCTGGTAATATCAGGGAACAGAGCAGCCTGCTTCCCCCCTCTGGGCCTCGGTGTGGAGATCAACCTCCCCAGCTTCCCCAGCACCAGACTAAAACTCCAGCGTCTATTACTGCAGGTGCTCACCTTAAAGGGCCAGACACCTCCTATAAGGACATGCATGATTTCATAAGTAAACTTCCTTCTAAAGAGGACTTTCAATGCCTCATACATGAGGTTAAAGCAACTTGGAAGTCAGAAATAGCTGAAGTGAGGAGAGATTTGCAGCAATTGTCTGGCAGAATTGAATCCCTGGAGGAAGAGCATGACATCACCAGATCCCATGTATCAGAATTACACAAACTGGCAACATCGCAACAAAAAATTATGGAGGATATGCAGTCTCACATAGAGGATCTCGACAACAGAGGACGCCGTTGCAATGTCCGTGTGAGGGGGGTCCCAGAGTCAGATGGGCCTGAGGACACAAACTCCATACTACAATCCATCTTTAATGAAGTGTTGGACGCTCCCCCTTCTAACATCATCAAGCTGGACAGGGCACACAGGGCTTTACAGCCGAAGAATTTATCCACCCAACCCCGGGACATCATTTGTTGCATTCACAACTTCTCCACCAAAGAACTGATCATGGCTAAGGCTAGAATGAGGCGCACGGCACCTGTGTTTAATGGCAAGGAAATCCAGCTTTTCCCGGATCTTTCTCGCATCACACTCCAGAAAAGGCGGCACCTCAAACCCCTCCTCACGAGCCTGAAGGAGCACCAGGTTCCATACCGCTGGGGTTACCCGTTTGCACTAACAGCGCGCAGAGGGGGTAAATCGGCGACCCTTCGCACTCCAGCAGATACCACTCTGTTCTGTGAAGCACTGGACATTCCAGCGGTCTGTATCCCAGATTGGGACTTGCAAAGGTTGGAAGGGCCGCCCCCTCCCGTGTGGTCCAAGGTGAGGGGTGGAGGGCGTGGGGCTTTGGGGGGGGGAGAGGAGGTAGGGGCCGCGGGTCGCTCCCCTCCCCGGCTCACCGTTGAGGACACTTCTTAACCTGGCTGGTGCCTATTTCTTATACCCTCTGAGTTCCAGTGGCTGAGCATGCTTTGTGATACTGTGACTCTCTCTACAGCAAGCCTCTGACTGTCCATTGTGTCATCTGCGGCCCTCTGGGTCTGTTGAGCTGCATTAGGGGGGGGGCTGTAGCCACAATGATGCCGTGGGGGGTAGGGGGGTTGGCGGGAGCCCGGTCCCCTTACTTGGAGTTAGTGGTTGAGGTTTTTTGGGTTTTTTTCTCCCTTGTTTCCTTTTGGCATGGGCCCGTGCCCACTGGACTGACCCCCGTGGGAGGGCTACTGGGGAGTGAGGTGGGTGGCTCTCTTAGCTCAGACGGGTTGGGGAACCTCCCTCTAGGTCTCTCCCTTCCGGGTTGACCCCCCGGGAATCTATGCCTAAGGTTTATGCATTTTGGTTAATGTTCTTAATTCATGTTCATTTCTATGTTTGTCCTTGTCTTCCCCCCTCCCCGATGTTTTTTCCTTATGTGTCCTTTCAGGTACCACCCCTTCTAGAGTCCCTGGGAGCTGCGGCCCTTTGTCGTATGGACCGTCTCCTCTGGCCGGCTTCACAGGGGAAGTCATGCCCCCGACGGTATAGGTGTGCCATTAGCTTTTTCTTACTTCTAAGTTTTAGATATGACCCGCATTATCTCTCTTAACGTAAAAGGTCTGAATTCACCCCGTAAGAGGAAATTGCTGCTACAGGAACTGAAAACATCAGGTGCAGACATAGCCTTTATCCAAGAAACACATTTTGTGGAATCAAACACTTTCAAATTTGCGTCCCACCTCTTTCCCATCCATTACTCGGCTTACTCGGGCTCCAAGAGGGGGGGAGTTGCTATTTTAATATCCTCCAGTTGTCCTCTACAAATTACGGGTTCTCACTGCGATCCAGAGGGTAGATATGTGATTCTGGAGGGCCAACTGGGGGGATCCCCGCACATACTGGCCAACATTTATGCACCTAATGAAGGGCAGATACGCTTTCTTAAGAAAATACTCGATCTGATAGGCGGACTGGCACCGGCCTCTACGGTGTTGGGGGGAGACTTTAACATTCCTTTTTCGGAGGTGGCCGACAGACTCTCTGTGGGTGGACACCCTCCATCGGGTGCTTTGAAAAATTTGTCCCGGGACTTTCGTAGGCTCATTAGATCAGGGGCTTTATACGACGCTTGGAGGGTGGACCACCCGGGAGAGAAGGCCTTTTCCTTCTACTCGCATCCGCATCAGACGCACACCAGAATAGACTATTTTTTCATTGACTCACAGCTGCTGGGGCGTCTTGAGAGGGTGGAAATGGGATCCATTACGTGGTCAGACCATTCCCCACTCATAATGGACTTCAAGAAAGATGGTCCTCGACCTAGGCCTCAGCATTGGCGCCTTAATGAATCTCTGATCAAAAATCCCGACACTAGGGCCTTTTTAAATAAGCAACTGGTCGAATTCTTTCAGTTGAACACGGGCACGGTCACGTCGCCGGCAACACTCTGGGAAGCTCACAAGGCAGTGATGAGGGGACTATGCATTAGAGAGGGCGCCAGGGCTAAAAAGAATGCCACAAGCCAGCGGGACTCTATAACGGCCCATCTTAAGCTACAGGAGGGGAGACTGGCGGCTGCCCCATCACTGACTATTCTTAGGAGAGTCATCAGCCTTAGGGAAAAGTTGAGAGACTTGGCAATTGGCAGAGCAGAAAAATTGCTAACCTTTTCCAAACAAAGATACTATGAAAGGAGTAATAAGGCTCATACCTTACTCACCAGGCAGCTTAAGGAGCGCGCTACATCCTCATGCCCTCAGGCTCTGCGCGACGAAAAGGGCACTATCCACTATCACCCCGCTTCAATAGCTGTCATTTTTTTCAATTACTACAACAAGCTTTATAACCTTCCGGTTCCCCCGGGCATGGCTTCGCGCGGGGCTGGGGCACTTGGGGACTATTTTTCGGCCCTTGAGCTCCCTTCACTGCCTTGCGGAGCAGCCGCGGCTTTGAATAAAGAGATTACTACAGAGGAACTGGAGCAAGTTCTGGAAGCCCTGCCTGGCGGGAAGTCACCGGGCCCGGACGGCTTTACTTATTTTTATTACAAGGTGTTTGCGGCGGAGCTCCACCCACACATGGCCGCCTTGTTTAACTCTTTCCTTCAGGGTGACCCTATCCCTCCATCCATGCTACACTCCCATTTAATCCTCCTGCCCAAGCCACCCAGGGACCCATTGGACTGTGCTAATTATAGACCAATAGCCCTTTTGAACTGCGATTTGAAGATGTTCACCAAGCTCTTGGCGGCCAGGCTTAATCGATGGTTGCCCCAACTCGTGTATAAAGACCAGGTGGGTTTTGTCCCTTGCCGTCAGGGGGGGGACAACACCAGGAAGGTCATAGACCTGGTGGATGTGGCAAATCGGACGAAGCAACAGGCGTTGGTGTTGAGTCTAGATGCAGAGAAGGCTTTTGACCGCCTTGCGTGGCCTTTTCTCTTCAAGACAATGGAGGTCTTTGGGATCTCGGATGGCTTTATGCGGGCCTTGAAGTCCCTGTATAGCGCTCCTACGGCCTCTATCAAACTCCCCCTCCACATCTCTAAGTCTTTTCTCATCTCCAATGGCACCAGGCAGGGGTGCCCCCTGTCCCCCCTCCTTTTTGCACTATGCATAGAGCCCCTCGCGGCCTCGGTCAGGAGCAACCCAGACATCTCGGGGGTCCTGGTCAGGAATAAACCGTTTAAAATCTCGCTTTTTGCCGACGATGTGCTCATTACACTTACTAACATCCATGTGTCCCTTCCAATTTTAATGTGCACCTTGGGTAGGTACGGGAGCCTTTCGGGGTATAAGATCAACTCTAGCAAAACGGAGGCAATGCCCTTGAATCTCGACCCGGTGGCCCTGGATTACCTGCATTTGAATTTTAAGTTTTGTTGGAAGACAGATGCGGTCAAGTACCTGGGGGTTAACCTCACATCTACTTATGATTCCCTCTATAACCTTAACTTCCCCCCCTTTTCCGAGAGCTGAGAACTCTTTTGAGCAAGTGGTTGCCCCTCCCTCTTTCGTGGATGGGGCGCATTGCGGCGGTTAAAATGAGCTTGCTCCCAAAATTATTATATTTCTTTGAAACCCTCCGAGTTAAGGTACCAATAAAGGAGCTGAAGTCCCTTCAGGCGGCTATCCTTAGATTTATTTGGTGTAACAAACGTCATAGGGTGGCCAGGGAGGTGTTGATGGCTCGGAGAAACAGGGGGGGGGCTTTCTGTCCCGGACATCCTAAAATACTATTGGGCGGCCCATCTTAGGAGGATCCCCTGTTGGGTGTCCCTTTGGGCATACAACAGGTGGACTGAGATTGAAAAACTTTGGCTGGCGCCTATACATCCAAACGCGCTCCTGTGGCCCCCGGCCCGGTGTGATTCGCCCCCCCCCTCTTCTTGGACCGATGCAGTTCACTAGGGACCTCTGGGCATTTTGCATTAGAAGATTTCCTTTGGCATCCCCCTGCTCCCCTCTGGTGTCCTTCATATACCAACCCTTGCTCCCAAGCAGTCTGGAGTCGGACATGGTGCTCCCCTGGCTCAAGGCAGGTCTATTCAGATTTGCAGACATTATAGATGGAAGTACAATGCAGATCCATTCCTTTGAGTACCTTAGAGATAAATTCTCTCTCTCTAATCGAGAGTTTTTCCAATATCTGCAGATCAGAGACTTGGCTGGCTCCTTCTTTGGCAGGGCAGGGGCCTCGATTCCCACAGATTTTGAGAAAATTTGCAGAAGGGGCACTGATACTAAGGGGCTGATTTCGGAAATTTATATTTTGCTTTCTGAGTCATGGGAGGGGCCCGAGGGGTCTTTTCCATACATGCGGAAATGGGAGTCTCTATTGGGAAGGCGGATATTTCCTCAGGAATGGGCAGCAATCTGGGGAAACGCCGCCAAGACGTCAATATGCACACTATATAAGGAAAATATCTATAAAATTTTGCTATTTTGGTACCACACTCCAGATTTCCTTCATGGCATAGACCCCTCCATACCGGCTTGTTGCTGGAGATGCGGGGGAGGCAGGGGCACCATTCTGCACATATTCTGGTCCTGTCCAGGGACAGTCCCCCTCTGGGAGCGGGTTAGAGGGTTGATCCATAAAGTACTATATGTAGAGGTTGATCTTGATCCCCTGATCTATGTTCTGGGTCTTGGGAATGGGGGATTGGGAAAAACGGCCTCTAAGCTTTTGTCCCACATCCTTACGGCGGCCAGATGCTTAATTGCAAAGAATTGGAGGCAGCCAGGGACACCCTCACTCCAGAGCCTCAAGTATAGATTACTGGACGTTAGACGCATGGAACATCTCACGGCACTATTGCATGACACAGTTGACCGTTTCCAGGCCGTGTGGGCACCATGGGACTACTTTGCGGGACAGGAGGATCTGTGAGACTGAGGCCTATGGGTCCTATGGAAGGAGCATGGACTCTTGAAACCCTTCCCTCTTCCCTCCTATTTCTCCTCTCCCCTCCTAACCCTCCTCACCTGTCCTGTCATTGTTTGTCTAGGTTCGATAAGAATTGTGAATTTTATGTTTTATTTTATGTATGAAAAATGTAAATTGAAAATCTCAATAAAAATTCAAAGTTTAAAAAAAAAAAAAAAAAAATGTTATTTTAGCTGCAAATGTTTTCATTTTTACAAGGGTAACAGGAGAAAATGAGCCACAAAATTTGTTGTACAATTTCTCCTGAGTATGCAGATGCCTTATATCAGGGATCTCAAACACGCGGCCCGCAAGCCGCATGCGGCCCCTCAGGCTAGTTCGTGTGGCCCCCAGGCCCGTGCCTCTGTTCACTATCGCGGCAGGTGCAGGGGCCGCAGCCACTGTCTGCACTTTATGTCAGACGAATGTGTTGCCAGCACTGTGCTCTCGCGCCGGCAATACAGTCATCTCACATAAATCACTGACAGTGACACTGCACCTGCCGGGGGCACGGGCCTGGGGGCCGCACGAAGCAGAGATGAGGCAGTGAAGGGAGCGCGGGACAGGTGAGAAGAATGGTGTGTGTCTGTGTGTGTGTGTGGGTGTGTGTGTGTTGGACGTTAACCCCTTAGCGACCTATGACGTACTGGGTACGTTATGGCTCCTTGGTACCTAAGGACCCATGACGTACCCAGTACGTCATGGCGAAATTGCAGCCCCGGTGGCTACGATCGCTGCAAATACCTTAGATTCGGGGAGGAGGGGACCTCAGAAGGGGTGGTGTCTCAACCCCGGACCTACGGAGGCTGTGATTGGCTGACGAACGCCGCTCAGCCAATCACAGCCACTAATGTTTCAGCCATTGAAAATCGCTGAAACATTGAAATCCAGCCAAGATCAGTGCAGCTGTAGCCCTGATCATTGGCTGGAGCTGGGTGACCTGTGCTTCACCCGCCCCCAGCTCTGATTGGAGAGACCGGCCTTGTGACCGATCTCTACAATCACTGTGGATCTGGTGCCACAGACCACTCCCCTCAGCTTCACGGAGTCTGTGGAAGGTGAGGGGAGCTGCTGACCCATTACTACAGGATGGGGACAAAGTGCGCACATTACTATGAGATGGGGATAAGGCTGGGGACATTACTATAGGATTGGGACATTACAAGGACATTACTATAGGATAGGGACTAGGATGGGCACATTACTATAGGATAGGGACTAGGATGGGCACATGACTATAGAATGGGGACAAGGGTGGGGACATTACTATAGGATGGGGACAAGGTGGGCACAGTACTATAGGATGGGGACTAGGATGGGCACAGTACTATAGGATGGGGACATTACTACAGGATGGGGACAAGGTGGGCACATTACTGTAGGATAGGGACATTACTACAAGGTGACAAGGATGGGAAACTTTACTATACAATAGGGATAATGCTGGGGACATTACTATAGGGTGGGGACAAGGTTGGCACATTACTAAAGGATGGGCTGATAACTATAGAATGGGGACAATACTATAGGATGGGGACATTGCTACAAGGGGACAAGGATGGGGAACATTACTATAAGATGGGGGACAAGGATGGACACATTACTATAGATTGGGGACATTACTATAGGATGGGGACAAGGATGAACACATTACTATAACATGGGGACAAGGATGAACACTACTACAAAATGGGGACAAGGATGGGGAACATTACTTTAGGATGGGGTACAATACTACAAGGGGACAAGGATGGGGTACAATACTACAAGGGGACAAGGATGGGCACATTACTGTGGGATAGGGCACAATACTACAAGGGGACAAGGATGGGCACGTTACAACAATAAAGGGAACATTACTAAAAGATGTTGGTCAAAATTTCTATATAGTGCTAATTGTAAGACTATTAGTTACAAGAAAGAAATAAAATGTAAAAAAAAAAAAAAGTTTATATTTAAACAAAGAATGTGCACGTTTGCTATAATGAACAAGTGAAAATGTTCAAAATCAGTGATCCAAAGGTGTGTAAAAAAAAAAAAAAAATATATATATATATATATATGTATATATATATGGTACCAATAAAAATGTCACTTTGTCCTGCAAAGAATGCGGCCCCCCCAAATTTTTTTTTCTTTGTCGCTCCATTGGGAGACCCAGACAATTGGGTGTATAGCTACTGCCTCCGGAGGCCACACAAAGTATTACACTCAAAAGTGTAAGGCCCCTCCCCTTCTGGCTATACACCCCCAGTGGGATCACTGGCTCACCAGTTTTGTGCTTTGTGCGAAGGAGGTCAGACATCCACGCATAGCTCCACTGTTTAGTCAGCAGCAGCTGCTGACTATGTCGGATGGAAGAAAAGAGGACCCATACTAGGGTCCCCAGCATGCTCCCTTCTCACCCCACTTTTGTCGGAGGTGTTTGTTAAGGTTGAGGTACCCATTGCGGGTACGGAGGCTGGAGCCCACATGCTGCTTTCCTTCCCCATCCCCTTTCGGCTCTGGGTGAAGTGGGATCCCATCGGTCTCCAGGCACTGAGGCCGTGCTCCATCCACAGCTCCTGGGAATCTGCTGGACATGGAGCGGAGTATCCTCAGGGACATGGCCCTGCTACGTTGAGGTACTCTGTGTCCCTATGGGGACCGCGCACGGACACACGGCAGCATTGCTGGGTGTGTTAGTGCGCCAGGGACGGCGGCGCTGCCCGCACTAGTGCCATCGCACACTACAGCTTGCTGGGTGTGTTAGTGTATTAGGGGACTACCGCGCTAACCGCCGTTGCCATTTTTATTTTGGGCGCGGCTGGGTCTTGTGGTGCGCCGGGGACTTCCGCGCCGACCAAGGCTTATATGCCGGCCGCGCTTATCACTCGAGTCCCCGGCTTGCGCGGCCTAGTCTCACTTCGTTTCCGCCCACAGACCTGCCAGTCAGGGTAGGGGCGTGACGCTGCACAGCACGGCAGCGCTGAGAGCTGGAGTATGCTTTGCATACTCCACCCCTCTCACTGTGTGCACTGTGAAACCGGCAGCGCTGAGAGCTGGAGTATGCTTTGCATACTCCACCCCTCTCACTCTGTACACTGTGAAGCCGGATTCCCGCATTTTCTCAGGCACGCCCACGGCTTCCTCCTCTACACAGGACGCCGGCAGCCATTCTTGTCAGTGTTTTCTGTAGCGACAGAAGAGACAAGTTTAGGAATCCCTGGCAGGGATTCGGATAGTCACACAACCGCTGTGACCAGGCGTTAAGCAGCACCTGTGGGGCTGACTCCACTAGTGCCGAAGTGCACATATACATATATGCTTATTCACTATGCATTGCACTGTTTAGCTGCATTTTTGTATATACCCTCCTTGATTGTGCGGAGGACATAACAGCATATTGTCTCTGTTAAACAGAGGTGCAGAAGCACATGTTTTCTATGCAGCCGGTACAGCATGTACGGCTATATGGCCGGCATACATAGACCCCCGTTGTATACTACGGAGTCTCTGCTAATCGTCCAGGACATGGGGACGGAGCCTGCAGTATTTACTGACAGTTTTTTCTGAGACTATGGCTATGATACTAGAAGCCTTGCAGTCCAGACAAGTCTCTCAAATCCATGGCCACTGTTCATTCATTATCCATGGTCCCCCTCAGTGGGAACAACTTTGAGCTCCGAGGGTGTCATGTGCTTCCCAGAGTGACGGCTCTGACACGGACGACAGTCCCAGACAGCCTGAGAGGCTCACTATGAGCGGCCCTCGACTTCATCACACTAGTCAGGGTCCCAGCAAGCGGACTATCTGTGAGATGTGGCGGAGGTAGCTGCTCAAGATCTAATCCTGAGACCGCTCTCAATCTGGATACACCTGATGGTGACGCCATAGTCAATAATCTCATAGCGTCCATCAATAGAATGTTAGTTATTTCTCCCCCACTCCTCCAGTGGAAGAGTCAGCTTCATAGCAGGAGAAATTCCATTCACGTATCCCAAGCGTAAATTAAATACTTTCTTTGACCACCCTGACTTTACACAGGCAGTCCAGGAACACCACGCTTATCCAGTTAAGCGCTTCTCCAAACGGCTGAGGATACACGTTATCCCTACCCCCTGTCGTGGGCAATGGCTGGACCCAGTGTCCCAAGGGGCATCCTCCAATCTCCAGCTTGCAGCTAGATCCATAGTTGCAGTGGAAGATGGGGCTGCACTTAAGGATGCCACTGACAGACAGAGGGATCTCTGGTCGAAATCCATCTATGAGACTATCGGCGCGCTGTTAGCTCCAGCATTCGCAGCCGTAGAGGCACTCCAAGCTACTTCAGCTTGTCTTACACAGATGGACATGGTCACACGTACATCTGTTCCGCAAGTGTCATCCTTAACCGCTCAAATGTCTGCATTTGCGTCTTATGCGATTAATGCTGTCCTAGACTCTACGACCCGTACGGCAGTGGCGTCCGCTAACTCCGTGGTTTTACGCAGGGCCTGGGTGTTAACTGAATGGAAGGCAGATTCTGCTTCCAAAAAAGGGCTTAACCAGTTTGCCTTGTTCTGCTGACCGACTGTTTAGTGTGCGTGAGATGTAATCATTAAACAGTTCAAGAGTAAGGATTCTTCCTTACCTCAGCCCAGACAAAACAAACCCCAACATACCAAGGGACAGTCGGGGTTTTCGGTCTTTTCAAGGCTCGGGCAGGTCCCATTTCTCCTCGTCCAAAGAGGACTCAAAAGGATCAGAGGAGCTCAGTTTCTTGGCGGGCTCAGTCACGCCCAACAAAGACAGCCTGAAAACCCGCTTCCAAGAGGCTTCCTCATGACTTGCGGCCTCCTCTCTCCGCATCCTCGGTCGGTAGCAGGCTCTCCCGCCTTGGCGATATTTAGCTGTCACAGGTCAAAGTCCGTTGGGTGAGAGACATTCTGTCTCACGGGTACAGGATAGAGTTCAGTTCTCGTCCTCCAACTCAATTCTTCAGAACTTCTCCACCTCCCGACCGAGCCGATGCTCTTCTGCAGGCGGTGGGCACTCTAAAGGCACAACGAGTGGTGACCCCCGTTCCTCTTCAGGAACAAGGTCACGGTTTTTACTCCGAATTATTTGCGGTGCCAAGAAAGGACGAGTTTTTCCGTCCCGTTCTGGATCTAACACGGCTCAACCAGCTCGTGAACACCAGGCGGTTCCGGATGTAATCCCCCCGCTCCGTCATCGCCTCAATGTTTCAAGGAAATTTCCTAACATCGGTAGACGTCAAGGATGCTTATCCCCACGTGCCGATTGATCCAGAGCTCCAGCGTTTCTACGCTTTGTTATAAGACGCGAACACCTTCAGTTCGTAACTCTGCCTTCCGGCTGGCGATAGCCCCACGGGTCTTCGCTAAGGTCATGGCAGCAGTAGTACCAGTCCTGCAATCTCAAGGTCACTCTGTGATCCCGTATTTGGGAGATCTACTTGTCAAGGCACCCTCTTAAGGAACATGCCAACACAGCCGAACGTTGCGCTGGAGACTCTTCAGAGTTTCGGGTGGATCATCAACTTTTCAAAGTCAGATCCGACCCCGGGCCAATCACTAACATAATGGAGTTTTCATACTCTCTCAGCGATAGTGAAGCTTCCGCTAGACAAACAGCGTTCACTACAGACAAGGCTGCAATCTCTCCTTAGGATCAGTCGCACACATTGAGACTCCTCATGCACTTCTCACGTAAGATGGTAGCAATGGCGGCAGTCCCTTTCGCGCAGTTTCATCTGCGTCCACTACAATGGGACATTCTCCGCCAATGAGACGGGAGGTCGACGCCCATCGACAGAGACGTCTCCCTTTCTCAGGCGGCCAAAGAATCTCTACGGTGGTGGCTTCTTCCCACCTCATGGTCAGAAAAAAAGGTCCTTCCTACCCCCATCCTGGGCGGTAGTTACGGCAGGCACGAGTCTATCAGAGTGGGGAGCAGTTTTTCTCTACCACAGGGCTCAAGGTACGTGGATTCAGCAAGAGTCCACCCTTCAGATCAATGTTCTGGAAATCAGAGCAGTGTATCTTGTCCTACAAGCCTTCCAGCAGTGGCTGAAAAGCAAGCACATCCGAATTCAGTCGGATATCTCCACAGCGGTGGCATACATCAACCACCACGGAAGAACACGCAGCCGGCAAGCCTTCCAGGAAGCCGGCGGATTCTGACGTGGGTGGAAGACACGGCATCCACCATATCCGCAGTTCACATCCCAGGCGTGGTAAAACTAGGAAGCAGACTTCCTCAGTCGCCAGGGTATGGATGCAGGGGAATGGTTTCTTCACCCGGACGGGTTTCAGGAGATCTGTCGCCGCTGCGGGATGCCGGACGTTGACATAATGGCGTCACGGCACAACAACATTGTCCCGGCTTCATAGCGATCATCGAGCTCTGGCGGCGGACGCCTCAGGTCAACATTGGTCGCAGTCCCAGCTACCTTATGTGTCCCACCTCTGGCATTGTTGCCTAGAGTGCTGCGCAAGATCAAGTCCGACTGTCGCCGCGCCATCCTCGTCGCTCCAGATTGGCCGAGGAGGTCGGGGTTCCCGGGTCTGTGGTACCTCACGGTAGGCCAACCGTGGGCACTACCAGACCGACCAGACTTGCTGTTTCAAGGGCCCTTTTTTCCATCTGAAAATCTGCGGCCCTGAACATGACGGTGTAGCCATTGAGTCCTGGATCATAGCGTCTTCAGGATTATCTCAGGAGTGGTTGTCACCATGACGCAGGCCAAGAAGCCAACGTCCGCCAAGATCTACCACAGATCGTGGAAGATATTCTTATCTTGGTGCTCTGCTCAAGGAGTTTCTCCCTGGCCATTTGCATCGCCTATTTTTCCTTCCTTTCTACAATCTTGGTTGGAAAATGGTTGGTCGCTCAGCTCCCTTAAAGGACAAGTCTCAGCGCTATCTGTATTTTTTCAGAAACGCCTAGCCGACTTCCGCAGGTACGCACGTTCCTGCAAGGAGTTTGTCTTCTCATCACTCCGTACAAGCGGCCGTTAGAGCTCTGGGGTCTGAACAAGGTTCTAATGACTCTCTTGAAGCCGCCTTTCGAGCCTTTGAAAGTTGTTTCCCTTTTCCGTCTTTCACAGAAAGTGGCCTTTCTAGTAGCAGTCACGTCTCTTCAGAGAGTGTCCGAGCTAGCAGCGCTGTCATGCAAATCTCCATTCCTAGTCTTCACCAGGACAAGGGGGTTCGGCGTCCGATTCCGGACTTTCTCCCTAAGGTGGTATCCCACTTTCCTTCTTTGTGTCCTCATCCAGTCCATCAATTTGAAAAGGATTTGCATCTGTTGGATCTGGTGAGAGCACTCAGGATCTACATTCCCGCACGGCGCTCCTGTGCCGCCCGGATGCACTCTTTGTCCTTGTCGCTGGTCAGCGTAAAGGGTCGCAAGCTTCCAAATCCACCCTGACTCGGTGGATCAAGGAACCAATTCTTGAAACCTACCGTTCTGCTAGGCTCCCGGTTCCCTCAGGGCTGAATGCCCATTCTACCAGAGCCGTGGGTGCGTCCTGGGCATTACGGCACCAGGCTACGGCTCAGCAGGTGTGCCAGGCACCTACCTGGTCGAGTCTGCACACTTTTACCAAGCATTATCAGGTGCATACCTACGCTTCGGCAGACGCCAGCCTAGGTAGACAAGTCCTTCAGGCGGCGATTGCCCACCTGTACGAAAGGGCTGTTTGACGGCCCTACCACGAGGTATTCTTTTACCCACCCAGGGACTGCTTTTGGACGTCCCAATTGTCTGGGTCTCCCAATGGAGCGACAAAGAAGAAGGGAATTTTGTTTACTTACCGTAAATTCCTTTTCTTCTAGCTCCAATTGGGAGACCCAGCACCCGCCCTGTTTTCTTAGGGTTTTTTTCGGTACACATGTTGTTCATGTGAATGGTTGCAGTTCTCCGATGTTTCTTCGGATTGAATTGGTCTTTAAACCAGTTATTGGCTTTCCTCCTTCTTGCTTTTGCACTAAACTGGTGAGCCAGTGATCCCACTGGGGGTGTATAGCCAGAAGGGGAGGGGCCTTACACTTTTGAGTGTAATACTTTGTGTGGCCTCCGGAGGCAGTAGCTATACACCCAATTGTCTGGATCTCCCAATTGGAGCTAGAAGAAAAGGAATTTACGGTAAGTAAACAAAATTCCCTTCTTTCCTCTGTGCGGCCCATACACCCAGCCGAGTTTGAGACCCCTGCCTTATATGTTGTGGAAAACGACTGTTTGAGTGCACGGCAGGGCTCGAAAGGAAAGGAGCGTTATTTGACTTTTGAAACGCAAAATTGGCTGGAATCGTTGGCAGATGCCATGTCGCATTTGGAAAGCCCCTGATATGCCTAAACAGTAGGAACCCCACACAAATGACTCCATTTTGGAAACTAGACAATTCAAAGAATTTATCTAGCTGTTTGATGGGCACTTTGAACCCCCAGGTGTTTCACAGTTTTAGAACATTGAGCTGTGAAAATAAAATAATCACATTTTTCCTTAGAGATGTTTTTAGCTTCAAATATTTTATTTTCACAAAGGCAACAGGAGAATTTTCACAACAAAGATGCAATTTTTTCTGAGTACGCAAATACCTTCTATGTGGTGGAAAATTACTGTTTGGGCACACAGAAGTGCTTAGAAGAAAAGGAGCGCCATTTGACTTTTCAAACGCAAAATTGGCTATAATAGTTAGCGGACATTAAGGGCGGCTTTGCACGTTGCGACATCGCACGTGCGATGTCGGTGGGGTCAAATCGAAAGTGACGCACATCCGGCGTCACTTTCGACATTGCACTGTGTAAATGCTAGATGATACGATGAACGAGCGCAAAAACGTCGTTATCGTATCATCGTTGCATTCACCGACATTTCCATAATGCCGGTGCCGCGACAGGTACGATGTTCCTCGTTCCTGCGGCAGCACACATCGCTGTGTATGAAGCCGCAGGAGCGAGGAACATCTCCTTACCTGCCGCCGGCGGCTATGCGGAAGGACGGAGGTGGGCGGGATGTTTACATCCTGCTCATCTCCGCCCCTCCGCCGCTATTGGCCGCCTGCCGTGTGAGGTCGCTATGACGCCGCACGACCCGCCCCCTTAGGAAGGAGGTGGGTCGCCGGCCAGAGCGACGGTCGCAGGGCAGGTGAGTGCATGTGAAGCTGGCGTAGCGATAATTTTCGCTACGCCAGCTATCACACGATATTGTACCTGTGACGGGGCGGGGACTATCGCGTGCGACATCGCAGCATCGGCTTGCGATGTCGCAACGTGCAAAGCCCGCCTTAGGCTATGTGCGCACTTTGCGTTTTTTTCTGCGTTTTGGCTGCGTTTACAACTGCACTTTGTCATTGACAAAATGCATGCGTTCTGATTCCCCAGCAAAGTCTATGAGAATCATGCAAAATCTGTGCACACGATGCTTTTTGAAACGCAGCGTTTTGATTGTCAAAAATCTCTGTGTTTGAAGAAACAACATGTCAATTGTTTTTGCCATTTTAGCTGCGTTCTACACCCATTTAAATCAATGAGTTGGAGAAAATCACTGCCAAAATGTTAAGCAGTGCATTTGCATTGCATTATTGTTGCGATCCGCATGTTTTTTTCACATAACAAAGGCAGGTCTTTCGGTCTCTGTCTCTCTGTCGGTCTGTCAGTCGGTCTTTCTCTCTCTGTCGGTCGGTCTCTCTCTATCTCTATGTCTCTATCTCTCTCTCTGTCCATGTCGGTCTCAACCTCCCACCCCCTCTCTCATAGTCACCGATCCACGATCACCGGCGCGGCGCTGCACGGTGTTCACACTGTGGCGGCTTCTCTTTTGAAAATGCCGGCCGCTCATTAATCCATCACGTATTCCCTGCTTCCCCCGCCCTCCGGCGCCTATGATTGGTTGCAGTCAGACATGCCCCCACGCTGAGTGACAGCTGTCTCACTGCAACCAATCACAGCCGCCGGTGTGCGTGTCTATATCGAGCAGTAAAAAAAAAAAAAATGAAAAAAAAAACCCGACGTTCGGTCCCCCCAATTTGGATACCAGCCAGGGTAAAACCACATGGCTGAAGGCTAGTATTCTCAGGATGGGGAGCTCCACGTTATGGGGAGCCCCCCAGCCCAACAATATCAGCCAGCAGCCGCCCGGAATTGCCGCATCCATTAGATGCGACAGTCCTGGGACTTTACCTGGCTCATCCCGAATTGCCCTGGAGCGGTGGCAGATGGGTTAATAAGGAGTTACTGGCAGCCCATAGCTGCAACTAAGTCCTAGGTTATTAACCCCTCAAAAACAACTACAGGTCCGACGTAATCCACCTAAGGTCCCACGACACTTTCAGCTCTGCTATATCGGAATCGGAAGCTGACAGGAGCGGCAGTAGAACACCGCTGCTCCTTTGAACTCCATGCAGTAACTGAAGTGAGTCACGCGATCAGCTGAGGTGTCACTGAGATTACTCGCGGCCACCGCTTTCAGGTGGAGGACTGCAGCTGTGGCCGCGGGTAACCTGAGTGAAAGCACAGCTTATCGTGCAGCTCACTGCAGTCACTCAGGGGATTTACGATCACAAGTGAGTCCATCACGTATGACCGCAAATCAAGCCACAGCACACGCACAGAGCTACGCAATCACAATGAAGTCGGGTGAAGTTCATCCGAGTTCATTCTGATTGCGCGACTCTGTCTCGCAGCCAGCCATGCTTTTTTTGACAGTGCGATCCCACTCGGCTCTGCTGCAAGTCTATGGGGATTCTGCAGAGCCAAGTGGGACCGCACTGTGAAAAATGTGCATTCTGGATGCTTTTCCCACTCTGTCTATGGCAGAGAAAGCATCCAGAACGCATGAATTATACAGGAATGTGCGCACGTTGCGTTCTGCCGAATGCGTCTCCAAATGCAGCTTTTTCGGCTGCGTTCTGAGACGCACAGGCAGTGACTTACACGCTGCGAAATTGAACGCAAAGTGCGCACATAGCCTAAAGGGTACTTTACACGCTGCGACATCGCTACCGATATATCGTTGGGGTCACGTCGTTAGTGACGCACATCCGGCGCCGGTAGCGACATTGCAGCGCGTGTGACACAAATGAGCGACGATCAACGAGCACAAAAATGTGAAAATCGTTGCTCGTTGACACGTCGTTCATTTCCTTAATATTACTGCTGCCACAGGTACGATGTTGTTCGTCGTTCCTGCGGCATCACACATCGCTATGGGTGACACAGCAAGAACGACGAACATCTCCTTACCTGCGTCCACCGGAAATGCGGAAGGAAGGAGGTGGGCGGGATGTTACGTCCCGCTCATCTCCACCCCTCCGCTTCTATTGGCCGGCCGCTTAGTGACGCCGCAGTGTTCGGCGGTCACAGTGACGTCGCTGACAAGGTATGTGCGTGTGACGCTGCCGTAGCGATAATGTTCGCTACAGCAGCGATCACCAAATGTCGCACATACGACGGGGGCGGGTGCTATCGTGCTTAACATCGCTAGCTATAGCTAGCGATGTCGTAGCGTGTAAAGTACCCTTAAGACTCCTCAAGGAACTTATCTAGATGTGTGGTGGGTACCTTGAACCCCCAAGTGCTTCACAGAATTTTACAACATTAAACTGTGAAAACAAAACAATTTGGTTTCTTCACCCAAAAATTTTGCTTAAGCAACAAAATATCTATTTTTTTTTTTTACAAGGCTAGGAAGAGAAAATGGACACCACAATTTGCTGTTCAATTTCTCTTGAACATGCCAATATTCCATATGTGGAGTGTTCTTTGTAAAAAAAAAAGATGGTGGACTACGTCCGTGTCTGGATTTCCGGAAGTTTAACTAGATTATGGTTTGTGATCCATATCCTATGTTTCTGAATCCGGACCCATTTAACCAGATTTCCGGTGCAAAGTGATTTTCCAAACTCGACCTCAGTGGGGCCTATAATCTTATCAGAGTCCATCTGTGGGATGAGTGGAAAACGGCATTTAGTACACCTGAGGGTCACTTTGAAAATCTGGTAATGCCCATTGATTTTACCAACGTGCCTGCGGTGTTTCAACATTTCATAAATTATGTATTTGCTCACCAGTTGGGGAGGTTTGTAATCATATATCTGGATAACATTTATATTTATTCTCTAGACTGCAGGTCACACATGGAACCAGAGCAAAGACATTGTACACTAAGCTAGAAAAATGTGTATGATCTGTTCAGGAATTGTCGTTTTGGGTTTTATTATTTTCGCCTCTGGGTTTAGGATGGATCCCTTTAAGCTGAAGACTATTCTAAAATGGGACCGTCCTGAAAATCTTAAGGTGCTACAATAGTTCTTGGGGTTTGCTAATTATTACAGAAAGTTTATTAAGAGTTGACCGACATGACAAAGAAAGGTATGGACTTTTCTGACTGGTCTGAGAGTGCTTTACAATCATTTGACTTCCTGAAAAAATGCTTTGCATCTGCTCCAGTACTTATACAGCCCAATGTGTCACTTCCTTTTACTGTGGAGGTTGACGCTTCTGAGGCAAGAGTGGGGGCTGTTTTGTCTCAGGGTCCTTCACTTGGTAAACTTCGTCCATGTGCCAGAAGTTTTCCAGGTATGGAAACTTATTAGAAATGAGTGCCCATCCTGCAGAAGGGAGTGGTAGTGTCGGCACTTAATACAGTGGTTGAGTCTGAGAGTGCTGAGGCCCAGGAAGAGGCACCATCTGGGGTTCCTGCAAACAAGTAGTTTGTTCCCATGAACTTCAAGTGAAAAGGAGTAAATTTCAGCCTACCATAGCCATGTGATCCAAACCACCTAGGGTGCACGGAGGAAGAAAAGGGGCAGTCCACCCCTGCAGAAGTCAATCTAAATAAGAGTAAGTGGTAATCCAGCACCCGTAGTCCAGTCTTCAGTGAAAATTAAGACATCCTTTATTCACAAAATATGTTAAAAATATACACATATTTAAAATCAGAACTGCCTTATGTGTTTCAGGACATAGAGACCCTAACTCATAGGATATGAGTAAGGGTCTCTATGACCTGAAACGCGTAAGGAAGGTCTAATTTTAAACATGTATGTTTTAACATGTTTTGTGAATAAAGGATGTCTTAATTTTCACTGAAGACTGGACTATGGGTGCTGGATTACCACTTATTCTTATTTAGACTGTTCCCATGAACCTTCACCTTAAGGTTTTCGGGGAGCATCATGTTTCTGTCTTGGTTGTTCACCCTGAAGTGAAGGGCACACTGGATCTCCTGTTGTGTCATTTTTGGTGGCCCAAAATCCAGAGGGATGTAGCTGTATGTGTGACGCCCTGGCTTATCAGGTCGTCACAAGGGTGCCGTGAATCTGCCCTTCTGCATGGTACCCGCTCCTCCTTGGTTACGGGTCCTGTCACTTTGGTGTTGCTATCAACAGGTGTACACAAATCCCGAGGAACACTCTGCAACACACCCACCAAACACCCATTGGGCAGCCTGAGGGGAATAAGGCCACCCAGATGGGGGGCTGGTAGAAGGAGGGCAGAAGTGTCAGTGCAGAGAGTGAGTTGTAGAGAGTGGAGGTGGAAGGAGAGACAGCAGTGACAGTCCAGGTCACGCTGTGGAGCTGGGCTCCTGTACCCGTCCCAGATGCCAGATATTGGCCTGACCAGAAGGAGCTGGAACCCCTGTCGCAGGGGGTAGTGGCAGGGAGTGCGGTGCTGCTACAGAGAGCAGGCCGGCTGCCTTGTGCTACAACCGGGTAGGGACCAGGGCACGACGGGGTACGCGGACCCTAGGCTGGGAAGTAGCTTCACGCAGCCCAGTAATTCACCTGACGGGAACGGAATCTTCAGGAACTGTTCCCCACCCGCTCCAGAATCGGGGCACTAGCGCAACGACGGGGATAGGACTTCCCACAACCGTCCAGAAAATCCCAAGCAAGAACCCTGGGAGCAAGCTCACCCTGCTAGCCACGCAGGTGAGCGGGACCAGAAATGCTTCAAGTGTAAGGGATCCACACGTAGGACACACAGTGCCAAGGGACAAGGCTTCAGGTCAACAAGCAGCACCAAGAGAAAACGGACCCAGTGTGCCCGTACAAGGACCAAAGAGTGCTCAAGAGTTTGGTTTACCTGGTGTAAGCGTCAGTGACTTTGGACTTTTGTGAGTACATGTTACTCCCCTTGCACCCGACGGGATCCCCACGCCATCCATCACCGGGCCCCGGGACACCACTCCCCTGCCCACGGAGGGGTTAACAATTTCAGCTGCCACGCACCAGCGTTCCCGGGCTCCCCAAACCGGCAGCAGTGGTGCCTCACGTTACCACACACCGTGGGTGGCATCATGAACACTATCCCAAAACACAAAAACTCCCCCCTTTTTATTTTCGAGAGGCTGTACAACCCCGCCTCGGGTCCGGAGACCCCTCGAGTCACTGCGGATCCGGGTCCGAGCAGCCCGTCGGCTGTCGCGGGGGCGGCACATATGCATTCGCTCGTACCACCTGTGCGCGATCTAAATCATTACAGTCTCATCTGTCTGGATGTCTGCTGCCTTTGAGTGTGCCTAGCAAACCATGGATGGATATTTCCATGGACTTCATTACAAATCTGCCTCCTTCTGCTAGTAATATTGTTATTTTGGTCATGGTTGACAGATTTTCCAAAATAACTCATTTTTTTGCCTTGCCTTCTTTGCCTAATGCTCAGATGTTAGCCCAGGTGTTTAATCGGGAGATTGTCAGACTCCATGAAGTCCCGTCTGACATTGTCTCTGATAGGGATACTCAGTTTATTGCTAATTTTTGGAGGTCATTCTGCTCTCACTTGGGGATTAAATTTGTCTCACTCATGAGCTTTCCATCCACACTCTAATGGGCAAACAGAGTGCATGAATCAAAGCCTGGAGCAGTATATGCACTGTTTTGTCTCTGACAACCAGGAGGAGTTGTCCTCAGTCCTTCATCTAGCTGAGTTTGCTATTAATAACCATCATCATGAATCCTCTGGTGTGTCTCTCTTCTTTTGTGTCTATGGTCTACATCCTGGATATTCATGTGGAGCACCTGGTTAGGGTTTTCCAGCGTCGTCATCCGGATAGATCTAGTCTTGAGAGTCCTGAGGCCTCTTGTAGAGGAAAGGGTATGTCATGGCTGGTCTATATGCACCAAATGTCATTTCGACTTTGGACTTTGTTCATACTTCAGAGTCTGACATGCCACCTGGTGCTTCTGTGATGTTTAGTCAGAATCAGGCGTTGACCTGTTTTGTGCATGCTGGTGATCCATCTGGATGGAGTTAATTCCTGCTAGTCTGTGAGTTGCTGCTGTGGTCACAGGTTACTGAAGACGTATCACAGCTGCCTCCGTCCTTTAAAAGATGGTGGATCCTGTTTACCTCCATCAGTGACTGCTGTGAGTTTCAGTTTTAGTTCCTCCCTGTCTGTCTATTTGTGGGGGAATTTATCACTCCAGTCCAGTTTCACTCCCAGGATCTGGCTTTTCAAGAGTTAGGGTTACACTGGTGGTCCACACAACACCACCATCAGGCATAACTCTGGGATGAGGGACAAATAGGGGCTCCCCTCGCCTAGGCACCAGTTTATCAGTCCCGATTTTCAGTCACTTCATTACTATCATGACAACCTGTGTACATACTGTGAGTTTTTTTCTTTCAGTGCCTATTTTCTGACTGCCTGTTTCTCTTCATTGCAATGATTGACTCAATTATTAGTGATAGATCACCCTATATGTGGTAACCTTGCACGTTTTATGGTGTTCTTTGCTTATTATTTTCCCATATACTGTATGTATAAATTATTAAATTATTTATTACTATGAAGTCTGTGTATGGGATCCTGATATATTTATGCAGTATTTTATATTTTAACACAGCTATATATATATATATATATATATATATATATATATATATATAAAATATATATATATGTAAAATTTATTTATATTGGACCTCTTTTATATATTCTCTTGTTTAATATTCTATTTATGAATTCTTGGATTTATGGTATTGATATATATCTTTGCATATGATTTCTTTTCATCCCTATAGTGCCAATGTTTATAATTATTTTTTTATGTTAATGATATTCTATTGTGATGAGTTACAGTATAGATTACATGTATATCCAACGCACAATATATTTTTATGTACAGTATTTACTTTATAATGTTACATCCTGCTGACAGGTTCTATTTAATAAAACCTTTAATAAGAAAAAAACTGAAGCCTCTGTTTTTTGGCACTGTGGATTATTATGTATTACATTTGTTTGAGGACATTAGGGCACTTTTCTCTTCTAGTGTATTAAGCCAAATACCAGGAATCGGGAAAAAAAGCAGCTTAATTTGACGTATCAAAAAGAGAAAAACTGCAGTGTAAAAAATGCATGTAAAAGAGGAAAGTAAGCTAATGTACCCAAGATGTGCAGAAATGCTGCAGAAAGTCTACATCAGCAAAAACTCACCAAATGCTCCTTGTGGGAACATGGCCTTATAACTATCCTGAGAACAGGACATCTGTGTTTCTCTTCAACATAATTATTGCTGATTTACTGATTACTGTTTCATTTGTAACACTAATTTGTAGTTTTGATTATCATCATTGTTATGATTTACTGTATGTTCATTTCAGCAATCTCCATCAATGTGTTAGATAATCAACTATATATAGCTGTGCACGTTCATACAGTTCGGCTGCCACCTTGTCAGGTAATTTTTAATTTTATGGTGAAGAAAGAGGAATCTGTGGGAAAATATGTTTTTAAAAAAAATAAGATGGATGCAGTTATCTAAATATCAAAAGTAATTTCACTTTAACCCTTTCCTTGCCAGTGTTGTATCTCGTACATCCTTGCAGGGTAAAGACATCCAGGCTTCTTGTGATATCTCAGCTTTGATTACAGCTACAGCAGTGATCCAGGACTCATTTTTTTCAAAGATTTGCATCGTAGTTATGACCTAGCCCAGGATATCACAAGAAAAAGTGAAAGCTGCAAGTATTTGCAGCTGTTACTCTGTCTTGTCTCTTTACTTTCACTTTAAGGCTGGAGTCACACTTGCGCATCACCCAGACAGGCCCCAACTCTCCTGACAGGAGCAAATCAGTTTCATGCATTTCTATGTAGCTGACAAACTCCTGTCAGGAAAGAAGCCATCCTGTCCACGCAGTGTGATGCGATCCTTGCGCAAGTGTAACTCCAGCCTACCTTGTGATATCCTGGTCTGGGTCACAACTACAGTGGTGATTTTCAGCAATACAGCGGAGAATCTCGGATTCAAAATGAGCTGCTGGAACACTTCTGTAGCCGCAATCCCTACTTCAGTTGTGCAGGAGCTGATGGGCAGCAGGGATAGGCAAGAGATGATGTGTAATCATCCTCCTGTCCTTGTGTAAGATTTGGTGTGAATTGCACCAACAATTTAAAAAAGAACAATGTGAAAAAAAAATTGTAAAAACTAAAGTGTAAAAATGTAGGTACTTTATTACTAGAAAAAAAATCAACCTACACATCTTGGCATTGCCACCTGTGTAACAACCTGAACTGTAAACCTAGCTTATTTCATAATTTCATAGGTTTTTAGGTTGAAAGTAGACGTATGTCCATCAAGTTCTAAATAAAGCTTAACGTGTTAATGCAGAGGAAAGCAGAAACCCCATGAACCAGTAGATGATAGCCCCATATTAGGTAAAAAATTCCTTCCCAGCTTCACAAATGGCAATCAAACAAGTTTCCTGGATCAACATCCTATCACAAAATCTAATACTCAGATATTGCTCCTTCTGATCCGAGTCCTTCAGAACTTTTTTAGCTGCAAGCGGGGCATTGCCATGTTCATAAGAAGGTGGACAACAAACTGTGTTGTCCACTTTTTGGTTACCACTTATAAAATATGAAATTTGGTGCTAAAGCAACATTCATGTGAAAAACATGAAAATGTTCAATCTGATGATCTAGTGTTATTAAACTCTGTGAGGTACATGTGGGATCGAAATCCTTGGGGGGTCCAGTTTCCATAATGGGGTCACTTATGGGGGTTCCTGCTGATTAGGGGCTCTGCCAATTGGACATGGTGCCCTCAATCTATTTTCAGCCAAACTTGGGTTCCAAAATTCAAATGATGTTCCTTCCCTTCCGAGCCCTGCCATTTGTCCAAACAAATGACCACATGTGGTGTATCAGTTCGCTCAGAAGAAACTGAGTAACAAATTTTGGGGTCCATTTTGTAGTTCTATTCCTTGGGGGCTAAATCAACATTTTTAGGTGAAATGCAAAACTATTTTTTTTTTTAG
The DNA here is from genome assembly GCF_048569485.1 of Anomaloglossus baeobatrachus. Lineage (NCBI taxonomy): Eukaryota > Metazoa > Chordata > Amphibia > Anura > Aromobatidae > Anomaloglossus > Anomaloglossus baeobatrachus. The sequence continues at coordinate 199,650,586 of NC_134358.1, forward strand.
CTCCGTTTTGAATTAAAGTACTTGAAGGGTTAATAAACATGTTGGATGCGGCTTTAAGAGGTACAGTTTTAAAAATGTCACTTTTGGGCATTTGCTGTGTATATATATATGTGTATATATATATATATATATATATATATATATATATATTAGTACAGACCAAAAGTTTGGACACGCCTTCTAATTCAAAGAGTTTGAACATGAGCTCACAAGCTCCATGTATACCATCTCATACTCCGGCTCACTTTTTTGTTTTTATGTAGTTTTTTTGTATTCAGTACAAATGGGGTGTGGCCCTCCCTCTTGGTGAGCTGGACATTTCATTCTGTGAATCCCCCTGACTGTGTGTGTCCTGTTGGGACCCAATCGCTCTCAGCCCTTAGCCACATTGAGGCCTATTTTAGACCCATGGTAAGGTTTTAATATTAGAGAGTGTAGGTACTATCCCAACTGGGTACACCTTGGCGGGATAGCTTTATGCTTTTTTTGATCAAAAACAGTGTTTACTAAGTACCCTATGTTTATATGCACTATGCTTTTATTTAGTTACAGCAGGGTATGTTTTCACAATTTTTCCCTTGGTTTCTCTTTGTCTAATGGCCAGTGTGAACATGAGCTCACAAGCTCCATGTATACCATCTCATACTCCGGCTCACTTTTTTGTTTTTTGTTTTTTTTGTTTATATATATATATATATATATATATATATATATTAGTACAGACCAAAAGTTTGGACACGCCTTCTAATTCAAAGAGTTTTCTTTATTTGCATGACTGTAAATTGTAGATTCACATTGAAGGCATCAAAACTATGAATTAACACATGTGGAATGAAATACTTAACAAAAAACTGTGCAACAACTGAAAATATGTCTTATGTTCTAGGTTATTCAAAGTAGCCACCTTTTGCTTTGTTTACTGCTTTGCACACTCTTGGCATTCTCTAGATGAGCTTCAAGAGGTAGTCACCAGAAATGGTTTTCACTTCATAGGTGTGCCCTGTCAGGTTTAATAAGTGGGATTTCTTGCCTTATAAAGGGGGTTGGGACCATCAGTTGTGTTATGCAGAAGTCTGGTGGATACACAGCTGATAGTCCTACTGAATAGACTGTTAGCTGTTTTTTTTCTTGCCATAATACAAATTCTAAGTAAAGAAAAACAAGTGGACATCATTACTTTAAAAAATTAAGGTCAGTAAGTCCGAAAAATTGGGAAAACTTTGAAAGTGCAGTGGCAAAAACCATCAAACGCTACAAAGAAACTGGCTCACATGAGGACCGCCCCAGGAAAGGAAGATCAAGAGTCACCTCTGCTGTGGAGGATAAGTTTATTCGAGTCACCAGCCTCAGAAATCGCAGGTTAACAGCAGCTCAAATTAGAGACCAGATTTCTAGCAGCAGACACATCTCTAGAACAACTGTTAAGAGGAGACTTTGTGCAGCAGGCCTTCATGGTAAAATAGCTTCTAGGAAACCACTGCTAAGGACAGGCAACAAGCAAAAGAGACTTGTTTGGGCTAAAGAACACAAGGAATGGGCATTAGACCAGTGAAAATCTGTGCTTTGGTCTGAAGAGTCCAAATTTGAGATCTTTGGATCCAGTCACCGTGTCTTTGTGCGATGCAGAAAAGGGGAACGGATTAACTCTACATGCCTGGTTCCCACCATCAAGTGACTCGCCCACCCCAGGGCTATGGGACACCCGATGCCGGGCCGGACTAGTCCGGGGGTCGTCAGAGGTGGCGGGGCCTGACTCCGTCGCCCTGGTGGGTGTCAATAAAATATGGCTGCAGTGTTGGGGGTGAATAAAGTTTGTGTTCGTGACGCCACCTGTGGTATGCAGCTATTAAGCCGCCGCTGCTGTATGAGGCCTCTGGGGTGATGGAATGGCAGCAATGATGGTACTGCTCCCCACAGGTGGAGAAATACCCCGGGGCAAAGTTGGTGCTTATTAGTGTCTATGCAGAGAAATAACTGAGGCAACACCAGGGGTGCAGTTTCGAGGTCTTTACTCACAGTTCTTGTCAAGGCCTGCAGGAGCCTTTGGGCTGCTGGGACCACCGTCAGGGACCTCCGCCGATCCCGGGTAAATCTGGGGGTTGATGCCAGTGCACCCCTCTAATTGTGTCCTTTCTCAGCTGGCTTCACTGGCCACCAGCTCTGAAGCTATCTGTGGCCCTGGAATCCCTTCGTTCCCTGCTTGGTGTCATCTGGACCCTCCAAGTCCCAGGGTCTTCACCAGGAAGCGTCACTTTCTTCTTTCTTTAGCTCCTGCCTGACTAGAGCTCTTCTTCTACTCTCTGTTTCTCTCCTTCTCTGTTGCTTTCTTTCTCTGTTGCGGACACTCTGAACTCACAGAGCTCCTTTCTCTTTCACAGCTACATGCTGTCTCCTCACTCTTTCACTCTCTGAGGTAAACTGAAACTCTGACCTTCCTCTCTGCTCTACACTCAGCTGGCTCTTCCCACCCCCCGGTTGCTAAGCTACCACCCTATGGGAGCAGGGATGGGTCTTACGACCCTTCACAGCATGCAGCATGGGAGGGTTGCTGCCACTGTCCCTGGTCCCAGTGTGTGCCTAGCAATGGGTGTAGTGCAGTTTTACCTGTGAACTGGCATGTACCCCTTTCCTTACCCAGGATGGGACATCACACCTCTGACTGGGGTGCAATGTCTCTGTGGCGACGGAAGCCTCAGGGGCACCACAGAAGCATTGAGGAGGAAGTGTGATGGTTCGGGGTTGCTTTGCTGGTTATCACTGTTGTGGATTTATTCAAAATTGAAGGCATACTGAACCAGCATGACTACCACAGCATCTTGCAACGGCATGCTATTCCATCCGGTTTGCATTTAGTTGGACCATCATTTATTTTTCAACAGGACAATGACCCTAAACCCACCTCCAGGCTGTGTAAGGGCTATTTGACTTAGAAGGAGAGTGATGGGGTGCTACGCCAGATGACCTGGCCTCCACAGTCACCAGACATGAACCCAATCGAGATGGTTTGGGGTGAGCTGGACCGCGGAGTGAAGGCAAAAGGGTCAACAGGTGTTAAACATCTCTGGGAACTCCTTCAAGACTGTTGGAAGACCATTTCCGGTGACTACCTCTTGAAGCTCATCAAGAGAATGCCAAGAGTGTGCAAAGCAGTAATCAAAGCAAAAGGTTGCTACTTTGAAGAACCTAGAATATATGACATATTTTCAGTTGTTTCAAACTTTTTGTTAAGTTTTTCATTCCACATGTGTTAATTCATAGTTTTGATGCATTCAATGCGAATCTACAATTTTCAGAGTCATGAAAATAAAGAAAAGTCTTTGAATGAGAAGGTGACTCCAAACTTTTGGTCTGTACTATATATATATATATATAATATAGTATTCATTTTGATATATATATATATTGTGAGACTGTGACCGGGGTTGTCTATGACGGCCGGTACGTCTCGCACCGGTTGTGCTCCCTCCATGTATAGAAAGCAACTCCACTCCAGGGTTTATTGCTGTTTCCCTGCAGGCTGAAAGGAGGGTTAAAAGGAAACAGGAACCGGGGTGTGGGGCCCTAGTGTGAGGGAGTGAACACAACTCCCTAAGCTTCTGCCGAAGAAGCACATGTGAGCCATTTCTGGAATCTGGCTTGTTGGTTCTGGAGGAGGATATTCCGGAATACGTGTTGTGTGCTGTTTTGGATTTGGTTTTGTGCAATAAACTGTGTGCTGTGACCATTGGCGCCTGGATCCTGTGTCTTCTGCCGCGCAGCCGACCACGTTACCTCACAATATATATATATATATATACATATATATACATATATGTACATATACATGTATATATGTACATATACATATATACATATATATATATATATATATATATATATATATACAGTCAGGGCCAGAAATATTTGGACAGTGACACAAGTTTTGTTATTTTAGCTGTTTACAAAAACATGTTCAGAAATACAATTATATATATATTATGGGCTGAAAGTGCACACTCCCAGCTGCAATATGAGAGTTTTCACATCCAAATCGGAGAAAGGGTTTAGGAATCATAGCTCTGTAATGCATAGCCTCCTCTTTTTCAAGGGACCAAAAGTAATTGGACAAGGGACTCTAAGGGCTGCAATTAACTCTGAAGGCGTCTCCCTCGTTAACCTGTAAGCAATGAAGTAGTTAAAAGGTCTGGGGTTGATTACAGGTGTGTGGTTTTGCATTTGGAAGCTGTTGCTGTGACCAGACAACATGCGGTCTAAGGAACTCTCAATTGAGGTGAAGCAGAACATCCTGAGGCTGAAAAAAAAGAAAAAATCCATCAGAGAGATAGCAGACATGCTTGGAGTAGCAAAATCAACAGTCGGGTACATTCTGAGAAAAAAGGAATTGACTGGTGAGCTTGGGAACTCAAAAAGGCCTGGGCGTCCACGGATGACAACAGTGGTGGATGATCGCCGCATACTTTCTTTGGTGAAGAAGAACCCGTTCACAACATCAACTGAAGTCCAGAACACTCTCAGTGAAGTAGGTGTATCTGTCTCTAAGTCAACAGTAAAGAGAAGACTCCATGAAAGTAAATACAAAGTGTTCACATCTAGATGCAAACCATTCATCAATTCCAAAAATAGACAGGCCAGAGTTAAATTTGCTGAAAAACACCTCATGAAGCCAGCTCAGTTCTGGAAAAGTATTCTATGGACAGATGAGACAAAGATCAACCTGTACCAGAATGATGGGAAGAAAAAAGTTTGGAGAAGAAAGGGAACGGCACATAATCCAAGGCACACCACATCCTCTGTAAAACATGGTGGAGGCAACGTGATGGCATGGGCATGCATGGCTTTCAATGGCACTGGGTCACTTGTGTTTATTGATGACATAACAGCAGACAAGAGTGGCCGGATGAGTTCTGAAGTGTACCGGGATATACTTTCAGCCCAGATTCAGCCAAATGCCGCAAAGTTGATCGGACGGCGCTTCATAGTACAGATGGACAATGACCCCAAGCATACAGCCAAAGCTACCCAGGAGTTCATGAGTGCAAAAAAGTGGAACATTCTGCAATGGCCAAGTCAATCACCAGATCTTAACCCAATTGAGCATGCATTTCACTTGCTCAAATCCAGACTTAAGACGGAAAGACCCACAAACAAGCAAGACTTGAAGGATGCGGCTGTAAAGGCCTGACAAAGCATTAAGGAGGAAACCCAGCGTTTGGTGATGTCCATGGGTTTCAGACTTAAGGCAGTGATTGCCTCCAAAGGATTCACAACAAAATATTGAAAATAAAAATATTTTGTTTGGGTTTGGTTTATTTGTCCAATTACTTTTGACCTCCTAAAATGTGGAGTGTTTGTAAAGAAATGTGTACAATTCCTACAATTTCTATCAGATATTTTTGTTCAAACCTTCAAATTAAACGTTACAATCTGCACTTGAATTCTGTTGTAGAGGTTCCATTTCAAATCCAATGTGGTGGCATGCAGAGCCCAACTCGCGAAAATTGTGTCACTGTCCAAATATTTCTGGACCTAACTGTATATATATATATATATATATATATATATATATATATATATATAAAAAACAGAAGATAATTATGTTTCAAAACTGGTGCTGATATAAAGTAGACATGTGGCAAATGTTATTTATGAACTATTTTATGTGAAATAATCCTCTGGTTTAGGGGTATAAGAGATCAATTTTAAAATTTAAAAATTTGCATCAAATTTCCATTTTTTTTTAAATAAATGCAAGAATCCTAAATTTAACATATAATATGTCACAAAAAACAGTTCCATAATCACTGGGATCCATTGAAGCGTTCCAGAGTTAACTCATAAAGTGACACTGGTCAGATTTGTAAAATTTGGCCTGGTCATTAAGGTCAAAATTGTCTCTGTCACTATGGGGTTAATAATTTGTATTGGTATTGCAGTCAACCCATTCCCTTAACCCCCTAAGGAGCTTTAACATACTGTTATGGATGTAGCTAACTCAAAAGGGAGAAATAATGCCTACAATACAGCAGCCGCACCCATCCCCTACTGATTCCTGTACAAACTAGAAAACCTGTAGCAACTCAACTATAAACTTCATTTTGGACCTGGCTCCCTGAGAGGCCAACGAGCGCATTCTTGGTATTAAGGAGGAACCAGAGTGGAGGCCATTATGTGTAATTAACCAAGAGAGGGAGACAGTGGGCCAAGGTAGATGGGGAGCCAAGGTGAGGAAACTTAAAGCACAGACACAAGGGTGGGGAAAAGGAGTATAAAAAATGAAACCAATAATAACCTCCCACCAACCTGAGAAGAGAGGAAAAGTGTTTGAAAGTAAATAAGAAAACTCAAAGCAATAAAAGAACTGGTCTCTGCCTAGAAGGCAAAATCTCTTTATTGCAGGTCTGGATCTCCTTAACAAACATCCACCATGTACTATAGTCATCAAATATGGCAGGTGCACAATGAATATATATAACCCCACCAAGGATGTTATCGGAACGAGACAAAATACGAAAGTGAGAATCATAAAATGGTAGCGTTGGGAAGGACCTTAAGGGTTATTGGGTCCAATCCCATGCGAGTGCAGGTGATCCTAAATTATCCCAGCTATATGTTTATCTAGCGTACACTTGAAGATTTCCATTGACGGAGAGCTCACTACCTCCCTTGGTAGCCTGTTCCACTGAGAAGCTCCTCTCAATTTATAAATCTTTAATCTTTATTTGTCCCAACATACAAAAGGAAAAAGTGCAAAAAAGTGCTGTGACAAATAAAGATTTATAAACGGAGAGGAGCTTCTCGGTGCCTTGGAATTTTTTGGCCTCTCTATAAAGTTGCAGCTGGTGGAGAGCTGCACCAAGCAGCACAAGTGGTGGAGTGGTGCATGGGATACTGTTGATTCAAGTAGCCTGTTCCACTCTCTGACTGATGAACTCTTTTTTCTTTCAAAGGAGGAGGGCAGTACTTAAATGTGTCATAAATCAAATATTCTTTAAAAACAATTTTTATTGCAATTCTTCTAAAATCTCAACTAGGTGTAACATTTTGTGAATACCTTTCTAAAGTGCACAGAAGAGGGAGAAGATGTTGCTGACCCTATAACGGCCACTCCCTCCTGTGCCTTGTCTGTCAGCTGAGGTCGGCACCCTAAATAGCGTAGTGGCCCCCCGCTCAACGTAGGCTCACCCTGCCTAGCCTATCTCTGTATGCCCCTGCCGAATAAAGTGCAGTGCCTCAAACAGTGCTTAGTGATACATTAAAGTGCACAGTGCTTAAATAAATTCAAATCGGCAGATACAGAGTAGGTAATATTATAGGGTACTTATCACTTTCCAATCAGATAGTTATAATGAGTTAAATGTCTGGAGCCTCTTATGGACAAGAAACCTCAACGCGTTTCCCCTTCTTTTTTGGTTCATCAGGAGGTTGAAATACCTAAATGTCATAAGCACAATTCTTAGTACTTCCTATTAGCACTCTCTGACTGCCCTCACTGTGTGAAAGTTTTTCCTAACGTCTAATCTGAATCTCCTTCCTTCTAGCTTCAACCCATTTGCTTTTTTTACTTCCTTGTGCTAATGAGAATAGGGTAGTTCCCTCTGCACTGTGACTACCTTTCAAATATTTGAAGACCGCTATTAAGTCTCCTCTCAGCCTTCTCTTTTGCAAACTAAACATTCCTTGTTTTTTTTAGCCGGTCTTCATAGGACATGGTTTGCAGACCTTATTACCATTTTGGTTACTCTTCTTTGGACTTGCTCCAATATATCAATGTCTTTCTTGAATTGGGGCTCTCAGAACTCTACACAGTATTCCAAGCGGGGTCTGACCAGGGCAGAGTATAAGGGAATAATTACGTCTTTTGATGTAGATTTGATGCTTGACGTGATACATTACAGAATTTTGTTGGCCTTTTTAGCTGCAGCACCACAATGTTGGCTCATGTTGAAGATGGGAATTACTATTATGCCCAAGTCCTTTTCCCCTGTATTATCACTTAGTTCTATTCTTCCCAAACTATATATGCTTTTTAAATTTCTTTCACCCTGATGTAAGACTTTGCATTTTTCCCTGTTAAACACCATTCTGTTTGCCTTGACCCATTCTTTGAGTGTATCTAGATCCTTTTGAATACGCTCTCTTTACTCTCTAGTGTTGGCTTTAACTCTTCTGCGAATTTAATGAGTTCCCCAATAATTCCATTGTCAAGATAATTTATAAAGATATTAAACAGCCCTTAGCCAGGGCAGAGCCTTGCGGCACCCTGCTTTTGACTTTCCTCCAATTCGATGTGTAGCAATTTAATATTACTCATTGTGCCTACTCATTAAGCCAGTTTTGAATCCATAAAACTGATTTTTTTGTTGATTCTGTACTTGATAATTTTTTCCAGGAGGATGTTATGTGATACTTTATCGCATGCCTTACTGAAGTCAAGTTATACTATATCCACGGCATTCCCATGGTCCAACCATTCAGGGACATTGTTATAGAAGGAAATTAGATTGGCCTGACAAGATTTATTGGTAATAAACTCATGCTGGCTCTGGTTAATTAATAACTTCCCATCCAGGTACCTAAGTAAATGTTCGTTGGCAATTTGCTGGAAGATTTTTCCTGCTAAGGAGGGCAGGCTTACTGGCCTGTAATTCAATGGATCCTGCTTTTTTCCCCTCTTTGTAGATAGGAACCACATTTTCCCTTTTCCAATCTAGAGGGACCACTCCTGTTTCTCATGACTTATTGAAGATTATGGCAAGCGGTACTATTATTTCCTCCACTATCACCTTCAAGACTCTAGGGTATAAAATCATCTGGACCTGAGGACTTGGTTTTCTTTAACTTAGCTAAGTGTTCTAATATCAATTCTTTGCTTATTGTCAACTTGTACTCCTCCTGATCATCATTTCTGTCATGATTATCATTGATGCTTGCGTTAGTTTTTTGGAGAATACAAATACGAAATACGAATTTAGTAGCTTCACCTGCTGTTCCACCTTGTTGACTTTCACCTTTTTCATTCTGCAGGACTCCAATAGTCTCATTCACTTTTCTTTTGCTTTTAACATACCCCCCAAATCTGTTCACCTTACTCTTGCCCTCTTTTGCAAGCCTCAGTGTGTGTTCGGCCTTAGCTCCTAAAAACTTAGAAACATCTGACTAACAGTAAACCAAGACAACAAAAGTAAAAAAAAAAAACCATCAGCAGTTGGACAGATGTAGCCCCCAGGGGTCAGGGGGTTTCAGGCACGCAGGGTCTCGTACCTGAGTTACTCGTCACCGGGCCGGTATGTTGATCTGGGATGTCGCGGTGGCCTGCCCGACTTTGTGCCCCGAGGTGTACACCAATAAGGAGGATCGTAGTAGGAAGATTGTCGTGATGCCACCTGTGGTACATGGCCAGAGATTAGCCGCCGCTGCTGTCGCTGTCCTCTGGGGCGGCTGATAATAGCAGCAGAGATGGTGTCACTCCCCACATGCGGAGTGGACTCCGGGAAGGATCATGAGAGGAGTAGTGATGGCAATGGCCTTTAGCACCGAGGCGCGGGGTGACGGCTCCTATAATAAGAATCCGAGTCAGATGCTGCGGTTCCAAGTATCTTTACTCACTCTTTGTGCCGCTCGTCCGCGTAGTACTGGTCACTCGCTGTGATGTGCCCCGTCGACCTCGGATAAGTTAGACGCAGTCACCGGTGTTTGAAAGAAGAAAGGCCTTTTTCAGAGATGCCCTTCCAGCCGTGGGGAACCTGGGCCCAGTGCTCCGTTCCATGCCCCAGACCCCGTGAAGAGAAGAGAAGAAAGTGGTGACCGTGTCGTGTCCCAGAACTGGTGTCCCGGGTAGACTGACTGAAGTTTGTGTGAGTTTGCTCCTACTTCTACCCCAAGTGGAACCCGCCCCCCAGGTGGCTAGCTTCAGTGACCGGGGAAGTCCCATGTCTCGTGATAGCCACCCCCCTGCCTACCATGAGCCATCCCCCCCTCTGGGAAGGCTCCTAAGCTTTATGTAAGGTGTGAATATGAAACATAGGTGATTAACCCCCTCCTTACCCGAGGCGAATATCGCACCTTAAATAATGTGCAATACTCTGTGGCGACTGGTGCCATAGGGGCGCCACACAGAGACCGACCAGGCTGTGGCTCACCAAGGAAGAAAGCCACTACGCAGCAGAAAGTCACCAGATCCAGTCCTGAAACCGATGCAAAGGGGTCGCTGTTGCTGATACATGACGTACAGGCACGTCATGGCGATTATGCCGTCACATAGCATGTTCATGCATGATCGCCGACAGGAGCTCGGCTTAACTGATAAGCTATAATTGTCTAGCCTCATACCCACACCATCTCTGGATGTTTAACCCCCTAAATGCTGCAATCAATAGCAATCCCATTTGAGGCTAGGAGAGGGAGTAGGCTCCCTTACCATATTATTGCCACCCACACTGATCATTGTCATAGCATGTCGAGCTCAAATAATGACCTCTGGGTATGCAAGCTACAGAGGCCTGTGAGAACATGACAGGAGCATGGCCTGAAAGGTTTTAAATCCATGCCATACTGATACATTTAATGCTTAACAGTGCATGTGCATTGCAATGCATTATACTAGCGACCAGACCAATAAACGTTAATATACTAAGCTAAAAAGTGGAAAAAATTGTAAAAGTATTTTTTTTTAAATCACAAATTAAAAAAACAAACAAAAAAAGATAAAAAAAATATTATACTAAGAAATACATATATTTATGTAACAAAAAAAAATAAAAATCTACACCTATTTGGTATCGCCAAATCTGGAACAACATACAGATGAAACCAGACATTTTACATACATTATCTAAAAACACACATATGCATGTTTTCTCATTATTTGACATTATTATTATTATTATTATTATTATTATTATTATTATTATTATTATTATCATATCAGAATAAACCATTTCCATTTTAGGTCAACATTTTTTATATTTGCCAAAAGCCAGAATAATGAAAGAGAGAGAGCCTTTTTTAAGGGGTTTTTATTACTTTCTGCACAGTCAAAAGTTTACATACACTGAGTATTATTCCTTTAAACAATATGGGAGAGCTCATATGACGTCATATCTTTGGAAGCTTCTGATAGATTTATTGGCAACATATGAGTTAATTAGAGACACACGTGTGATGTAATTGAATGCACATCTGAAACACATTGCTTCTTTGTGTAGCATCATGGGAAAGTCAAAAGAAATCAGCCAAGATCTCAGGAAGAGAAATGTGAACTTGCAAAAGTCTGGTTGATCATTGGGTGCAATTTCCAGATACCTGAAGGTGCCTCGCTCATCTGTACAAACAATTATACACATGTACAACAAAAATGGGAATGTCCAGCCATCATACCGAAAAATCCTTTATTTGAAATAAAATACAGTACCCTCTTTCCCATCTTTATTAATCCCAAAAAGACTCTTGAAGTTCCACCGTAATCCACATGACGTTCCACTACGGTCCTGGCTCTGCAACATCTAAGCCTGGATAGACCAAAAATATGTCCGATCTCTCCAGACTCCTAGAAACACTGACAAGGGGGACCCGGCTGGCAGCAGTGACGTCACTTAGTTCAGCAGATGTCATACCCGGGTTACTATTTAAAGTTAAAACTGCACAATGCTTCAACAAATCCCAAAAATTCTTAAATTGTTTTTTCGGGACATATCGTACTTCATAATAGTAGTAAATTTAGGATATTTTTTGCATTTATTTGTGAAAATATTGGAAATTTGGTGGAAAATTTTGAAAATGTTGCAGTTTTCAAAGTTTGAATTTTTATGCCCTTAAACTAGATCCCTGAAGAAACTTATCTAGATGTGTGGGGAGCACCTTGAGGCCCCAGGTGCTTCACAGAAGTTTTTAATGTTGAGCCAAGAAACTGGAAAAAATACATTTTTCCCACAAACATGTTGCTTTTGTCCCAAATTTTTAATTTTCACAAAGGAAACAGGAAAAGTTGTGCTATGCAATTTGATGTACAATTTGTCCTGAGTACTCTGACATCCCATATGTGGTAAAAAAAAAACAACTACTGTTTGGGGACAATTTAGAGCTCGGAAGGGAAGAGCCCCTGACATGCCAGAAAAGCAGACCACACCACAAGTGATCCAATTTACAAACTATACACTTCAATGAACTCATCTAGGGGTGCAGTGAGCATACTGACATCACAGGTGTAGCACTGAATTTTGTACCAATGTGCGGTGAAGAAAGAATAATTACATTTTTACTACTAAAATATTGTTTTAGCCCCAAGTTTTTAATTGGTATAAGCGTTAATAAGAAAAAAATTGACCTTGCAGTTTGTTGTTTATTTTTAATTTTTCTTGAGTGCGCCCGTACCTTCTATGTAATCGGGAAGAACTCTTGAGGCACAGTCCAAAGCTGAGTAAAAAGGAGTGCCATATTAGACTTAAGATTTTGCTGGAGTGGTTTGCAGGGGCCATTTTACATTTGCAGAGCCTCTGAGGTGCCAGAACAGCACAAATCCCCCCTAAGTGACCCCATTTTACAAACTGCACCCCTCAATGAATTCATCTAAGCATTCAGTGAGCATATTGACATCTCAGGTGTGTCACAAAATGTTATTATTGGGTGGTGAAGAAAAAATAATTACATTTTTACTGCTAAAATATTGTTTTAACCCCAGATTTCCCATTTTGGGAATAAGTAAAATTCCTTCCTTACTTACTTATTCCCATTTTGGGAATAAGTAAAAAATGGTCCAATAATATGTTATACAATTCCTCCTGAACATGGCAATACTCCATATGTGATTGCACAGTACTCTTTGGCAGCACCACAGGGCTTGGGAGGAAAGGAGTGCCATTTGAAAAGCACCTAAGTACCAGAACAGCAAAAACCCCCTTAAGTGACCAAATATTGGAAATTACATCCCTCTGGGAGTTCATCTACAGATGCAGTGTGATGATTTCATCCCTCGAAACCACCGATGGTGTCAAACGCAGTCAGCGTTGCAGAATAAAAAAATATAAATAAGCCCTTTTCTTGCGCATTGGTTCTGATTGCACACATCGTGTAAATTAAGCGGGTTTTTTCACTACAACAATGCCAAACATGTGGACATTAACTGTGGTTTAGGCACACTGTGGGACTTATAAGAGAGGGGAGCATTTGAATTTGGGAGTGCAGAAATTGCTGTTTTTCTTTTGGGGGGCGGGGGGAGCCATAGTGCTTTTACAGAGTCTTTGAGCTACCAGTAACCAGTAACATGAAAGCCCCATATATTTCTTGTGGTTTTTGTGTTTTTCTAGGTTGAGTTGAATGCTATTTGTGGCAATTTGAGGTACAGAATATTTTGTATCAGTTCACATTTATCCTGTGCTCTATTCTGAGCACTTACATTAGGGTTTTGATCTACATTTTTGAAATACAATTCAAGTGAAACCGACCGATAGAGCCATTCACTAATTCAAAAATGATGCAGCAGTTAGTCTGGACTCCGTTTGGCCTCTCTTCAGTGGTGTCCATCTTTTCAATGGTGCTCAAAACTGTAGTTGACCGTACTTTGGTGCATGTCTAAAAAGGCGCATAAAAAGATGGACACTGCCAAATCACAGGCTGGATAGGAGTTAAAGGTGACCTCCTCTGCCTCATTATAGTGAATATTCCAGTGGGAATTTTACCTGTCACGTTTTTCAGAGATTTACACTTAGTCCCTGTTATAAGTGCTCAGCGTAGCGTGCAAGATAAATGTAAGCTGAGCTGTATTGCGGTCTTTGGGAGGCAAAATGAATAAATCAACAGCAGTTGAAAAATTGGGTTTCTTACTATTTTTTACACCGTCCACAGTGCATTATAAGTGATAGGGTGGCTTTATTTCTAAGGTCAGTATGATTACAGCAATACCAGATTTATAAAGGGTTTTTTAGGTTTGGCTACTATCACACTAAATTATAAAAGGATAGTTTTTTATTTTTCTGCCAACAGAGTTATATCGACGGAACCAGGGATTCCCAGCCAGTTTCTTACGTTGGTACTTGCCAGGCCTCAAACTAAGTAACGCCTGTGATCTGACGAGGGCAGGCACAATGAGTTCAGCATGGCCATCGACAGCAATGCTGAACTCATTGCAACACAGTTATGTGAGCTCTTCTTTTTTGTGGGATAAGTTGGAGTTTTTATTCGTACCATTTGGAGCCATATAATGTTTTATGCTATTATTGCTTTCTATTTCGCTTTTTATGAGGCAAATGAAGAAGAACTGGTAATTCAGCCTAAGAATGCTAATGTCCAGCTGTCTGCTTTATTTTGGTTGGGCATCAAAATTGGGGAGGGACCTCATGCCATTTTTTAAACTTATTTATCTAAATAATTTTTAAAAATCCCCATGGGGTCCCCCATATTTTTATACACAGCGAAGATAATGCACAGAGCTGGGAGCTGCAGCCTGTAGCTGTCTGCTTTATCTGCACTTGGCATCAATATGCGAGGAACCCTACACCTTTTTTCCAATTATTATTTTTGTTTTACACTCCACAACCAACCACAGATACTGGCATGCCAGCATTCTGACTGCAATTAATCATAAATGCTGTCACTGAGTTTGAGTTGGGGAAGTAGTGAATATGCATGAGCATTAATGAACGAACCCGAAAGCAGTGTGACAACTGTACGGAGACTTGGTAAGTTCTAATCCCTATTTTGCTTCCTTTTCCAGCCCTCTAGCCCTAACATCATTTTCTAAGTACACGAAAAGAGGAGCGCATGTGAAGAATTTCAGAAATAAGATAGTAAGGAGGGTATTCAAACCGCTCACCTGGAGAGGTTGTTCAACCTTGCACAACCTCGGTTAGAGCGTTGGTTGTGGAGTTGGGCAGTACACCCAAACGCCACTATGGAGATCTCCTGCCAGAGTAAACTGTGTCCTGTGGACCGGTCACATGGAAACCTTGTCACCACCGATGCCAGAAGAGATTTCCAGCCTTAGGCTTAAAGCAGCTCGTGCCGTGAGTCCCAATATGGGAATGTGGAATAGTCTGAATAATTGTATGGTCCTGGTGAGCGCTAAGGAGGACACAGATGGTTACTTGCTTGAATGTCTTTATTCATACTACAACGCGTTTCGATATCAATGTAATATCTTCATCAGGTGGATAATTATTAAAATACGGGAAATGACATATAAAGGGGTTGATAAATTCCTATTGGTTGTTACAATTAGCATGTGGGCTAACAAAGGTTAACCCTTACTTGACAAACAGTTAATCCATATCATAGACAGACTAAAAATCCTTGGTATGAATAGCATAAAAATAGATGTCTAAAAACAACAAGGAAATATAAATCAATGTAAAACAACAAAATATTTATTATTTTATTATTATTATTATTATTAATAAAATATATTAAATAATGCACATTAATAGGGAATTATAATAATATTATGCAAATTGCAATGCAAGAAATGCACACAAGCAAAATCACAATAATAGTAGTAATATTGGTGCACCGCAGACTGGCCAACCACGGGCTCACCACAAATAAATACAATTTGCAGACTGATTTAAAGGGATTTGGTTTTTTATTTGTTTTTTTTCTCTCTTTCCCCCACTCTACTCCCTCTTGCTTCTTCTTTCCTTCCTTCATTACACATTTTATTAATTTTTCAAATCGATCTGGGCCAGAGTTCACCAGATGATCGATGATAATTAATCTTAGTTGTTTGGGGTCCTTTTGATGCGTGGTACTAAAGTGTCTGGATAAACTATGTTGTTGGTATCCATTCCTTATATTGGATCCATGTTTATTCAGTCTAGCATGCATGGTTTGCACAGTGCGTCCCACGTACTGTAGGCCGCATGTGCATTCCAGCAGGTAGACTATATAACTACTTTAGCAAGTCCATTTAAATTTGATTAAATCAGACAGGCCTGTCGTGCGGGATGTGAAGGAAGGGACAGTGTCCCCAATTACTTCACAACACAGGCATCTAGGGATATTACAACTGAAACACCCCTTGCCTACTGGAGTGGTTATAGCAACAGGTAAAATGTTAGAAAATGGGCTGCTTGGGGCTACCAAATTGCTTAGACTGATGTTCCTACGATAAATGATAGATGGCTTAGGGGGAATACGATCATGAAACAGAGGATCGCGTTGCAAAATAAACCAATATTTTTTCAATAGATCATGGATTTGAACTGTGGAGCGACAAAAAGTGGTGATTATTAGGCTCTATTTACTAAATCCCGATTTCATTTTATTTAATTTATCAATGTTTTGATTACTATTAATCTTGTTGATTCAAGAATCCTGAGAATAATTAACAGTCTTAAAGGCATCTTTCAACAATTTTGATGGGTACCCCTTTTGCAAAAATCTCTTCCGTAAGAGACGTGATTCCTGTAGGAAGTCGTCATCACTGGTGCAATTTTTCTCAACTGTCCAGTATTGGCCATATAGGATGTTAGTGATCCAAGGAGGTAGGTGTCCACTGTAAAACCTCAAGTAGCTATTTACATCTACCTGCTTGAAGTGTGTTGAGGTGGACAGCCCCCAATGTGTCCACCTCATATTAATCTCAACACCTGGGACTTGTCTTCACTGCTGCAATTTCTTCCAGCGATCTCCAGTTTTGGACCTTTTTGTGAGGTTGCATGAACACCTCCCTACTTGGATCACTAACATCCCATATGGCCAATACTGGAGAGTTAGGAAAAATTGCACCAGTGATAACGGCTTCTTTCAAGAATCATGTCTCATACGTAAGATACAGTTAGGTCCAGAAATATTTGGACAGTGACACAATTTTCGCGAGTTGGGCTCTGCATGCCACCACATTGGATTTGAAATGAAACCTCTACAACAGAATTCAAGTGCAGATTGTAACGTTTAATTTGAAGGTTTGAACAAAAATATCTGATAGAAATTGTAGGAATTGTACACATTTCTTTACAAACACTCCACATTTTAGGAGGTCAAAAGTAATTGGACAAATAAACCAAACCCAAACAAAATATTTTTATTTTCAATATTTGGTTGCGAATCCTTTGGAGGCAATCACTGCCTTAAGTCTGGAACCCATGGACATCACCAAACGCTGGGTTTCCTCCTTCTTAATGCTTTGCCAGGCCTTTACAGCCGCAGCCTTCAGGTCTTGCTTGTTTGTGGGTCTTTCCGTCTTAAGTCTGGATTTGAGCAAGTGAAATGCATGCTCAATTGGGTTAAGATCTGGTGATTGACTTGGCCATTGCAGAATGTTCCACTTTTTTGCACTCATGAACTCCTGGGTAGCTTTGGCTGTATGCTTGGAGTCATTGTCCATCTGTACTATGAAGCGCCGTCCGATCAACTTTGCGGCATTTGGCTGAATCTGGGCTGAAAGTATATCCCGGTACACTTCAGAATTCATCCGGCTACTCTTGTCTGCTGTTATGTCATCAATAAACACAAGTGACCCAGTGCCATTGATAGCCATGCATGCCCATGCCATCACGTTGCCTCCACCATGTTTTACAGAGGATGTGGTGTGCCTTGGATCATGTGCCGTTCCCTTTCTTCTCCAAACTTTTTTCTTCCCATCATTCTGGTACAGGTTGATCTTTGTCTCATCTGTCCATAGAATACTTTTCCAGAACTGAGCTGGCTTCATGAGGTGTTTTTCAGCAAATTTAACTCTGGCCTGTCTATTTTTGGAATTGATGAATGGTTTGCATCTAGATGTGAACCCTTTGCATTTACTTTCATGGAGTCTTCTCTTTACTGTTGACTTAGAGACAGATACACCTACTTCACTGAGAGTGTTCTGGACTTCAGTTGATGTTGTGAACGGGTTCTTCTTCACCAAAGAAAGTATGCGGCGATCATCCACCACTGTTGTCATCCGTGGACGCCCAGGCCTTTTTGAGTTCCCAAGCTCACCAGTCAATTCCTTTTTTCTCAGAATGTACCCGACTGTTGATTTTGCTACTCCAAGCATGTCTGCTATCTCTCTGATGGATTTTTTCTTTTTTTTCAGCCTCAGGTTGTTCTGCTTCACTTCAATTGAGAGTTCCTTAGACCGCATGTTGTCTGGTCACAGCAACAGCTTCCAAATGCAAAACCACACACCTGTAATCAACCCCAGACCTTTTAACTACTTCATTGATTACAGGTTAACGAGGGAGACGCCTTCAGAGTTAATTGCAGCCCTTAGAGTCCCTTGTCCAATTACTTTTGGTCCCTTGAAAAAGAGGAGGCTATGCATTACAGAGCTATGATTCCTAAACCCTTTCTCCGATTTGGATGTGAAAACTCTCATATTGCAGCTGGGAGTGTGCACTTTCAGCCCATATTATATATATAATTGTATTTCTGAACATGTTTTTGTAAACAGCTAAAATAAAACTTGTGTCACTGTCCAAATATTTCTGGCCCTGACTGTATTTTTGCAAAAGGGTTACCCATCAAAAGTGTTGAAAGATGCTTTTAAGAAGACTATCAATTTTTCTCAGGATTCTTGTATCAACAAGATTAATAGTAATCAAAACATTGATAAATTAAATAAAACTAAATCGAGATTTAGTAAATGGAGCCTAATCAACACTTTTTGTCGCTCCAAAGTTCAAAACCATGATCTGTTGAAAAAATATTGCAAGGCGATCCTTTGTTTCATGAACGTATTCCCCCTAAGCCATCTATCATTTATCATAGTAATATCAGTCTATGCAATTTGGTAGCCCCAAGCAACCCGTTTTCTATTACTTTACCTGTTGCTACAACCACTCCAGTAGGTAAGGGGTGTTTCAGTTGTAATATCCCTAGATGCCTGTGTTGTGAAGTAATTGGGGATAATGTCCCTTCCCTCACATCCCGCACGACAGGCCTGTCTTATTCAATCAAATTTAAATTGACTTGCCAAGATACTTATATAGTGTACCTGCTGGAATGCACATGCGGCCTACAGTATGTGGGACGCAGTGTGCAAACCATGCATGCTTGACTGAATAAACATAGATCCAATATAAGGAATGGATACCAACAACATAGTTTATCCAGACACTTTAGTACCACGCATCAAAAGGACCCCAAACAACTAAGATTAATTATCATCGATCATGTGGTGAACTCTGGCCCTGATCGATTTGAGAAATTAATGAAACGTGAGAGCTATTGGATATTCAAATTAGGGACCGTGCACCCTGAGGGTTTGAATCTGACCATTGAAAATGTTGCCAAGCACTGAGAATAAGGTAATAGGGGGAAAAGGAGAGTAATGAAGGAAGGAAAGAATAAGCAGGAGGGAGTAGAGTGGGGGAAAGAGAGAAAAAAACAAATAAAAAAACAAATCCCTTTAAATCAGTCTGCAAATTGTATTTATTTGTGGTGAGTCCGTGGTTGGCCAGTTTGCGGTGCACCAATATTACTACTATTATTGTGATTTTGCTTATGCACTATTCTTGCATTGCAATTTATTTCCATACTATTATTATAATTCCATATTAATGTGCTTTTTTTATATCTTTTGTTGTTTTACATTGATTTATATTTCCTTGTTGTTTTTAGACATCTATTTTTATGCTATTTATACCAAGGATTTTTAATCTGTCTATGATAGGGATTAACTGTTTGTCAAATAAGGGTTAATCTTTGTTAGTCCACATGCTAATTGTAACAACCAATAGGAATTTATCAACCCCTTTATATGTCATTTCCCGTATTTTAATAATTATCCACCTGATGAAGATATTACATTGATATCTAAACGCGTTGTGGTATGAATAAAGAAATTCAATAAACAAACAAAGTGGAGCGCACTTTTGAAAACATCTCACAGCTGATGACACGTATAACAGGTATTTAAGACCTGTCCTCTTAGGACACAGGGAACCCACCCCTGATGAAGTTTCCCCAGCAGGCAACGATACGCGTGGGGACTGCTGTTCCTCTACTCTCCATACTTATGGTAAATCCAGCATATGCTGGTGATGGTTATCTCCCCTAAGGGAAATCTATGGTAGACTTTAGTTACCTCATCTTGGATATCTATGTCTATATCCTGCAGGGTTCTCCGGATGATTATTTCTAAGTATTAGAGTTTGCAGTAGCCATATGGTTTGGCAATCTATCGATTTATATTATAAATGTTTCTTGCTGCATGACTCTGTATGTATATCTGCTTGTATTTTCTAAACCTGCCTATATGACCATATATGATCATGTATGATATCCCTGATATTCCTTTCACCTGTTTTATACTTAGGTAACTGTCTACCACTACAACTGCCTTGGGTATTAGAGGTTTTTTTTTCTGTCCTATACTTAGGACTGATTCATGTCTATAATGGCTATTGCCTTTTAAGTGTTTTTAATTGTGTGTTCCAACATGTCCTAATTTGTAATAAAGACCTTTTATACTTGATATGGGTGTATCCCTCTTTGTTGCACATTTCTGTCCTCTCCTTTCTTATGCATATTTAATGTGCTGAGGAGATCCCCTTTCTAAATTAATGGGTGTATTGGAAACCCATGGGTGGTGCCCTCCTACTTTGTTTGTTTATTGAATTTCTTTATCCATACCACAACGCGTTTAGATATCAATGTAATATCTTCATCAGGTGGATAATTATTAAAATACGGGAAATGACATATAAAGGGGTTGATAAATTCCTATTGGTTGTTACAATTAGCATGTGGACTAACAAAGATTAACCCTTACTTGACAAACAGTTAATCCCTATCATAGACAGATTAAAAATCCTTGGTATAAATAGCATAAAAATAGATGTCTAAAAACAACAAGGAAATATAAATCAATGTAAAACAACAAAAGATATAAAAAAAGCACATTAATATGGAATTATAATAATAGTATGCAAATAAATTGCAATGCAAGAATAGTGCACAAGCAAAATCACAATAATAGTAGTAATATTGGTGCACCGCAAACTGGCCAACCACGGACTCACCACAAATAAATACAAGTTGCAGACTGATTTAAAGGGATTTGTTTTTTTATTTGTTTTTTTCTCTCTTTCCCCCACTCTACTCCCTCCTGCTTATTCTTTCCTTCCTTCATTACTCTCCTTTTCCCCCTATTACCTTATTCTCAGTCAGTGCTTGGCAACATTTTCAATGGTCAGATTCAAACCCTCAGGGTGCACGGTCCCTAATTTGAATATCCAATAGCTCTCACGTTTCATTAATTTCTCAAATCGATCAGGGCCAGAGTTCACCACATGATCGATGATAATTAATCTTAGTTGTTTGGGGTCCTTTTGATGCGTGGTACTAAAGTGTCTGGATAAACTATGTTGTTGGTATCCATTCCTTATATTGGATCTATGTTTATTCAGTCAAGCATGCATGGTTTGCACACTGCGTCCCACATACTGTAGGCCGCATGTGCATCCCTCTTTGTTGCACATTTCTGTCCTCTCCTTTCTTAATAAAGAAATTCAAGTGTCGCGGGTGGAGGAGGGGACGCTGCGCTCTCCCACTGCTCGGGTCCGGCTGCTGCTGCGGCCGCTGCTGCTCAGTGGTGGCTCGAGCGATGGGCCGGATCCCGGGGACTCGAGCGGCGCTCCTCGCCCGTGAGTGAAAGGGGTTTGGTTGTGGGGATTTATTGTCCGTGACGCCACCCACGGTTGTGGTGATTGTGTGGACACCACCGCTGCTCTGTATGGGGATCCCGGGAGCGGTGACAGGGAGCAGCTTTGTTGTTATTTCTCCCCTCCGTGGGTAGGGGGTTGGTTGTCCCGGAGCCCGGTGATGGGGTAGGGATGGATGGCAGGCCGGGTGCGGGGCCTGGTGAGGTGCAGGGTCGCGGGGGCAGCGCTGTGCCGTACGGCACGGTGGTACTCACTCAGCCTGAGACGTTGACACAGTTCTCGGTAAAACACACGGCTGGAAAGACGGTTCCCACGGACGGCTGCTGTTGCTTTTCCCCGGTAGTTAACGGTGACTGTCTCTTTCCCTGCACCTATGTTCACTGTTGGTAGCGATGGATTCCCACCGGTAACCCACTCCCCGACTTGGATATGGGCCGGAGGAGCCCCTCTTTGCCCGCAGGCGCTGGCCCTGAGAAACTGGTGCCTTGGCGGTGGCGGTGTCTCTCTCATATGGTTGGACTGTTGCCTTCAATCAGGACTTAGTTGTTTGGAGACCCAGAGGTCCCCTTCACTGACGGATTTGGCAAATTCACGGCGACTCCTAGCCTTGCCGGGATCCGAAAGGCCCCTGCCAATGGTGCTGGCTTCTCCTTGTGTACCGGTCCGGTACCGCCGGGCCACCACCCGTCCACGGTCCTTACGGCACCTCCGATAGGCCACTCCTGCAGACGGTCACCGCTGTCTGCTAACCTTGCTGTCTCTGTCCGGGGCACACACCCGGACGCTCTCAGGCTCTTTAGCTGTCACTTTACTCCTCTCACTTGCTCCTCTACCACTCAACTCTCACTTCAACTCTCACTTCTCTGACTGCCTGTGTTTTCCCGCCTCCAGGACTGTGAACTCCTCGGTGGGTGGAGCCAACCGCCTGGCCCACCCCCTGGTGTGGACATCAGCCCCTGGAGGAAGGCAACAAGGATTTCTGGTCTAGCTTAGGTGTACCTAACTGGGGTGTAGGGTGTGGTGATGTCATTACCTGTGACCCCTGGCTTGCCCAGGGCGTCACACAAGCAAGTAACCATCTGTCTCCTCCTTAGTGCCCCCCAGGACCGTGCAATTATTCAGCCTAACATAATTTTCTAGCACTAACATTCGGGTCCCCATAGACTTATATGTTCAGCGTCCAGGCTCATGTTCTGGTTCAAGTCTCTGGACTTTTTTAAACATGAACATCTCTGGGTTTGCCCTTCTCTAATCGCTAACACTCTAGTCTAAGGGACAGAGTTGCTTGAAAATATAATACTTGTTGCTAGATCACCCAGCAGATCACAGAGAGGCCTAACATAAGATGATCAAATTAAAGGGGTGATCAGATGCGTGAGGACATTTTCATCTAAATCTCTATTTATTGTACTAACCTATACTAATTTCTAATATGGCTTCATTAAATATCTGCTATTCTTCCCTCACCAGACTATCTACTAGTGATGGGCAGATTCGCAGATACCCTTGATCAGCGGTTCCAACCGGGTTTAAAAAAAACCCCTGTCCTGGCACGGAACTGATCCCGGATATCTGGCTGGACGTTGGTCACCGTATAAGTCTATGTGTACTAGAATCCGGCACTTTAAAATAGTGGTAAAAGGGATACAGGGATTGGAGCAAGCACGTAATACTTACCGAGTCTCCAACGTGGCTATTGTTGGTATTTGCAACAGACAAGGACTTCTTTGTTTGTGTAAAGGAGGACTTTGTGCTGATCTAACAGTAGATAGCGATGTTGTTTCCTTACTCACTGTACTGTAAAAAGTCTTTTGTTTTCTTCTTTGTTTCTCTTGCTGATACAGTGCTGTATGACTGTGCATATCATTACTAGAGTTGAGCGCGGTTCGTGGTTCGTGGTTCTCCAGTTCGCGGCTCGAGTGATTTTGGGGCATGTTCTAGATCGAACTAGAACTCGAGCTTTTTGCAAAAGCTCGGTAGTTCTAGAAACGTTCGAGAACGGTTCTAGCAGCCAAAAAACAGCTAAATCATAGCTTGGTTTCTGCTGTAATAGTGTAAGTCACTCTGTGAATCAAACTATTATCACATTTCAGTGTATAGTGTGCGTGAACAGCGCCTTCAGATCACTGCTGTTTCTATAATGGCGATCGCCATTTTTTTTTTTTTTTTTCTTGTCTTCCTTCCCTAAGCGCGCGCGTCTTGTGGGGCGGGCCAGCATGTCAGCCAATCCCAGACACACACACAGCTAAGTGGACTTTGAGCCAGAGAAGCAACGGCATGTGTGATAGGATCTGCATGTCACATGTCCCTGCATTATAAAACCGGACATTTTCTTCACGGACGCCATTATCTGCCTTCTGCGTCTTTGGTGTCAGACATCACTGTCGCAGCTCCGTCTTCCTGAGTCCTATAGCCGATACAGCTGTATGCGCTGCATACACAGCGTTAGACAGCTTAGGGAGAGCACTTTATAGCAGTCCTTTTAAGGGCTCCAACCGGCAGGGTCAGAGAGCCATAGGTGACAGGTCCTGCAAACAGCAACAGCGTCTGTGTAGCCCAGGTCAGGGATTTCCTACCTGCATTTCACCATTAGGAGGGAATAGAAAGGCAGTCTTCCATTCCTCTACCCAGAGCACCACAATCCTGCCACTGTACCCTCTTGTCCTCTGCACACTCCAACTGATAACTAAGCCATTATACTAGCAAACACTCAGTGTACCTAGTGGCATCCTATACGTGGCTATTGGACTTTGCTATAGTCCCACTAGTGCAAAGACATTTGCAGAGCGCGTCTGCCTGCGTTGCACACTACAACTCATTCTAACCAAGCCATTATACTAGCAAACACTCAGTGTACCTAGTGGCATCCTATACGTGGCTATTGGACTTTGCTATAGTCCCACTAGTGCAAAGACATTTGCAGAGCGCGTCTGCCTGCGTTGCACACTACAACTCATTCTAACCAAGCCATTATACTAGCAAACACTCAGTGTACCTAGTGGCATCCTATACGTGGCTATTGGACTTTGCTATAGTCCCACTAGTGCAAAGACATTTGCAGAGCGCGTCTGCCTGCGTTGCACACTACAACTCATTCTAACCAAGCCATTATACTAGCAAACACTCAGTGTACCTAGTGGCATCCTATACGTGGCTATTGGACTTTGCTATAGTCCCACTAGTGCAAAGACATTTGCAGAGCGCGTCTGCCTGCGTTGCACACTACAACTCATTCTAACCAAGCCATTATACTAGCAAACACTCAGTGTACCTAGTGGCATCCTATACGTGGCTATTGGACTTTGCTATAGTCCCACTAGTGCAAAGACATTTGCAGAGCGCGTCTGCCTGCGTTGCACACTACAACTCATTCTAACCAAGCCATTATACTAGCAAACACTCAGTGTACCTAGTGGCATCCTATACGTGGCTATTGGACTTTGCTATAGTCCCACTAGTGCAAAGACATTTGCAGAGCGCGTCTGCCTGCGTTGCACACTACAACTCATTCTAACCAAGCCATTATACTAGCAAACACTCAGTGTACCTAGTGGCATCCTATACGTGGCTATTGGACTTTGCTATAGTCCCACTAGTGCAAAGACATTTGCAGAGCGCGTCTGCCTGCGTTGCACACTACAACTCATTCTAACCAAGCCATTATACTAGCAAACACTCAGTGTACCTAGTGGCATCCTATACGTGGCTATTGGACTTTGCTATAGTCCCACTAGTGCAAAGACATTTGCAGAGCGCGTCTGCCTGCGTTGCACACTACAACTCATTCTAACCAAGCCATTATACTAGCAAACACTCAGTGTACCTAGTGGCATCCTATACGTGGCTATTGGACTTTGCTATAGTCCCACTAGTGCAAAGACATTTGCAGAGCGCGTCTGCCTGCGTTGCACACTACAACTCATTCTAACCAAGCCATTATACTAGCAAACACTCAGTGTACCTAGTGGCATCCTATACGTGGCTATTGGACTTTGCTATAGTCCCACTAGTGCAAAGACATTTGCAGAGCGCGTCTGCCTGCGTTGCACACTACAACTCATTCTAACCAAGCCATTATACTAGCAAACACTCAGTGTACCTAGTGGCATCCTATACGTGGCTATTGGACTTTGCTATAGTCCCACTAGTGCAAAGACATTTGCAGAGCGCGTCTGCCTGCGTTGCACACTACAACTCATTCTAACCAAGCCATTATACTAGCAAACACTCAGTGTACCTAGTGGCATCCTATACGTGGCTATTGGACTTTGCTATAGTCCCACTAGTGCAAAGACATTTGCAGAGCGCGTCTGCCTGCGTTGCACACTACAACTCATTCTAACCAAGCCATTATACTAGCAAACACTCAGTGTACCTAGTGGCATCCTATACGTGGCTATTGGACTTTGCTATAGTCCCACTAGTGCAAAGACATTTGCAGAGCGCGTCTGCCTGCGTTGCACACTACAACTCATTCTAACCAAGCCATTATACTAGCAAACACTCAGTGTACCTAGTGGCATCCTATACGTGGCTATTGGACTTTGCTATAGTCCCACTAGTGCAAAGACATTTGCAGAGCGCGTCTGCCTGCGTTGCACACTACAACTCATTCTAACCAAGCCATTATACTAGCAAACACTCAGTGTACCTAGTGGCATCCTATACGTGGCTATTGGACTTTGCTATAGTCCCACTAGTGCAAAGACATTTGCAGAGCGCGTCTGCCTGCGTTGCACACTACAACTCATTCTAACCAAGCCATTATACTAGCAAACACTCAGTGTACCTAGTGGCATCCTATACGTGGCTATTGGACTTTGCTATAGTCCCACTAGTGCAAAGACATTTGCAGCACGTCTGCCTGCGTTGCACACTCCAACTAATTATAACTAAGTTGCATTGTCAGGGATATTTATTCTTTATTATTCTGCTGTTAATAAAGCTAGACCACCACTGCAATCTTCACCACCTCTCAATTTTTACTACCACATTTTCAGTCCACAATCTTGTCGCAATCAACATGAGTGGCAAAATGACAGATGCTGGTGGAAAGGGGAAGAGGCGTGGTGGAAAAGGCAAAAAAGGTTTTGTCCGTGGGGAAGGTGGCAAAGCTCCATTATCATCTGCTGAAGATAGACCATCTACCAGCAAAAGTAAGATGTCTACTACTTACCGTGGACAATCCGATGTGCTCCCTTTTTTACGGACACGAACAAGAGGAACAAAGGTAGATGATGGGCAAAAAAGGAAAATGCTTGAATGGATCTCAAGTGGTCCAACAAGTGCCCTCTCAGCCACTTCAAGTACCGCATCCAAAAAACACCATTCCTCTGAGTTGTCATCCCAATCACACTTGATTTCTCCCAGCTCTGAAGTCTCCATCAGCCCTGCACAGTATGGTGGAACTGAGATGGCTGAGTCTGCAGAGCTGTTCAGTCACACTATAGCCTGGGAATCAGAGGTCTGCTCCCAAGCTACAGTGAGTACAGAACAGGAAATGGTCTGCAGTGATGCCCAGAACCTTTGTGACTCAGATTCAGGCCGTGAGGACCAAGTTTCTGAGCATAATGTTGACCCTTTGTCACAAACTGTAACACCTGTGGTTATAGACAATGAGGAACATACTGATGAAGATGAGACGCAGATACCCGATTGGGATGACAACTTAAATATTCCGTCAGGGCAAGAAGAGGCTCGGTCTGAGGGGGAGGGGAGTGCAAACACAACAATTGATGATGACGTTCTAGATCCCACCTACTGTCAACCCCCAGTCAGGCACTCGAGGAGGTCAACAGAGGCGGTGGAGGAGGATGCAACCGACGACGAAGTTACCTTGCGCCTTCCTGGACAGAGTCGGAGCACTGGTAGCACGTCTACAACTGCATCCTCAGCCACCACTCTGCCTATGAGCATTATTCGGGGTGGATCAACAGGTCGCATGGCCTCTAAGCCTTGCCTAGCCTGGTCCTTTTTTCACATCGAAAAAGATCGCCCAACTCATGTGATATGTAACATTTGTCATGATTCTCTTAGTAGAGGTCAAAAGCTCAGCAGTTTGACAACTTCTTCCATGAATCGTCACATGAATAAATATCATAAGTCCCGGTGGGAAGCTCACCGTGCTGCAATGCGGCCTAGCGGAGCGAACCATCCACCGCCCGCCCCTTCCACTGCATCCGCGCGCTCTTCATCTTCTAGGACTGTGGGGACAGCTGCCACACCTGTTTTTCCACGCAAAACTTCCACCACTGTAACCGCAACAGGCAGTTTGCTTGTAAGGTCGTCAGTTGGTTTGGAAGGGGAAACAAGTGAGTGTGTACAGCTCTCTCAGACATCGATAGCACCAACGTTGGATGAAGGCAACATCATGTCTCCGCCTGCACTTTCCTCACAAACCTGCATTTTTCCAGGGACACCCTACTCAACACCGTCTACACACAGCAGCCAGATCTCTGTCCCTCAGATGTGGTCAAATAAAAGGCCACTTCCTCCGACCCATGACAAAGCTAAGAGGTTGACTCTATCCCTCTGTAAGCTGTTGGCTACCGAAATGCTGCCTTTCCGCCTAGTGGACACACAGGATTTTAGAGACCTTATGTCTGTCGCTGTGCCCCAGTACCAGATGCCTAGTCGCCACTACTTCTCTAAGAAAGGTGTGCCCGCGCTACACCAGCATGTCGCACACAACATCACCGCTTCCTTGAGAAACTCTGTGTGTGAACGGGTGCATTTCACCACCGATACTTGGACCAGTAAGCATGGACAGGGACGTTACATGTCGCTGACTGGGCACTGGGTAACTATGGTGATAGATGGTGAAGGGTCTGCTGCACAAGTCTTGCCGTCCCCACGACTTGTGTGTCAATCCTCTGTCTGTCCAAGTTCCGCCACTGCTTCTGCATCCTCCACCTCATCTGGGTCCTCCACCTCCGCCCCAAGCCTGCCTGGTCAGGCCACCAGCGTTCTCACTGCGCAGAAGGAATCACGCACCCCTCATTACTATGCTGGCAGCAGAGCGCAACGGCATCAGGCGGTCTTTAGCTTGACATGTCTTGGTAATAAGAGTCACACAGCTGAGGAGTTGTGGTCAGCTTTGCGGTCCGAGTTTAATAAATGGTTGTCTCCACTCAAACTGCAGCCTGGTAAGGCCGTGTGCGACAATGCTGCAAACCTGGGTGCGGCACTTCGCCTGGGCAAGGTGACACACGTACCTTGTATGGCTCACGTGTTGAACCTTGTCGTGCAGCAATTTTTAACACACTATCCCGGCCTAGATGGCCTTCTGAACAGGGCACGAAAACTGTCAGCTCACTTCCGCCGTTCAAGCGCCGCAGCAGAGCGACTTGCATCGCTCCAGAAGTCTTTCGGCCTGCCGGTTCATCGCCTGAAATGCGATGTGGCGACACGCTGGAATTCAACTCTCCACATGTTACAGCGACTGTGGCAGCACCGCAGAGCCCTGGTGCAATACGTCATGACGTATAGCCTGGGCCAACGAGATGCAGAGGTGGGGCAGATCACCCTGATGGAGTGGTCTCAGATCAAGGACCTATGCACCCTTCTGCACAGTTTCGACATGGCGACGAATATGTTTAGCGCTGACAATGCCATTATCAGCATGACGATTCCAGTCATTTACATGCTGGAGCACACGCTAAACACTATTCGGAGTCAGGGGGTGGGACAACATGAAGGGGAGGAACTACAGGAGGATTCATATGCGCAAGGGACAACAACATCACGAAGGTCCAGACGTTCATCATCACCAACGCAGCAGGCATGGGACCATGGGGGACAGGGATCGACAAGGGCGCATAGTAGCAGGCGAAATGTTGAGCAAGGTGCAGGAGAACATGAAGAAATGGAGGACGAACTGTCCATGGACATGGAAGACTCAGCGGATGAGGGAGACCTTGGTCAAATTTCAGTTGAAAGAGGTTGGGGTCAGATGTCAGAGGAAGAAAGAACGGGTAGCACCTCTATGCCACAAACACAGCATGGACTTGGTCCGCATGGCTGCGCAAGACACATGAGTGCCTTTTTGTTGCACTACCTCCAACATGACAGTCGTATTGTCAAAATTAGAAGTGATGATGACTACTGGATTGCCACACTATTAGATCCCCGGTACAAGTCCAAATTTTGTGACATAATTCCAGCCATAGAAAGGGACGCACGTATGCAGGAGTATCAGCAGAAGCTGTTACTAGATCTTAGCTCGGCTTTTCCACCAAACAACCGTGCAGGTGCAGGGAGTGAATCTCCCAGTTGTAACTTGACAAACATGGGACGGTCTCGTCATCTTCAACAGTCTACCCGTACCAGTAGGACCTTTTCTGGTGCCGGTAACAGCAATTTTATGGAATCTTTTCATAATTTTTTTAGACCCTCTTTTGCAAGGCCACCAGAGACAACAAGTCTGACACATAGTCAACGGCTGGAGAGGATGATACAGGAGTATCTCCAAATGAACATCGATGCCATGACTGTGCAACTGGAGCCTTGCTCCTTTTGGGCTTCAAACCTACAAAAATGGCCAGAGCTCGCAACTTACGCCTTGGAGATTTTGTCGTGTCCAGCTGCCAGCGTTGTCTCTGAACGTGTATTCAGTGCTGCTGGGTGTGTGCTGACAGATAAGCGCACGCGTCTGTCCAGTGACAATGTGGACAGACTGACGTTCATCAAAATGAACAAGTCATGGATCCAGAAGGAATTTACTACCCCTGTGTCATCCTGGGGAGAGTAAATGCTTGTGGATTTGGAATGTGCTTGATGCAAATCAAAACATCCTGTTTGCAACTAGGGCCCAAGTGCTGCCACTGATGGGGTGGGTGTCTGTGTGGCCCAATTTTTGGAAAAAAGGGAGACTCCGCTTGGAGTAACCCTTGCTTGCTGTGTTTTTAAAAGAAGCCAAGATGAACAGAGCTGGGATCAGGAAAGACTTTGCTACCTACCCCGGTGTCATCCTGGGGACGGCTAAGAATAGCGTATTTTTGAATGTGCTTGATGCAAATCAAAACATCCTGTTTGCAACTAGGGCCCAAGTGCTGCCACTGATGGGGTGGGTGTCTGTGTGGCCCAATTTTTGGAAAAAAGGGAGACTCCGCTTGGAGTAACCCTTGCTTGCTGTGTTTTTAAAAGAAGCCAAGATGAACAGAGCTGGGATCAGGAAAGACTTTGCTACCTACCCCGGTGTCATCCTGTGGACGGCTAAGAATAGCGTATTTTTGAATGTGCTTGATGCAAATCAAAACATCCTGTTTGCAACTAGGGCCCAAGTGCTGCCACTGATGGGGTGGGTGTCTGTGTGGCCCAATTTTTGGAAAAAAGGGAGACTCCGCTTGGAGTAACCCTTGCTTGCTGTGTTTTTAAAAGAAGCCAAGATGAACAGAGCTGGGATCAGGAAAGACTTTGCTACCTACCCCGGTGTCATCCTGGGGACGGCTAAGAATAGCGTATTTTTGAATGTGCTTGATGCAAATCAAAACATCCTGTTTGCAACTAGGGCCCAAGTGCTGCCACTGATGGGGTGGGTGTCTGTGTGGCCCAATTTTTGGAAAAAAGGGAGACTCCGCTTGGAGTAACCCTTGCTTACATTGTTTTTAAAAGAAGCCAAGATGAACAAGTCATGGGTCAGCAAAGACTTTGCTACCTACCCCGGTGTCATCCTGCGGACGGCTAAGAATAGCGTATTTTTGAATGTGCTTGATGCAAATCAAAACATCCTGTTTGCAACTAGGGCCCAAGTGCTGCCACTGATGGGGTGGGTGTCTGTGTGGCCCAATTTTTGGAAAAAAGGGAGACTCCGCTTGGAGTAACCCTTGCTTGCTGTGTTTTTAAAAGAAGCCAAGATGAACAGAGCTGGGATCAGGAAAGACTTTGCTACCTACCCCGGTGTCATCCTGTGGACGGCTAAGAATAGCGTATTTTTGAATGTGCTTGATGCAAATCAAAACATCCTGTTTGCAACTAGGGCCCAAGTGCTGCCACTGATGGGGTGGGTGTCTGTGTGGCCCAATTTTTGGAAAAAAGGGAGACTCCGCTTGGAGTAACCCTTGCTTGCTGTGTTTTTAAAAGAAGCCAAGATGAACAGAGCTGGGATCAGGAAAGACTTTGCTACCTACCCCGGTGTCATCCTGGGGACGGCTAAGAATAGCGTATTTTTGAATGTGCTTGATGCAAATCAAAACATCCTGTTTGCAACTAGGGCCCAAGTGCTGCCACTGATGGGGTGGGTGTCTGTGTGGCCCAATTTTTGGAAAAAAGGGAGACTCCGCTTGGAGTAACCCTTGCTTACATTGTTTTTAAAAGAAGCCAAGATGAACAAGTCATGGGTCAGCAAAGACTTTGCTACCTACCCCGGTGTCATCCTGGGGACGGCTAAGAATAGCGTATTTTTGAATGTGCTTGATGCAAATCAAAACATCCTGTTTGCAACTAGGGCCCAAGTGCTGCCACTGATGGGGTGGGTGTCTGTGTGGCCCAATTTTTGGAAAAAAGGGAGACTCCGCTTGGAGTAACCCTTGCTTGCTGTGTTTTTAAAAGAAGCCAAGATGAACAGAGCTGGGATCAGGAAAGACTTTGCTACCTACCCCGGTGTCATCCTGTGGACGGCTAAGAATAGCGTATTTTTGAATGTGCTTGATGCAAATCAAAACATCCTGTTTGCAACTAGGGCCCAAGTGCTGCCACTGATGGGGTGGGTGTCTGTGTGGCCCAATTTTTGGAAAAAAGGGAGACTCCGCTTGGAGTAACCCTTGCTTGCTGTGTTTTTAAAAGAAGCCAAGATGAACAGAGCTGGGATCAGGAAAGACTTTGCTACCTACCCCGGTGTCATCCTGGGGACGGCTAAGAATAGCGTATTTTTGAATGTGCTTGATGCAAATCAAAACATCCTGTTTGCAACTAGGGCCCAAGTGCTGCCACTGATGGGGTGGGTGTCTGTGTGGCCCAATTTTTGGAAAAAAGGGAGACTCCGCTTGGAGTAACCCTTGCTTGCTGTGTTTTTAAAAGAAGCCAAGATGAACAGAGCTGGGATCAGGAAAGACTTTGCTACCTACCCCGGTGTCATCCTGTGGACGGCTAAGAATAGCGTATTTTTGAATGTGCTTGATGCAAATCAAAACATCCTGTTTGCAACTAGGGCCCAAGTGCTGCCACTGATGGGGTGGGTGTCTGTGTGGCCCAATTTTTGGAAAAAAGGGAGACTCCGCTTGGAGTAACCCTTGCTTGCTGTGTTTTTAAAAGAAGCCAAGATGAACAGAGCTGGGATCAGGAAAGACTTTGCTACCTACCCCGGTGTCATCCTGGGGACGGCTAAGAATAGCGTATTTTTGAATGTGCTTGATGCAAATCAAAACATCCTGTTTGCAACTAGGGCCCAAGTGCTGCCACTGATGGGGTGGGTGTCTGTGTGGCCCAATTTTGGAAAAAAGGGAGACTCCGCTTGGAGTAACCCTTGCTTACATTGTTTTTAAAAGAAGCCAAGATGAACAAGTCATGGGTCAGCAAAGACTTTGCTACCTACCCCGGTGTCATCCTGGGGACGGCTAAGAATAGCGTATTTTTGAATGTGCTTGATGCAAATCAAAACATCCTGTTTGCAACTAGGGCCCAAGTGCTGCCACTGATGGGGTGGGTGTCTGTGTGGCCCAATTTTTGGAAAAAAGGGAGACTCCGCTTGGAGTAACCCTTGCTTGCTGTGTTTTTAAAAGAAGCCAAGATGAACAGAGCTGGGATCAGGAAAGACTTTGCTACCTACCCCGGTGTCATCCTGTGGACGGCTAAGAATAGCGTATTTTTGAATGTGCTTGATGCAAATCAAAACATCCTGTTTGCAACTAGGGCCCAAGTGCTGCCACTGATGGGGTGGGTGTCTGTGTGGCCCAATTTTTGGAAAAAAGGGAGACTCCGCTTGGAGTAACCCTTGCTTGCTGTGTTTTTAAAAGAAGCCAAGATGAACAGAGCTGGGATCAGGAAAGACTTTGCTACCTACCCCGGTGTCATCCTGGGGACGGCTAAGAATAGCGTATTTTTGAATGTGCTTGATGCAAATCAAAACATCCTGTTTGCAACTAGGGCCCAAGTGCTGCCACTGATGGGGTGGGTGTCTGTGTGGCCCAATTTTTGGAAAAAAGGGAGACTCCGCTTGGAGTAACCCTTGCTTGCTGTGTTTTTAAAAGAAGCCAAGATGAACAGAGCTGGGATCAGGAAAGACTTTGCTACCTACCCCGGTGTCATCCTGTGGACGGCTAAGAATAGCGTATTTTTGAATGTGCTTGATGCAAATCAAAACATCCTGTTTGCAACTAGGGCCCAAGTGCTGCCACTGATGGGGTGGGTGTCTGTGTGGCCCAATTTTTGGAAAAAAGGGAGACTCCGCTTGGAGTAACCCTTGCTTGCTGTGTTTTTAAAAGAAGCCAAGATGAACAGAGCTGGGATCAGGAAAGACTTTGCTACCTACCCCGGTGTCATCCTGGGGACGGCTAAGAATAGCGTATTTTTGAATGTGCTTGATGCAAATCAAAACATCCTGTTTGCAACTAGGGCCCAAGTGCTGCCACTGATGGGGTGGGTGTCTGTGTGGCCCAATTTTTGGAAAAAAGGGAGACTCCGCTTGGAGTAACCCTTGCTTACATTGTTTTTAAAAGAAGCCAAGATGAACAAGTCATGGGTCAGCAAAGACTTTGCTACCTACCCCGGTGTCATCCTGGGGACGGCTAAGAATAGCGTATTTTTGAATGTGCTTGATGCAAATCAAAACATCCTGTTTGCAACTAGGGCCCAAGTGCTGCCACTGATGGGGTGGGTGTCTGTGTGGCCCAATTTTTGGAAAAAAGGGAGACTCCGCTTGGAGTAACCCTTGCTTGCTGTGTTTTTAAAAGAAGCCAAGATGAACAGAGCTGGGATCAGGAAAGACTTTGCTACCTACCCCGGTGTCATCCTGTGGACGGCTAAGAATAGCGTATTTTTGAATGTGCTTGATGCAAATCAAAACATCCTGTTTGCAACTAGGGCCCAAGTGCTGCCACTGATGGGGTGGGTGTCTGTGTGGCCCAATTTTTGGAAAAAAGGGAGACTCCGCTTGGAGTAACCCTTGCTTGCTGTGTTTTTAAAAGAAGCCAAGATGAACAGAGCTGGGATCAGGAAAGACTTTGCTACCTACCCCGGTGTCATCCTGGGGACGGCTAAGAATAGCGTATTTTTGAATGTGCTTGATGCAAATCAAAACATCCTGTTTGCAACTAGGGCCCAAGTGCTGCCACTGATGGGGTGGGTGTCTGTGTGGCCCAATTTTTGGAAAAAAGGGAGACTCCGCTTGGAGTAACCCTTGCTTACATTGTTTTTAAAAGAAGCCAAGATGAACAAGTCATGGGTCAGCGAAGACTTTGCTACCTACCCCGGTGTCATCCTGGGGACGGCTAAGAATAGCGTATTTTTGAATGTGCTTGATGCAAATCAAAACATCCTGTTTGCAACTAGGGCCCAAGTGCTGCCACTGATGGGGTGGGTGTCTGTGTGGCCCAATTTTTGGAAAAAAGGGAGACTCCGCTTGGAGTAACCCTTGCTTGCTGTGTTTTTAAAAGAAGCCAAGATGAACAGAGCTGGGATCAGGAAAGACTTTGCTACCTACCCCGGTGTCATCCTGGGGACGGATAAGAATGGCGTATTTTTGAATGTGCTTGATGCAAATCTAGCTGTGAAGTGTACAACTGGGGCACAACTGCTGCCACTGAAGGGGTGGGTGTGTGGGGCCCAATTTTTGGAAAAAAGGGAGACTCCGCTTGGAGTCACCTTGCGGTGTTTTACATGACTTTAAAAGGGCGTGCCATGCCTATATCTGTGTGTCCTCCTCTTTTTCCTTGTCCAGCTGTTTTGTTTTCGCATGAGTACATGTCCTTGTCACTTTCCCATGTGTTTGTGTTGTGTTGTGAGTTGTTTGTCACCTTTTGGACACCTTTGAGGGTGTTTTCTAGGTGTTTTACTGTGTTTGTGATTGCCTGCCATTGTTTCCTATGGGCTCGAGTTCGGTTCGTCGAACGTTCGACGAGCCGAACTCGAGCCAGACCCCCCGTTCGGCGAACCGCCTCGAGCCGAACCGGGACCGGTTCGCTCATCTCTAATCATTACCTCATGTTCTCCTAGAAGTAAAGCGTTTGTTATCCCATGTAATCTGCTCTATGAACTTTCTTCTGCAACTGGGAAGCTAGAAGCTGTGCAACAGCTATAACACTACTTCCGAGGCCGCTAATTAATCTCATACATATGCACTGCTTCCCCCACCCACCAGCAGTCCCGGAGTCTCCAGTTGCAGTCAGATGCGCCCTCACCCTGTCTGGCAGCATATCTGACTGCTATTAATCAGAGGCGCTGTGTGTGTCCATATAGTGGTGTAAAAATAAATAAATAAAAAAATTGGCGTACAGTCTCCCCATATTATGGTACACAGCACAGATAAAGCATACGGCTAATGATGGAGCCCCCAGCCATGTACTTATCTTGGCTGTGTATCAAAATATTTTTTTAAAAAATGGTGTGTCGTCCATTCCAATTTTGATATCCAGCCATGATAAAGTTGATAGCTGGGAGCTGGAATTCTCAGGCTGGGGAGACCCATGTTTATTGGGCTCCCCCAGCCTAAAAATAGTAGCCTGCATCCACCCAGAATTGTCACATCCATTAAATGCGACAATCACAGAACATTACATGACTCATATTCAAGGCCAATGTGCGGTTGCAATCGGGGGAATAATGGGTTACTGACAGCTCACAGCTACCACTAAGCCTAGATTAGTAATGGGGAGGGTCCATGAGGGAATATTTAATGCAGCAATATTAGAAATTAGTTTAGATTATGGCAATAAATAGACAGGACTTTAGATCAACATTTATTCAGTCTACGGGTCACACCTTTAATTTAAAGTAACAGTTTTGAAATAAAGTGATTTTCAAAAGTAGATAACCTCTTTAATAAGTAGCTATTTCTTCACTTTGGTTCAAAGGTGGTTCACATTTGGAATTTGTTTAATTTGAAAAATTATTTATGAATAACAGTTCAAATAAAATTAACAAGCAAGAAGGGAAATACCTTTTGAAAGGGCAACAGTTGCAATGTTTTTTACATAAAATTAATGTTATTGTTAATTTACTGATTGCTGAGAGTTAAACCATGGGGGCTCCCTACCAATTTAGAGAAAGAAGCTTTGCACAGCCCCAACTGAATGAAGCGAAGGATGAGCATGTGCAGTGGTGCTTAATTTATTGTCTATGGGACTGTCTGAACGTAACATCACATAAATAAAATGTCCCTATTATTTTAGCAAAATGTATACTATTTTCTCTTTTAATCTAGCTGTGTGATTTTGATGTTGACTCGGAATGCTTTCAGAGATCATTAACCTGGAATAGTTCCTCTATAAGACAAAAAAGTGACTCAAGCAATTGGTGCTACGTTTTACCAAGGTACGTTTTCATTAGGATGCATGTATCAGATATTTAAGGGTAGTAAACTAATTTTAAAATAACCTACTACTGATTTCTGAGTTAATAAAGGAAGTGGGATTTGAGGGTGGGTTTCCTGTTCAGGGTTCTTACATATTAGCCAAGCCAGTGATCTAGCATTTCCAGAATTTAAGCCGGAGTCACACTTTCCAGAGATACATGCAGATACACACTCCTATCTGGAGAGCAGCTGGCCATGACAGGTGATGTCACTAGATTCACGTGTGAGTTACACACAAGTGTGATTCCGGCCTTACAGAAAGACCCCCAATGATTTCAATGGAAATGTTTTCCCCTGTTGTTATACTTCAGTGGTATAGAAATCCTGCTGCCTGGTTGCTTCATAGATAACAGCTGATTGTTCAGTAGTTGTACACCTTGTGAGAGCCTCCTTACAAAATGAGGCTGTGCAAACCACACATTTACAAAAATGGTTACAATTTGTTTAGGTTTTAACCCCTTTCCTTTGCAGCAAATTTTTTGTTTTTCCATTTTATCTTTTTCTTACCATCTCTCAAGACTCATAAGTTTTTTCTGTTAACTTAGTTATATCAAGGCTAGACAAGGTGTAGCTTTAATGCTAGCACTCGCTTTACCATTTAAAGTACTGGAAAACGGGAAACAAATCTAAGTGAGGTGAAAAGATGATAAGAATTAATTTTTATTATTGTTATTTGGGAGCTTTTTATTTACAACATTCTCTGCGATAATAATGGTTACCTGATCGCATCACCCGGCGCAGCTGGTTTCTCTCCTGACAGGAGCAGTCTGCAGCATGTATTTTTATGCAGCTGAAACGCTCCTGTCCCGAGAGTGTGCGGCCATACTGGGTGATGCCTATGCGAGACTCGGCGAGTCACTCGGAAGTGTGACTCCGGCCTTAGCACAATTATGGCAAGACCAAATTTATGTCTATGTATATTTCAATGCGTTTAACTTTTTAAAAGAAATTTAATTTGTGTCTCTATTTACTGAAACCTTTAACTTTTTTATTTTTTTAGTGATGGAGCTGTTTGAAGGCCCAAACACAGCAAATATATATTTTTAAATGTTTCTATTTTCATAATTAATGGAGGTTCATTGAAACTTTAAAACCTTTTTAAAAATTTTTTTTATACTTGTCTTTTTAATCTTTCTTGATGATCTTAAATTGCAGTTATTTGATTAGGCTGGGCTTCATTACATTATCAGCATGACACATTTCATTAGTTAGTGCCTTGTAAAAGAATTCATTCTCTTGAACATTTTCTCATATTTTCATATTACACCCTCAAACTAAAATGTATTTTATTGTGATAGCATGCGATATACCAACACTAAGTAGCAAGTAGTTGTGAGGTGTAAATTAAATGATCTATGGTTTCCTAAATATTTAGAAAATATTAAAGCTAAAATTTGTGGCATGCATTTGTTTTCAACCCCCAAATGAATATTTTGTAAGCCCACCCTTCACTGCAATTACTGCTGCAAATCTTTTGAGGTATGTCTATACCAGCTTTGTATATCTAGAGGCTGAAATTTTTGCCCATTCTTCTTTGCAAAATAGCTCTAGCTCAGTAAAATTGGGTGGCAAGCGCCTGTGCACAGCAATTTTCATGTCTTGTCTGTAAAAAAAACATGTACAGCCATCCGTGTGCTTTACGTGTGCTGTACATGTGCTATTTTTGTTTAACATTGAAAAGTATGGGAGAAACGTTGTAATTTCTTTACTTCTTTAGCCACCAATGAAAAACACTGATGACACATTGATGGAAAAAACTTATGACATCGGTATCATTTTTTTCACATACTTTTTTTAATAACGACATGTGAAGGGAGCCTTAGCAGCAATTATAGATGGCACAAGCTGTGTATAGAGCACAGTCATCCCCTGGATATTTCTTCATGCACCTGATATTAACTGTAGAGTGTTAGATTGGGTTAATATGCACCTTTTGTGATCACTTTTCTGTTATGTCTGTTTAGTATATATTTGCATTTTCCCATGTAGTAACAATTAGGAAGCTTCTTTTCATAGAATGCTGAATTTTGTCACTTTTCTGTAAGTCCTCCTGGTAAGGTGTAAAAACATTGCCAACTTGATGTTATCTTTACCCTGATCAATGGCTGTGTCACAACACTGCCCACTCTGTGGTGACATTGTACCTGGCCATCACTCTCAGTCTACTTAGAGGACATAGTCATTGTCGACTGTAGTATTTAAGGGTATAAATGGGAGAAGTCTAAGCTATTCTCTGTATATGGATTCCCACACACCTCTACATATGATGTAACTAATTTATATTTGTATTTTATTATAAAAGTATGAAGATGGGCAGAATTGTACACTTAAGTCATGACATCCCCCCAGAATGTCCTTTTAAATCCTACAAAGACTTTCAGAATTACTGGAATACATTGGTAACAATTTTCTCAGTTCTTTGTTAGTTTTAGATTTTATATTAGAAAAAAGAATCTTGAATAATAAGTGGAAAGACATAGATATAATCTAAAAAAATATTAAGTATGTAATTAACTATATACCTCTAATTGCAACTAATTTGTAAAGGCTTCAACCTGAATTGAAAATAACTTAGCTAGATTTAATCAAGTTTTTTCCAGCACCAATGACAGCACCATGAGAGAGGGGATCTGCCCTTCAAGAACAGGAAACCTACAGGATAAAAAGGGGCTGTACCTCTCCCCTCATCAGTTGGTTTCCTGTCCTTGAACAGGGAATTTCCAGGAACAGTGGTTCAAGATAGCCCTTAGGGGTCGAAGCCTCCAAGTATCCCAGCCCTGGCTAGTCGGTTCTGGCAGCAGCACGGGTCCTGCTACAGCCAGCTGAGATGCTGAAAGGAACACCACAGCTGGCCCACGGGGGCTGTGACTGTGTGTGTGTGTCAGCATCGGCCTGCTTCTTTTCCCCTTACAAGGGGGCAGCGACACTGTCCTACTGGCAGGTCTGACGACGCACCACAACAGCCCACAGTGGCTGTGCCTGTGGGTACTGATGCCTCCCACGCTCCAGCGATGGAGGAGCAGCATCGCCGTCTTACCTGGTGTGAGTTAACAGTGGGTGAGTGATGGTGCGTGTCCTTATGTGTGTCTGCCCTGACACTCCGGGTGTTTGGCAGTTGCGGCGGCGACATGTAGTATGACGCCATCTTGTGTATGGCCAGCCGCCGCACGTGTGTTTGTCTGCGCATGCGTGAGAACATCCCTATAGGGTGTTCCCGGATCACGTGCTGCTGACGTCACCTCCCGGAAGTGACCGGGGATCTGTGTTTAAAAACACAGCAGAGATGAAACAAACCAGTGACTTAACCCCTCCAGTAAAATGGATAAGGCAGCAGCAACCACTGTTAGCAAGAGAATTACCAATGAGATACATAGCACATCAGGAGCTGGTGTCGGTTCCCGCACCATGACATGTAACCACACAGTGACAGCTCTGTGCCAACAGCTGTCACTGACAGAGGTGTGGTGACATCTGTATCGGCGGTCACCGCACTCAGGTCGCTATTTTCGGTCAGTCAATCTGAATGGTTGATTAACCCTCTAGATGTGAGCGATTGCAACATTCAGAAGGTGGTGGAGAGAGGTAGCCTCTCTGACCTCCATCATTACGGGGAGCCATGGACGCGGCACACAGAGCTCAAACAATAACCTCCTGTTTTGCAAAAAAAAAAAGAGAGCAAGCTTGCAGTCAGAGGATGCAACAAAAGAGAAAGCCTCAGCTCTGTCAGGAGAGCAGCATTACTGGCTCAGGTGGGATACGCTCTGGAAGGGGCGACACCTGTAATAGCCAGCGAAGTCTAAAGTCCGGCAGGACCGATGACAAGAGAGCCTGCAGAGGAGATTTGTCCGATGACATAATTCCTCCTAACCTGGTTTCGCCTCTTTGCATCTGAGTGGTAAGTGACCTTCAGGAAAGTTCACCTTGTAAAGAGATCATTTTGTCTGTTTCTGTCAAATTCCGGACAGACCCAATAATGCTCCTCAGAAATCAGGCAGAGGGAATGTCCTCTCTGTAATCGAGAGCTGTCTAGTACCTGGTCTAAAAGGCTGTGCCAGGACTGTATCCGGCAAACCCTATCAGAAGGGGGTTTGCTTCGGACAAGAGTCCACGATTAGAGCTGAGATCAGGGACTTCCTTAGATCCTTATCAAAGTCTTAAGAAATCCAGACCTGACTCCCCTGCCTATGAAGAATCAGACAGGTCAAAGGGAAGTGTGATTCTTCTGATTCCGTTTCCCCCTCAATGTCAGTCAGTGACTCAGGAGGTCGTGCTTCTCAATTGCGACCAAGGTCCGCTATGGGCATCTCTAAAAAGAAAACCCATATAAATTGCTCAGAATAGCCCTGTATTTGGAAGGAAACATCAGACATTTCCAGTACACAGGCCTTCCATTTGGGCTGGCGGTGGTGCAGAGAGTCTTCATGAAAATATCAGAAGTCACAACTCATCTAAGGCAAAAAGAAGTGCTTACCATCCCTTATCTCGATGACTTCCTGGTTGTGTGATGCCCCTGGACTATCAGGTCGTCACAGGGTATTGCACAATCTACCCTCCCGTGCAGTGTCCACCTCCCTCTTGGTTATGGGTCCCTAACCAAATGGTGTTGCCTCCAACAGCAAATCAAATCCTAGATACACCCTGCACCACACCCACCAGACACACCAGTGGATGGCTTGAGTGGAATAGAGTCGCCCACCTGGGAGGTCAGGGAGGGGAGGTGAGGAGTCTAGTCAGTGAGTTGGTCGTGAAGTGTGAGAGAGTAGCCCTTGAGCTGTGAGGAGCTCTAAGGAGGTCGGGAGCGGTGACTCCTGTAAGAAAGCTGTCTAGGTTCCAAACGGTGGTCTGTGCCTAGAGCAGTCGGACCCTGGTCACAGGGGATTGTGGCAAGGGGCTCGGATCTGTCGAGCAGTACATCCGGCGGCCTAGCACCATCACCGGTCCGGGACCGAGGCACGACGGGGTACATGGACCCTAGGTCGGGGAGTAGCTGCAGGCAACCCGATAATTTACCCGTGGAGAATGGAGCCTTCAAGATTCCTTCACAACCGCTCCAGAATCGGGGCATTAGCGCAGCGAGGGGATAGGACTTTCCATCCAAAACGGTCCAGAATATCCCAAGCGTGAGCCCTGAGAGCAAGCTCCCACACTTAACCATAGTAGGGAGTGGGACCCGGCAAGTTTCACACTACCGGGACCACCAGAGAAGTAAACTTAGTGCCAGGAGGCAGGTCACAGATCACCAGGCACAAGGCACTCTCAAGGGTTAATTTTCATATAATTTATTCCAAAATAGTTTTAAACATGGGTGGCCTTCATCAAACAATTGAAATAAACAATAATTTACAAAAATTACTCAAATGAGCTAAATAAACAAAATATAAAGCAATCAGCTTAGATGTAAAAAAAATAGAGAAAAAAATTCATCAAGGAGAAATAAAAAGACATAATGTATGACTTAGCAGCAAAAATTGATTGCATGAATCACCAAGGAAAGAGGTATATAACCACCAATACATGGATGGGGGGGGGGTTTGGGAAAAGAAAGTTTTAATAGGGAAAGCATATGATAATACAGAGTTACCA
Source organism: Anomaloglossus baeobatrachus (assembly GCF_048569485.1). Lineage (NCBI taxonomy): Eukaryota > Metazoa > Chordata > Amphibia > Anura > Aromobatidae > Anomaloglossus > Anomaloglossus baeobatrachus. The sequence continues at coordinate 199,693,252 of NC_134358.1, forward strand.
GGATAGACATACTGCATATAGGAAACAGCGTTCAGTCAGTGAAAATAGAGAAACGTTAAAGAATGGTTAAAGCCACATCACCTGGTATCATAAACTGGCCAAAATTGCAGTGTCAAGGCAACAGTATCCACCGCTATTCTGCGTGCACTAAGTGTCAGGGCGCCATGTTTAAGTAGCACCTTTTAGCCATTAGGAGCAAAAAGGGGGGGCATAATTAGTAAGGCATGCAATGTGCATGCTAGCGGCTGACAGGGTGACTGACCAAGAGGGAAGCCAATGAGAGGTGTGCCTGATAGGACACACGGCATCACTGCTGCAGAAGCCAACCAGAGGTGAGGGTGTGTGCTTAACTGAGTCATTAGCATCCCTGGTAACCAAGGAGAACGTGGAGCATGCGCACTAGTGAAAATGAGGAACTTACAGCTAAGGTGGAAGTAACGCTGTAGGAGCTAGTGGCGAAGTGATTAACACTTTGTGTGCAGTGTCCAGAGCATGCTGAAGTATGCAGATAGTAGGATAAATGTATCATGGAGTAGCATATGGACATGAGAATGTACAAAGAAATGGAAATAGTACAGGAAGAGAAAAAAGGAAAATAAGGAGAGAAAAAAGAAAGGTAAAGAAAAAAAGGGAAGAATGAAAAAAAGGGGGAGAAAAAAAGGGTGGGTGGGAAGGGGGGAATTACCTTTAACATAATATTAATACTAACGATGCAGTAAAGGATATATAATGAAAAGCACAAAGACAGGATCCGCAGAAGCAAATGAAGGGGTGCACATCACAAATCAAATGGAATCATGAGCGATTCTGCTGAAAAAGAATATCACCATTAGGGAATCAATAAATCAAATGTACATACATTTTTTTACAAATGTACAAGGATTAAAACAATAAATCATATTAATTTCACAAAAATGCCTGTAAATCATAATCTTTGTTGAGCCCTTTTGGTGATAGAGTGTTAAGCTCGTGGATCCAAAATGCCTCGCGTTTTTGAAGCATTGATTTAATATTTCCACCCTTACGCGGGGTAAAAACCTGTTCGATTTATCTAGAATTTTAATTGAGAGATATTGTGTCCTACAGTATTGAAATGATATGGAAGTGGCAATATGTTCTCCTTACACCTAATAGTCGACTTGTGCTTAGAGACTCTATCCTTGATACGTTGTGTAGTCTCACCTATGTAAAATAGACGACATGGACATATGATAACATATATTACATTGGTACTGTCACACGTGAAAAATCCCTTGGCGCTGTATCTTTTGCCCGAATGTGGATGAAAAAAGGAATCGCACCTCTGGACATTACTACACTGTAGACAATGCAAGCACGGGTATGTGCCGACTTTAAGCGTCCCTAGGAACCTCTGCCTTGGGATGGACTTAGCTGATCCAACATCCGCTCTAACCAGGTGATCCTTTAGATTATTTGCTCTCCTGAAACAAGGAAGAAATTTATTCTGAAATTCAGAAATATTAGGATATCCATTGCTTAAGAGATGCCAGTGTTTACAAATCGTCCCATGTAGTTTGTACATGAAAGGGTGATATGTATGTACGAATGGAATGCGGCCAGAATTATCACGAGTGCTAGGTATTGTCTGTCGAGCGCTTTCTAATACACTCTGTGGATAACCACGTTCAGCAAATTTAACATGCATCTCATCAAGTCTTTTCTCCAGTGTCCTTGGATCAGATACAATCCTCCTAACCCGTCCAAATTGAGAAATTGGTACGCATTTTTTCGTAGCTGTGGGATGGTGACTGGTATAATGAAGTATAGTATTACGGTCTGTAGGTTTAGTATATAAATCTGATGTTAAAAGAACGGATGAATCTTTCAGAATATAAGTGTCCAAGAAATTGTTATTTTCTTTATCTAACTGTATGGTGAAATGAAGTGAAGGCCAAGCATTGTTAATGTTAATAGTAAATTCCTGTAAGGACTCGAATGGCCCCGTCCAAAAAATGTCGTCGATAAAATGCCGCCACAAAGAGCAATGTAAAATGAATAACGGATGTCAATATACTACGGTTTCTTTGAAATCTGACATAAAACAATTTGCATATGGCAGGGCTACATTCGAGCCCATTGCGGTCCCTTGCATCTGTAAAAAGAATGTATCTTGGAACATCCTTTAAAACCAGATTTAACAAGTCCAGACAGAGATCCACTACCGGAGATGCAATAGATGCCGTTTTGGTCAAAAGTTTACAAATAGCCTCAATGCCTTTGTCATGGAAGATATTAGTGTAAAGGCTCTCTACATCATATGTAACCAAGTAAGCAGATGGTAGTGTATGACCAGTACATTTAATGGTATTTAGGAAATCGGAAGTGTCTAGGATGAATGCTCTGGTATCCTTAATGAGTGGCGTAATTATTTTCTCCAAAAATCTGGATAATGGGGGCTTATAGCGAATCGTTTGGAGACACTATCAGTCTACCAGGCGGTCTAGATAGGTTTTTATGGATTTTTGGTAGGATATACATCACTGGAATGATGGCGTTATTGTTGGAAAGGAACTCAAGTGTTTTTTGATTGATAGTGCCTATAGTAAGATGTCTAGATACCAGGTGAGGTGGCTTTAACCCTTCTTTAACATTTCTCTATTTTCACTGCTGAACGCTGTTTCCTATATGCAGTATGTCTATCTAGTAACTCTGCATTATCATATGCTTTCCCTATTAAAACTTTCTTTTCCCACCCCACCCCCACCCCCACATCCATGTATTGGTGTCTATATACCTCTTTCCTTTGTGATTGATGCAATCAATTTTTGCTGCTAAGTCATACATTATGTCTTTTTAGTTCTCTTTGATGATTTTTTTCTCTAGTTTTTTTACATCTAAGCTGATAGTAATCTTTGTAAATTATTGTTTATTTCAGTTGTCTGATGAAGGCCACCTAGTGGCTGAAATGTCACATGTTTAAAACTATTTTGGAATAAATTATATGAAAATTAACCCTTGAGAGTGCCTTGTGCCTATTTGATTGACTTACGGTTTGGAAACCAACAAGTGCACCTCGATATACCTCCACTATGTTGGCTGTGCCTTATCCTTTTACATGGATTACCAGGCAGCACCATTGGGGACGGGACCCGAACTAGCTCCCCTCAGTGGCAGCGGTGTCCAGACACTTGGTTTACCCGGTTGTCGGTGTCTTCTTAATGGACTGAGTGAGTACAAGAGCGACCCCTACATCCCACGGCCTTATCCCCCGCACCGAGTCCCAGGGCATTCCCCCCTACCCGTGGAGGGTTACAACACCTGGCTGCCCCCATCATCACCGCGGGTACTTCCCAACGGCAGCCTGGCTGCCCCCATCATCACCGCGGGTACTTCCCAACAGCAGCGGCGGTATACAACCCAGTTACCGCGCACCACGGGTGGCGTCACAAACTATATAATCCCTTATAACCAACCCCCTTCATTTGAGAGGCCGCACGACCCCGGGTCCGGAGACCCTCGAGCTACCGAGAATACGGATCCGAGCAGCTCTGCTGCTTCCACGGGGAGGCAAACCTCAAAAACTTGGCATCACGAACAGGATTCGAGCAGGACCCACTTACCTGGGTAACGTGCGCTTTAGAAGTTAAAACCGAGAGTCGAAAGTCCCGTTTCCCGCTATTTCCACCATCTGCCGGCGCCAAAACGCCGTCTTCTCCACCAAAGCGCGAGAAGCAAAAGCCCCGCCCCTCGTCCTGAGAGTCAGCCCAGAACCGGAAGTTCCCAGAGGGCCACAGCATCGAAGTGAGTGCTGGGTGAAAACCGAGGGGGCGTGACAGCATGTAGCAGCGGAAGAGAAGCAGAGACGCCAAGACTCTGCCATAACGTTCCTGGATCCTGCAGAGGAAAGATGGCGGCTCTGGGAGGCTGGTCACCGGAGCGTGCTGCTCCCGGGACCGTGACCTGGATCGAGGAGGAGATGGAGCAGCTCTGCAGGAGGATGCAGATGCTATTCCTCTTCATATTAGACCACTGGAGAGAAGAGATGAGCCTGGCTGTGGTGGTGCGAGCCCGTGAGATCAAAATGCCACGTGAAGAGCGGGTAAGCGGTTACCCAGTCCCAGTTGATTAGCCTAATCCGGCCAATGCGGCTGTGGGATCCGGTCCGCCCCCGCTCCTGGCAAGCACTCCACCGCCACCAACCCCGTCCTCGGCGGACGCCGAGCTGCCTATCCCCACCATGGCAGCAGGACCTTCAGCCCCAGTTTATGAAGAGCCAGCTGCGGAGCTCCCGGTCCTATCACCCGACCAAGTGACGACAGTGGTCACCCCGACACCGGCCTGACCAGACCCAGCCGCATCACCGGGCCTGTCCTTGTAGGCGGAGCACCCAGACTCTGCAACCCCGGCTGTGTAGCAATCGGTATGTCTGCCCGATGTAGCGGAGGTGGAGCCTGAAGAGTTACCGGTTCCAGCACCGCGCGGCATCCCAACGGCTGTTGGGGCCGCTAGAATACAGCTGAAACCCATGCCAGCAAGGGAGACAAGGCCGGATACTGACGCCCCCTACTGGGAAAGACACCAGCAAAAGCTACAACAGGATATGACAACACGAGACCGGCGATGACGGGAACTTCCCGCCCGTGACCAAGAAGAGAAAGACCAGGTGAGAAGCGCTGCTTCCCGAGTACGAGGGCCGTGGTGCCGTTGCCTTGTGGACCATTTTGACCCTGTTCAGGGGTGGGGGTTTATCCGGGAGGCAGGCCTCACAGTCGGGGTGTTTGTGTGCCAATAGGATGTGGCGCAGCACCTCCCCCGGGGACACCCTGAGCGGAATCTGGAGCTGGAGGATATGGTCACGTAAACCCGGCATTGTGGAGAGCGAGGCTGGTATGCCCTGGAGGTGATCACTCAAGTAATGAAGGAGGAAGAGTTTATGCCGGCATCTGTAGCCGCAAGGAAGCATGGTTACAGGACCCGGTCATTTAATGTTATTTGAAGTTGGAAAATACTACGTATATGTCTTTTCTTTTATTATGTTTCATAGTTTGTAATTTTTAATAAAGAGTGGTGTTATAAAAAGAAAAGTTTTAATCAACCAGTTTAATCAACAGAGAATGTTACCTGATTAAGAAGAAGACGATATAATGTGTGCACCAGGTGCATGGACCTTGTTAATTTTATTATGCATCTATATTTTATTAATAAAAATGGACCATGGCTGTGGGACTAGTTGTGGCCAACACGAACTTGTGTTTTTATAAATAGTTGCACCTCCTGTGTCTACTGGAGTCGTCTTTTTAACACGCGGGACCTTAACCTGGTAAAGGACCAACGGATAGGTATGCAGCGGGTCAGGTTGTTTGGGTGGCGGGTTGATGGGATCCGGGATGTTGGGACTGGACTGTCGTATGAAGATGCTGCAGGTTGAGTCTCCGCTACTAACATAACCGGTAGCGTTCCATTGTTGTAGATGAACTCAAAAGTTACCGTTACGTTTAAGTAATGTGCCTCCTTAATGTGGGATGAAACGTGTAAATAAAAATGTTCTTTTTCTATTTTGCAGTTAAACAAAATAAATAAATAAACCTCTGATGTACTGTAGCTCGAGGACGAGTTACGTTTAACCAAGGGGGAATGTGACACCCCTGGACTATCAGGTCCTCACAGGGTATTGCACAATCTACCCTCCCGTGCAGTATCCACCTCCCTCTTGGTTATGGGTCCCTAACCAAATGGTGTCGCCTCCAACAGCAAATCAAATCCTAGATACACCCTGCACCACACCCACCAGACACACCAGTGGATGGCTTGAGTGGAATAGAGTTGCCCCCTTTGGGGGTTACGGAGGGGAGGTGAGGTGAGAAGCGTAGTAAGGGAGTTGGTTGTGAAGTGTGAGAGAGTAGCCCTTGAGCTGTGAAGTGCTCTGAGGAGGTCAGGAGCGGTGACTTCTGTAAGAAAGCTGTCTAGGTGGCAGACGGTGGTCTGGGCCTAGAGGAGTCGGACACCCAGTCGCAGGAGATCGTGGCAAGGGGCTCAAACATGTCGAGCAGGACAGCCGGCGGCCTTGCACCATCACCGATCTGGGACCGAGGCACAACAGGGTACGTGGACCCTAGGTCGAGGAGTAGCTGCAGGCAACCCGATAATTTAAGTGTGGAGAAGGGAGCCTTCAAAATTTGTTCTTAACCACTCCAGAATTGGGGCATTAGCGCAACGAGGGGGATAGGACTTTCCATCCAAAACGGTCCAGAAAATCCCAAGCGTGAGCCCTGAGAGCAAGCTCCCACACTATAGTGGGGAGCGGGACCCGGCAAGTTTCACACTACCAGGACCACCAGAGAAGTAAACTTAGTGCTAGGAGGCAGGTCACGGATCACCAGGCAGCACCATTTGGGACAGGACCCGAACTAGCTCCCCTCAGCGACAGCGGTGTCCAGAGACTTGGTTTACCCGGTTGTCGGTGTCTGCTTAATAGACTGAGTGAGTACGAGAGCGACCCCTGCATCCCACGGCCTTATCCCCCGCACCGAGTCCCGGGGAATTCCCCCCTACCCGTGGAGGGTTAAAACACCTGGCTGCCCCCGTCATCACCCCAGGTACTCCCCAACAACAGCGGCGGTATACACCCCAGTTACCACTCACCACGGGTGGCGTCATGAACTATATAATCCCTTGTAACTACCACCCTTTATTTGAGAGACCGCACGACCCCCAGGTCCGGAGACCCTCGAGACAACGAGAACCCGGATCCGAGCAGCTCGGCTGCTTCCACGGGAGCGGCACAGTTGTACGCAGGTCTGCCCGACATTGTGCCGAATTTCTGCAGGAAGTGTGTTCTTGCCTGACGACACTGGGATGGCTCAAAAACCTGGAGAAATCAAGGTTATGATATCCAAGCAAGGTCCAAATTTTCCTGGGGCTCACTTTAGATTCAGATGCTCAGGAAGGTCATCTTCCAGAATCCAAGCTAGAAAAGGTACAAGTGGATCGAGAGACAAAAGCCCCAAGGTTGTCTCGCAGAGGAGCTATGTCCCTCCTCGGTCCTCTTTCATCCAACATTCTGGCGGTTCTGTGGGCCCAGGCACACACCAGAGTCCTTCAGTAGGACATCCTGGAGAATAAAACAATTCTTGGGGATCATCTGGACGAGTACATTACACTCCAGCCCGGCACAATCGAATCCCTGCATTGGTGGCTGAAACCATTAAACTTAAGAAGAGGCGTGCCTTGGATGACCTGAGTATCCAAAGTACTTACCAGTCTGCAAGGGGGGCCCACCTTCAGAGTCATCCAATCCAGGGAGTGTGGTCTGGAAGAGAATCTCATATTTCCTGATATACAAGGGAATTGCTGGCAGTAGAAAGAGCAGTGGGTCAGTTCCTGCCCTCCCTTACTGGTCATCATGTAAAAATTCTCTCGGACAATTAGGCGACGATAGTCACCGGGGGATACTCGGTCCAGAGCGCTAATGGAAATAGCAAGCAGAATTTTAGATTTAGCCGAGTGTTTTTTGAAATCCCTCTCAGCAGTTCATATAAGGGGAAACCAAAACTGTACGGCGGACCTATTCAGCCGCAGCAAGTTGAGACGGGAAATGGGTTTTAAGTCATTCCATTATCAATCAGATAACAGAGGTGTAGGTTGTCCCGGAAATAGACCCCCTTGCAACCTCAAAAACAGGAAGGTTCACCGGTTCTGTTCTCTAAATCCAAGGGATCAATCTCACGTGGTGGATGCCCTGCTGATCAAATGGAACTTTGGCCTTGCTTATGCCTTCCCTCCCATAGCCCTCATTCCAGCAGTGCTTAAGAAGATCCGGGAAGAAAGGGCAGTAATGATCCTGATAGCACCATTCTGGCCAAAAAGACCATGGTTCTATTGGCTGAACAGAATGTCGATCTCAAGGCCATGGGTCCTATCGGAGCTACCAGACCTTCTCACTCAGGGTCCAGCTCTTCACCCCCTGACAGGCAGACTACATCTAACAGCATGGTTTTTGAAAGGTCACCTTTAAGAAACAGAGGGTTCTCTCTTGGTCTAATCTTTATTCTTATGCAGTGCAGGAAGCCAGTTACGACAAAAAGCTACAGCAGAGCCTGGACGAAATTCTTGTCATAAACAGGGGCGAGTCCAGATGGCCCGGCTCCATTTGTGGTAATCTTAGAGTTCCTTTAGAAGTTGAAACAGGGTCTGTCAGTTAGCACACTTAAGGTTCAGGTGTCAGCTCTTTCCGCCTTTCCTAGCGGGAGATCGCTGGATTTCCAGGTTCATTAGGGCATGCTCTAGATCTAGACCTAAGAGCAGTATATCCTTTCCTCCATGGGATCTTAATTTCGTACTGTCAGCCCTGATGCAGCTCCCGTTTGAACTTTTAGTATCCATGTCACTTAAAATTCTATCCCTGAAAACAACTTTCCTGACAGCCTTAACATCACCATGTAGGGTTAGTGACATCCAGGCCCTATCTATAGATCCACCCTTTACTTAGCTTTTCGAGGATAGAGTGGTCCTTAGACCTGACCCTGCTTGCCTCCCGAAAGTAGTTTCTAATTTTCATTAATCTCAAGAGATTGTTCTTCCATCCTTTTAATGAGAGTCCGAAAGATCAGGAGGAGGAAGGGTGGCATTGCCTAGATGTTAGACGTTGCCTTATAGAATATCTCTCAGTCACTAATGCATGCAGAAAACGCAAGTCCGTTTGTGTTTTTTTCAGGGTAATAGATAAGGGCTCAAAGCTTCTAAGTGCACTTTAGCTAGGTGGATCAGGGAAGTAGCTGTGTGACACCCCATGGGACCGAAGATAGGAGCTTCTATCCGTACCTTGTATACCCGTCGCCGGGCCAGTGGTTTGCAGAGGTCATGGCCTGACCCAGTTCCATGGCCGCGTGGTGCACAGTAAAAGGGGCAAGCAAGGATTGTTCCTGGTGAGGATGTCACCTGTTATGGTGGCGATTGGGGTCCCAGCCTCCTACACTGCCGACCCTTCCTCCGGCTTTTCCTCCTCCAGGAGTGGAACGGACGATGTCGACTACGCCATCTGTGGTATGCGGCCAGGGATAAGGCAGCCGCTGCAGGGTACCTCACCAGGGAAGATGTTGGGGTGCTGCTGGGATGATATCGCTCCCCACAGCCAGTGGCAACCGGGAGGGGGAACGGGGGACTGGGGATGGCCGGAGCGCATGGCGATGACAAACAGAGTCAGAGTCACTGGGTTGCGGGTTTAAGATCTTTTACTCACATGTCTTTGTGTCGCACCCAGGATGCTGGTCCTTACTGTGATGGCCTCCGGTCGGTCGCAAGCAGGGCAGAGGTCAAAGTCTGGTAGGGCAGTCTGTGGGCTTTCTACTTTTGTGCTCCCGTGTGGTGGTCCCCTCCTTGTCCCTGGAGCACTTAGGACCCGCTACTCTGCCACGCAAAGCTGCGCTAGTTCCAGGGGGCAACAAAATCCTCACCTCGGTAACCCTCTTGTCCTCCATGCCGCACGACTACCGGTCACAGGCTCTCAACTCCTTCCCGGTTGGCCATCTCTCCCATTCCAAGTCTCTGCCGGCTAATGGACCGGCAACCTCCTAACTGGCCACATCCAGTACCCACCTGGATCCACTCTCTCAGCTTAGGGGCCCTCAGCCATCCACCCGCCTGGTCCAAGGTGAGAGAAGGGTATATGAACCGCTCTGGACCTTGTGGTTCCTCTACTCTGCCTCCCTGAGGGAGCTTCCTCAGGGAGCTGCTCACTGTGTGTCACTCTGTTTGGTCTCTCAAGCCACTCTGAGCTAAAGTGAAACTAAACTTTCTGTCTTGTAACTAAGGGTATGTGCGCACGTTGCTTTTTACCTGCTTTTTACCTGCTTTTTTGCTGCTTTTTCTTCTGCGCTGTTTAATGCCAAAATGGATGTGTTCTTCTATTCAAGCAAAGTCTATGGGAATTTGGGTTTCTTGTTCACACTATGCTGTTCAAAATGCTGCCTTTTTGTGGCAGAACTTTGGTCAAAAACTCAGCTTTGCAGTGCAAAACCCAAATGGCAAAAACAATTGACATGTTGCTTCTTTGAAAAGCTGAGTTTTTGACCAAAGTTCTGCCCCAAAAAGGCAGCATTTTGAACAACATAGTGTGAACAAGAAACCCAGATTCCCATAGACTTTGCTTGAATAGAAGAACACATCCATTTTGGCATTAAACAGCGCAGAAGAAAAAGCAGCTAAAAAGCAGGTAAAAAGCAACGTGCGCACATACCCTTACTCCTGCTCATGCCCCCACATGAGGAATGTTCCAGCCCGTTGTTATGGTCACCGGGAATTCCCCTTGTCTCTGTGTGAGGCACCTGCTGTCTGTGTTTGCAAGGCTGTGTGATGTAAAAACGATACTTACCAGACTTTAACCTCTTACTGCCCAGGATGAACAGACATTATAAAATACAATACCCTGTAGCAACCAGTCTCACGGGCACTGCAACTGCAGGTCTGAAAGCTTACTCCACAAGGTCAATGGCATCTTCCTGGGCTGAAAGATCGGACGTCACCATCAAGCAGATCTGTAAGGCGGCCGCTTGGTCTTCACCTTACACGTTCTATAAGCACTATAGGTTGGACTTATCCCTTACTGACCTCACCTTTGGGAGAAGGGTTCTGCAAGCTGTAGTCCCCCCTAAAGTATACTTCAAACTATGTAATTCTCTCGTGGTGCTGTAATGGGTGCTGGAAAAATACGAGATTACTTACCGGTTTTGTGTTTTTTCTGAATCCATGACAACATTCTCTCCCTGCATATGGATAGATTAGCAGTAATTTGGCTGAACGTGGTTTTATGTTAGTGCTGGTTCATGTCACAACAATGTTCCTTTTACTGGAGGTTCTTTCATGCTCTGTAACCAACTGATGAGGGGAGAGGTACCGCCCCTTTTTATCCTGTAGGTTTCCTGTCCCTGAAGGGCGGATCCCCTCTCTCATGGTGCTGTCATGGGTTCAGAAAAAACACATTACATAGTAACATAGTACTGGTAATTTCTGGATACAGTAATTACTGGAAATTACTGGTAAGTAATTTCATATTTCTGTGTGTTTTTCTTTTCTTTACAAACATAGACTCATACATTTGGATTTATCTGCTATTGACTTGCACTATAAAAAAATGCTACCTGTTTTCTGTTTTTATACACGGGCATAAAGTATATACTGTATAGTGTTTTTTTAGATGTGTGCTGTGAGCTATGCAAACAAACAAGGTGTGCAATATGATGACATTTTAATCTTTCTCCAGTATGGGTATGAGCTTCCACACATGTCTGAAAGTGATATGTTATACTGCAGTGTTTACTTCAAGTTTATCGGAGAGACCATATTCACGTATCCTTTACCGGCCAATATTTTTTGACCAACCAGGTATTCATTGTATGGGGAATTACTTATACTTTATATAAATATATTTACAAATTAAAAATATAGTTCAGCGGATCACAAAAAGCAGAATGAATGTCAAGAACGTTATCTTTATTTTACACCGTGTGCAGAATTATTAGGCAAGTTGTATTTTAGAGGATTTTTTTATTATTGATCAACAACTATGTTCTCAATCAACCCAAAACACTCATAAATATCTAAGCTTAATATTTTTGGAAGTTGGAGTGGGGTTTTTTTAGATTTGGCTATCTTAGGAGGATATCTGTTTGTGCAGATAACTATTACTGTGCAGAATTATTAGACAACTTAATAAAAAACAAATATATTCCCATTTCACTTGTTTACTTTCACCAGGTACACCAATATAACTGTATAAAATTTAGAAATAACCATTTCTGACATGCAAAAAGAAAACCCAAAAAATGTAGTGACCAACTTCTTCCTGTACCACTTGAAAAAGTTGTCTTCCAGAAACTGGCAGTAGGTCTGAGAGTTGAGCTTCACTACATCCTCAACCTGAAAAGGTCCCACAAGTTCATCTTTGATGAAACCAGCCCATACCAGTAACCCACCTCCACCTTGCTGGCGTTTGAGTCGGAGTGGAGCTCTCTGCCAATTACTGATCCAGCCTCAGGCCCATCCATCTGGCCTATCAAGAGTCACTTTCATTTCATCAGTCCATAAAACCTTTGAAAAAGCAGTCTTAAGATATTTCTTGGCCCAGTCTTGACGTTTTATCTTATATTTCTTGTTCAAAGGTGGTAGATTTTCAGCCTTCCTTACCTTGGCCATGTCCCTGAGTATGGCACACCTTGTGCTTTTTGATACTCCAGTAACGTTGCAGCTCTGAAATATGGCCAAACTGGTGGCAAATGGCATCTTGGCAGCTTCACACTTGATTTTCCTCAATTCATGGGCAGTTATTTTGCGCCTTTTTTGCCCAACACACTTCTTGCGACCCTGTTGGCTATTTGCCATGAAACTCTTGATTGTTTGGTGATCATGCTTCAAAAGTTTCACAATTTCAAGACTGCTGCATCCCTCTGCAAGACATTTCACAATTTTGGACTTTTCAGAGCCCATCAAATCTCTATTCTGACCCATTTTGCCAAAGGAAAGGAAGTTGCCTAATAATTAAGCACACCTTATATAGGGTGTTGATGTCATTACATCACACCCCTCCTCATTACAGAGATGCACATCACCTGATTTACTTAATTGGTAGTTGGCTCTCAAGCCTATACAGCTTGGAGTAGGACAACATGTATAAAAAGTATTGTGATCAAATACTAATAATTCTGCACACAGTGTAGTTACACAACTATTCTAGTTGGAGGATCATATTCCATATTTTATTACTTTAACCCCTTAACGACCGCGGGCCGTAAAATTACGTCCTAAATGACATAATCTTACTGCCCGCGGTCCTCCGGCGGCAGCATGCCGCGATCGGCACACATCTCAGCTGATTTTCACAGCTGAGATGTGTGCCTGCTAGGCACGAGCAGAATCGTTATCTGCTCGTGCCGATTAACCCCTTATAATGGCGCTGTCAATACATGACAGCGCCATTATAAGCGCAATCGCGGTAAAGTTTTACTTACCGCCGAAACCGGAAGTCACGTGACGCGATCACGTGACTCCCGATAGTTGTCATGGTAGTACAGGGTCATGTGATGACTCCTGTACTACACATGAATTGGTTTCACTTTCGCTGTGCCCGGGGCACAGCAAAAGAGAAAGACAGCGTATCTGCTGTTTACAGCCTTCCAGCTGTGATCAGCAGATACTGCAGAGCGATCGGAATGCTGATCGCAATAGCCCCCTAGGGGGACTAGTAAAATAAAAAAAAAAAGTAAAAAAATAAGTTTTAAAAAATTAAAAAAAAACAAAAAAACCTAAAAGTTCAAATCACCCCCCATTCGCCCCATTGAAAATTAAAGGGTTAAAAAAATAAAAAATATACACACATTTGGTATCGCCGCGTTCAGAAACGCCCGATCTATCAAAATATAAAATCAATTAATCTGATCAGTAAACGGCGTAGCGGCAAAAAAATTCCAAACGCCAAAACGACGTTTTTTTGTCGCCACAACTTTTGCGCAAAATGCAATAAGAGGCGATCAAAACGTAGCATCTGCGCAAAAATGGTACCGTTAAAAACGTCAGCTCGAGACGCAAAAAATAAGCCGTCATTGAGCCTAAGATCCCGAAAAATGAGAACGCTACGGGTCACGGAATATGGCGTAAAACGTGCGCCACTTTTTTCGGACAAACTTCCGATTTTTTTTTAACCCCTTATATAAAAGTAAACCTATACATGTTTGGTGTCTACGAACTCGCACTGACCTGAGGCATCACACCCACACATCAGTTTTACCATATAGTGAACACAGTGAATAAAATATCTCAAAAACCATAGTGCTATCGCACTTTTTTTGCAATTTTTCAGCATTTGGAATTTTTTTGCCATTTTCTAGTACACAATATGGTAAAACTGATGGTTTCATTTAAAAGTACAGCTCGTTCCGCAAAAAATGAGCCCTCACATGACCATATTGACTGAAAAATAAAAAAGTTACGTCTTTCAGAAAAAAAATGGCGAAAAAAAAAAACGGAAAGCGAAAAATCGGCCGGTCGTGAAAGGGTTAAGCTACTCTCTTCATTTGCGCTGTAAGATAAAATGATGCCAACAGTGCTACTAGCCCAGGGCACATCTGCATCGCCTTAGTTGACGGTCTGCTTTTTCTCTGAAGCATTGTCATTTTTCAAGTACAGTGCACTAGAACTTACCACAAGATAACTGGACTAGATCTAGCGCAAGAAAAGAATTACCTGTTCCTCAAACTCTGCAGGCGGCTGTGGAGTGAAATGGTGGAAATCTACCTAGCTCCTTCTGCTTTAGAAATCATGCCCCTTTTAGCCCTGCCAGCTGCACTAACCAATGAGGACCATTTAATAATTTGGGCTCTTCTCTGCTCTCCAGATGTTGGAGGACAGAAGAAGAGAGCAAGACAGGAGGGGCAAAGCAGGAGAGAAGTTAAGAATGAAAACAGTTTGATGAAAAAAAATAAAGCAGATGGGCAGAAAAATAAAATAGAATAAGTAGGTGGAAGGGTCAAGAATGAAACACGGAAGCACTATGCTATTTTACGTATTATAGACACTGTTAATGGTTAACACTAGAAGTCCCAGAAATTTCGAGCTCCCCCCTGAAGTCCCAAAAGAGGGTCAAATGACCCTAAAGCGGGCTTTACACGCTGCGATATCGGTACCGATATCGCTAGCGTAGGTACCCGCCCCCATCTGTTGTGCGACACGGGCAAATTGCTGCCCGTGCCGCACAACATCGCCCAGACCCGTCACACTACTTACCTGCCCGGCGACGTCGCTGTGACCGGCGAACCACCTCCTTTCTATGGGGGCGGTTCGTTCAGCGTCACAGCGACGTCACAGCTGCGTCACTGAACCGCCGCCCAATAGAAGCGGAAGGGCGGAGATGAGCGGGACGTAACATCCCGCCCACCTCCTTCCGCATTGTGGCCGGGAGGCAGGTAAGGAGAGGTTCCTCGTTCCGGCGGTGTCACACGGGCGATGTGTGCTGCCGCAGGAGTGAGGAACAACTTCGTTACTGCTGCAGTAACGATAATTGAGAATGGACCCCCATGTCACCGATGAGCGATTTTGCACGTTTTTGCGACAATGCAAAATCGCTCATAGATGTCACACGCAACGGCATCGCTAATGCAGACGGATGTGCGTCACAAATTCCGTGACCCCAACGACTTTGCATTAGCGATATCGTAGCGTGTAAAGCCCCCTTTAGTCAATTATGTTATCAAATACAATAAACTGAATAGAACTAACTAGAAACTAAATGGCTAAACTCAATGGAAAACAACAACCTCCTGTGGTGCGACAGTAATGGCATTAATTACAGAACAAAAGATGGTGATTATAGGATGTTAGCTAAAATCCTTCAGGTCATTCGACCCGTCTCTGGGTTCCAAAGGTAGAAATGTTAAATGACCCCTCTCTGGGACTTCTAGTGTCAAGGGGATACTTTAGTTGCTGGCACAATCCTGAGGCTTGTGTTGTACCATAGTGCCATGGTTTTATGCAACATTAGACACATTATAAAATCAGCCACATAGATAACCACCTACCCATTAAAGGGGTTTCAATACTGTTAAGAATACTGTCAATGGGCTCAAGGTGTGGCCTAGTAAAAATAGTATACAGCCTTTACATTTTTACAAACAAACAGTTTGGATGGAAAGAAAGGCTGTATTTAATAGTTCACTTAGGGGACATGAAGCTGACATTGTCTGATAGTCTGTCCTATATATAACAGTGTATCAGCACTGCTATGTATAGTGAAAATCACAATCTTCTATGAATGCCAGCTAAAGGCTGGCTTTCACTGAAGAATCATAATGACAGATATGGGGGTCTTGAGCAGACCCTTGGCTATCATGGCAACCATTTGGCGCACAACGATCATGTCACAGGCATGCAGATTGACGCATGGAATGAGGAGCAAACCTACTGTTTGCGCATGTTAAATGCCGCTGTCAGAGATTGACAGTGGCATTTACCAGGTTAACGACCATGGGCAAAGCTCTGCTTCACTCGTGGCTGTTAGAGGCACATAATGGCTGATTAAATTATCCACCATCTGCCTGGAAAGATGCAGGCACAGCGTGCGAATGCAAGTCAAAGTTTGGGACACAACGTAAGACATAAGTTTACGTCATATGTTGTGTAGGCATCACCTTCATGATATATGATGTAAACTTATGTCATATGTTAGTTCAACCTATTTTGTAACTGTATAAATTTTGTAGAATGCAGATGACAATTTTTCTTAAGTAACATAATTTTAAACATATTCTTCATTTTCATCTTTTTTAAATATTAAATTATGAATTGGTCACTTGGCACAATGCATTTATGGGTACAACTGTTCAACCTTAACCTATGGATCTAGATATCCTTTTATTTGCCTCAGAAGCCAGCCTATTCAGTTTTATCCACGAGTACATTTAACAAAAGTTATGAATACCTTTGTTGAAGATCTCAAGTCTAAAATGCCTCATTTGTGTGGCTTTCCAGTAAACATGACTAGTACTCCATTTTTTCCAGTTAAAGAATTGTCAAGACCTCAACTACAGGTAACAAACTGATTGCCGTATGTACAGATTTTACTGAATGCAGCCACAAGGGGGCACTTGAATCAAATAGAAACTACATTTTTAACTTAGGATATGTAAACTTGTGAACAGCTAATAAAAAGTGTATATTAATGATAAAAACGGAAATCACAAAAACAACCTTTTTATCATACATTGTGTTTCACATCTGCAATATTTCTGCTTTATAAGTTTTGCTAGGGCGACGCAAACAGTGTAGTGCCTCTCAACACTAAACACAAAGTTATCCATAAGCTGCCTCAGTGATAATGTGACTAGCATTAAATGTGGGTTTTGGAGTATTTGCTAGTCTGGATTTGTGTTTGTGTGTGTTTGTGTATTTGTGTGTGTCAGTCAATAACTTTCTAGCAAAAAATCCCTTTATATTACATACTGTATGTTTACTCAAAACTATACCGTATGTGAATCCACTGTACATATACGGCACGTTTGGTGCCGGTGTATGGTGTAGCACATACTGCCAACAGCAGCAATTACAGCTAAACAAAAGCTGCTGCTCCATAAATGCTGCTGTCAATCACTGTTAATAGCATTTAGGCTCAGGCTAAACTGAGATTTTGGGTAAAACATGCCACGCAACAGAAAATTACACTGTTCAGCTCCTACATCACAGCATAAGGCTGGTGAAGGATGTCACGTTATGCCTTTAAACCCCTTAATACATGGTATGTTATATGTGTCTACCTGACTTTGAGGCTGTTTAATGCCTCTTTCAGTCTTTGGCTGCGGCATCTACTTTGCGCTGGTGTGAGGCATAGAACATACCATGATAAGGAAGTTGCAAAAAGTTAAAAACAATTGGATTTTTTTGTACCTCACTTGTTGCAGAACTTCAAGGGGTCACCATTAATGTCATTCAGCTGTGTTTCACTGCAATCTAGAAGTGTATAGGGTAATTTATGGCCATGTGGCCAAGGCAAACTCACTTTGATGCACCAGCCTAAAGTGTTAAAACCGTACTTGGGCATTGATTCAAGAAGCCATCACCTTTATCCATTGCATCAAAATCATGTGTGTTGCCACAACAGCCATGTACTTGCTGAAGTCCCAGTCACTGCCATCTTCTTGATCCTATGAAGCCCAGTCTATGGCTGGACTTTATAGCAGATTGTTATACTCACTATAGACTGCCATAATGTGTTTTTTTATATATGTGTATACAGTATATACTCAGTTGAAACCAGAGGTTTACATACACTATCTAAAAAGACACGTATGTATGTTTTTCTCACTATATGACATGAAATCAAATAAACCTTTTCTGTTTTAGATCAATTGGGATTACCAAAATTATATATATTTTCCAAATGCCAGAATAATATGAGAGAGAGAGAGAGAGAGAGAGAGAGATCTCATGTTTTAAGGCATTTTAATTACTTTTTGCAAAGTCAAAAGTTTACATATACTAAGAGTGCTATGCCTTTAAACAATATGATGATAGCATGTCTTTGGTAGCTTCTGATAGGTTTATTGGCAACATCTGAGTTAATTAGAGACACACCTGTGGATGTATTTTAAGGCACACTTGAAACACACTGTTTCTTTGTGTAGCATCATGGGAAAGTAAAAAAATCAGTCAAGATCTAAAGATCTATGGAAGAGAATTGTGGACTTTCACAAGGCTGGTTCATTCTTGGATACAATTTCCAGATACCTCAAGGTGCCTCGTTCATCTGTACACACCATTATACACAAGTATAAACAAAATGGGAATGTCTAGCCATCATGCCATTCAGGAAGGAGACATGTTCTGTGTACTAGAGATGAATGTCCTGTGGTCAGTTATGTGCATACTAACCCAAGAACAAAAAAAAAGGCTTTGTGAAGATGCTGGCAGAAGCTGGAAAGATTTTGTCATTATCCACAGTGGAATGAGTACTGTATCAACACGGGCTGAAAAGCCACTTTGCCAAAAAGAAGCCGTTACTCCAAAAGAAACATAAAAAAGCCAGATTAATGTTTGCAAATGCAAACTGGAACAAAAACCTTAAGTTTTGGAGATATGTCCTATGATGTGACGAAACTAAAATTGAACTGTTTGGTCATAGTGACCATTGTTACGTTTGGAGGAAAAAGGGAGAAACTCTGCAGTCTAAGAACACCATTCCAACTGTGAAACATGGGGGTGGCAGCATCATGTTGTGGGGTTGTTTTGCTGCAAAAGGGACTGGTTCACTTTCCAAAATAGATGGCATCATGAAGAAGGAAGATTATGTGGCAATACTGAAGCAATATCTCAAGACATCAGCCAGGAACTTAAAGCTTGGATGGAAATGGGTCTTCCAAATAGAGAATGACCCAAAGCATTGTGCCAAACTGATTACAAAGTGGCTTAAGGCTAACAAAGTCTATGTTTTGGAATAGCCATCAAAAAGCCCTGGTCTCAGTCCTATTGAAAATTTATAGGCAAAGCTGAAAAGGCAGGTACAAGCAAGCGACTTATAAACATGGCTCAGATACAAAAGTTCTGTCAGAAGAAATAGGCCTAAATTCCTACCAACTATTGTGAGAATCTTGTGGAAGGATATCCAAAATGTTTCACCCAAGTCATACAGTTTAACCCCTTCACCCCCGGATGATTTTCCATTTTCGATTTTCCCTCCCCTTCTTCCGAAAGCCCTATCTTTTTCTTTTTCCATCAATTTGGCCACAAGAGAGCTTATTTTTTGCAGGACTAGTTGTACATTTGAATTAATTTATTAGTTTTATCATATAGTGTACTAAAAAACCAGAAAAAAATTCCATGTGAGTGAAATTGCAAAAAAAGTGCAATTGTACGATTGTTTTTTTTTTCGGTCTTTTATTCACAGTATTCACTATATGGTAAAACTGAAACATCTATATTCTTATCTAAGAGGTTAAAAAAAATCAGACGTTTGTCCAAAAAAGGAATAACGCTTTTGGCGCCAATTTCTGGACACATAGCGTTTTCATTTTTGGGGATCTGGAACTCCGTGATGGCTTATTTTTTGCTTCTTGAGTTGACATTTTTAATGATACTATTTTTGTGCAGATGCTACTTATAATTGCCTGTTATTGCATTTTTTTAAAGTTTTGCAGTGACCAAAAAACATAATTTTGGCGTTTGGAATTTTTTTCTTGCCACTCCATGTATCGATCAGACTAATTGATTTTATATTTTGATAGATCAGGCATTTATGAACGCGGCGATACCAAATATGTATGTAATTTGTTTTACTGTTTTATTATCAATGGGGTTAAAAGGGGGGGATTTGAACTTTTTATTTTTTTTTTATTTTTTCATAATTTTACAACTTTTTTTTTTTACATTTTTTTCTATTTATTTTACTAGTCCTCCTAGGGGACTTTATCACTGTACAATCTGATTGCTTGTTCGTTTCTGCTGATCAGAGCAGCATCGTTCTGATCAGCAGAAATGCAGCGTTTCTGTGAGAGACAGCACTCTGTCGGCTCTCACAGGAAGTGAGTAATTGTAGCGTCAGGGGTAATCAACTGACCCCGCGCTACCACAGCAACACCAAGGCACCCCGTGATCACGTTATGGGGCCGCCAATGGCGGCAGGCAACAGCGCATTCTACGCCGCGGCCATTTAAATCCCGCTGTCAGTGTTTGACAGCGCGATCTAAAGGGTTAATGAGCATGGGTGTATCTAAGATTCACCTGCGTCTGTTAGCCACACATATCTGCTGATCTGATCAGCAAAGATGTGCGGGGATTACTGGGGGCTTGCCGCCGGAGCCCGTGTAAACAGGAGATAGGCGACCAAGGATGTACAGTTAGGGGTGCTTCACACACAGCGAGCTCGCTGCCGAGATCGCTGCTGAGTCACGCTTTTTGTGACGCAGCAGTGACCTCATTAGCGATCTCGCTGTGTGTGACACTGAGCAGCGATCTGGCCCCTGCTGCGAGATCGCTGCTCGTTACACACAGCCCTGGTTCGTTTTCTTCAAAGCCGCTCTCCTGCTGTGACACACAGATCGCTGTGTGTGACAGCAAGAGAGCGACAAATGAAGCGAGCAGGGAGCAGGAGCCGGCGTCTGGCAGCTGAGGTAAGCTGTATCCAAGATAAACATCGGGTAACCAAGGTGGTTACCCGATATTTACCTTAGTTACCAGCCTCTGCAGCTCTCACGCTGCCTGTGCTGCCGGCTCCGGCTCTCTGCACATGTAGCTGCTGTACACATCGGGTTAATTAACACGATGTGTACAGCAGCTAGGAGAGCAAGGAGCCAGCGCTAAGCAGTGTGCGCGGCTCCCTGCTCTCTGCACATGTAGCTGCATTACACATCGGGTTAATTAACCCGATGTGTACTGTAGCTAGGAGAGCAAGGAGCCAGCGCTCAGTGTGCGCGGCTCCCTGCTCCCTGCTCACACTGGTAACTAATGTAAACATCGGGTAACCATACCCGATGTTTACCTTAGTTACCAGTCTCCGCAGCTTCCAGACGGCGGCTCCGTGCAAGCGCAGCGTCGCTTGCACGTCGCTGCTGGCTGGGGGCTGTTCACTGGTCGCTGGTGAGATCTGCCTGTTTGACAGCTCACCAGCGACCATGTAGCGATGCAGCAGCGATCCTGACCAGGTCAGATCGCTGGTCGGATCGCTGCTGCATCGCTAAGTGTGAAGGTACCCTTACTGTACGTCCTGTATATGAACCTCTGAATTGGAAAGCTCTGTGGAATATGTTGGTGCTATAAAAATAAAGATTATTATTATTATTATTATTATTATAAAGAGGTTAAGGGCAATGGTAGTAAATACTAATAAAATGTATGTAAACATTTGACTTTGCAGAAAGTAATAAAAAATGCCTTAAAACATTCTTCTCTCTCGCCCATTATTCTTGCATTTGGTAAATATAAATAATTTTGGTAATACTAATTCACCTAAACAGGAAAGGTTTATTCTGATTTCATGTCAGATAGTGAGAAAAACATGCATATGTGTCTTTTTAGATAGTGTATGTAAACTTCTGGTTTCAACTGTATGTATTTAAATTATTATGGTAGTATAAAGTGAATATAACAATCTGTTATAAAGTCCTGCCATAGGCTAGGCATCATAGGATCAAAAAGATGGCAGTGTCTGAGACCTCAACAGGTGCATGGCTGCTGTGGCACATGATTGTGATACATTGCCAGTGTATGTAAACTTTTGGTTTTCGACTGTGTGTATGTGTAATTAAAATTAATACTAAAATTTTAACTCAGGAAGAGTTAAGAAATCAATATTTTGTGGAATAAACATGATTTTTAATCACAGCTTTTATGTGTCTTGGCATGCTTTCCACCAGTCTTTCACACTGCTTTTGGATGACCTTATGCCACTTCTGGTGCAAAAATTTAGGTAGTTCTTCTTTGTTTGATGGCTTGTGACTATCCATCTTCCTCTTGATTACAATCCAGAGGTTTTCAATGGGGTTCAGGTCTAGAGATTTGGCTCTGAAAATGGTGAAGGCTCACAAAGCAGGAGAAGGCTGTAAGAAGATAGCAAAGCGTTTTCAAGATGCCCTTTCCATAGTTTGAAATATAATTAGGAAATGGCAGTTAACAGGAACAGTGTAGGTCAAGATAACGTCTGAAAGACCGAGCTAAATTTCAAGAGCTGCTTGTAGGATTGCTAGAGAGACAGATCAGAGCCCCCTGCTTGACTGCAAAAGACCTTCAAGAAGATTTAGCAGACTTTGGAGTTGTGGTACATTTTTATACTGTTCAGAGACATCTGCACAAACATGACCTTCATGGAATAATCATCAGAAGAAAGCCTCTCCTGCGTCCTCCCCATAAAATGCAACATCAGAAGTATGCAAAAAAATATCTAAACAAGACCGATACATTTTAGAAACAAGTTTTTTGGACTGATGAGGTTAAAGTAAAACTCTTTGACCACAATTATCAATGGTATGTGTGGAGAAAAAAGGGCATAGAAATTCAGGAAAAGAACATATTGTTAACAATTAAGCATCAATCATGCTTTGGGGTTGTGTTTCAACAAATGGCACAGAGAACATTTCACTAGTAGAGGACAGAATGGATTCAATTAAATAAGTTCTTGATGCAAACATAGCACCATCTGTAAAAAAGTTGAAAAGACCATGGCTTCTACAAATAGATAATGATTAAAAACACAAGTCAAAATCCCAAATAGACTACCTCAAAAGGTACAAACTGAAGGTTTTACAATAGCCCTCACAATTCCCTGATCTGAACATCATTGAAAATCTCTGGCTAGACCTCAAAAGAGCAGTGCATGCAAGACAACCCAGGAATCTCACAGAACTTAAAGACTTTTCCAAGGACAAATGGCTGAAGATCCTTTAAGCCAGAATTGAAAGACTCTTTGCATGCTACAAAAAGTGTTTACAAGCTGTGATACTTGCCAAAGGTTGGGCTACTAGGTACTAACCATGGAGGGTTGCCAAAGTATTGCATTGGTTCATTGTAATTTTTTGTTAATTTTAAAATGTACAGTCATGGCCAAAAGGTTTGAGAATGACACCAAAATTATTTTTTCACATGATCTGTTGCCCTCTGGTTTTTAATTGTGTTTGTCTGATGTTTACATCACATACAGAAATATAATTGCAATCATATTATGAGTTCCAAAAGGTTATATTGACAGTTAGAATGAGTTAATGCAGCAAGTCAATATTTGTAGTGTTGACCCTTCTTCTTCAGGACCTCTGCAATTCTCCCTGGCATGCTCTCAATCAAGTTCTGGACCAAATCCTGACTGATAGCTGTCCATTCTTGCATAAGCAAAGCTTGCATTTTGCCAGAATTTGTTGGGGTTTTTTTGTCCACCCGTCTCTTGATGATTGCCCACAAGTTCTCAATGGGATTAAGATCTGGGGAGTTTCCAGGCCATGGACCCAAAATCTCTATGTTTTGTTCCCTGAGCCATTTAGTGATCACCTTTGCTTTATGGCAAGGTGCTCCATTATGCTGGAAAAGGCATTGTTGGGCGCCAAACTGCTCTTGGACAGTTGGGAGAAGTTGCTCTTGGAGGACATTCTGGTACCATTCTTTATTCATGGCTGTGTTTTTAGGCAAGACTGTGAGTGAGCCGATTCCCTTGGCTGAGAAGCAACCCCACACATGAATCGTTTCAGGATGCTTAACAGTTGGCATGAGACAAGACTGGTGGTAGCGCTCACCTCTTCTTCTCCTAATAAGCTGTTTTCCAGATGTCCCAAACAATCGAAAAGGGGATTCATCTGAGAAAATGACTTTACCCCAGTCCTCAGCAGTCCACTCCCTGTATCTTTTCCAGAATATCAGTCTGTCCCTGATGTTTTTTCTGGAGAGAAGTGGCTTCTTTGCTGCCCTCCTTGAAACCAGGCCTTGCTCAAAGCGTCTCCATCTCACAGTGCGTGCAGAAGCACTCACACCAGCCTGCTGCCATTGCTGAGTTAGCTCGGCACTGCTGGTAGTCCGATCCCGCAGCTGAAACAGTTTTAAGATACGGTCCTGGCGTTTGCTGGTCCTTCTTGGGCGCCCTGGAGCTTTTTTGGCAACAATGGAAGCTCTCTCCTTGAAGTTCTTGATGATGCGATAGATTGTTGACTGAGGTGCAATCTTTGTAGCTGCAATACTCTTCCCTGTTAGGCCATTTTTGTGCAGAGCAATGATGGCTGCACGTGTTTCTTTAGAGATAACCATGGTTAACTGAAGAGAAACAATGATACCAAGCACCAGTCTCCTTTTAAAGTGTCCAGTGGTGTAATTCTTACTTAATCATGACTGATTGATCGCCAGCCCTGTCCTCATCAACACCCACACCTGTGTTAATGGAACAATCACTAAAACAATGTTAGCTGCTCCTTTTAAGGCAGGAATGCAATGCTGTTGAAATGTGTTTTGGGGGATAAAGTTAATTTTCTTAGCCAATATTGACTTTGCAAGTAATTGCTGTTAAGCTGATGACTCTTTATGACATTCTGGAGTATATGAAAATTGCCATTAGAAAAACTTAAGCAGTAGACTTTGTAAAAATTAATATTTGTAGCATTCTCAAAACTTTTGGCCATTACTGTAAAGATGAAACTGTAATATTTTTCTTCTGCCTCAAATAACAAAGAAATGTGTCATCTTGGACTTCATGCCTTTTAGAGATCATTTCATTTTCAACTTGCTTAACTGTTCACAATAACAGTAATTTTGATCAGGGGTGTCCAAACTTTTACATACCACTGTGACAGTACAACCTATTTCAAGTCTCCAGGAGCTGAACCCACACCATACATAGGAAATACCAGCTGTTTTAAATAACCAACATTTTCCTGCAACCTCAGTGGCCAGTGCAAGCCTCGATACATGGTGTTTATTTAAAGGGGTGGTCCAATACCTGTAAAGCCTTTTGCAGATACCAGTTTTTAAGCCTCTACTACTTTTGTAATTAGCTGTTCTTTTAAAGTCCCCCATGTCTTCCTTTCTTCTAGTGGCGTAACTAGAGTCTGATGGACCCCGGTGCCAGATATGCAACTACCCCCTCACCTACATGTTAGTCAGATATATGGGGCCTTGTAGCATTCTAAATCCCATATAGATATATACATGTTGTCCTCCTCCCATTATGTAGTAATGTCTCCCATCCTGGGCCCCTTCCTAGTATATTTGACCCATTCTGGACCCTGCTGGTATATATGTCCTCCATACTTGTATATATGACCACCATTTTAGGTCCATTATATCCTCATGTACAGCGCCATAGAATTAACTGTGCTCTAATAATAAATAATAATAGGTCCCTATTCTGGAATATACAGTATATCCTCATTCTGGGCCCATCCTGGTATATATGTCTCCATCTTAGTGTATATGGCCCCCATACTGATATAAATGATCCCCATCCTGGTATATATGTCTTCCATCCATATATATGTCCCAAATCCTGTTAAATATGGCCCCCATCTTGAAATATATGTCTAAAATTCTGGTATATATGGCCCACATCGTAGTACATATGTGGACAAAGGACCATCTAGATCTCTAGAGATTTACTTGTAACCTTGAGATTGTTGACATTTTCAAACAATTTTAGTTCTCAAGCCCTCAGAATGTTTGCTTCTCCTTTCTGTTCTCCATGCTTAGTGTGGCACACACAGATACATAATGAATAGATTGAGTCAACTTCTGCCCTTTTTATCTGACTTCAGGTGTGGTTTTCATATTGCCCACCCCAGTTACTTGACACAGATTAGTTTGAACATGCTTGAAACAAAGTTGTTTACCCACAATTTTGGAAAGGTGCCGACAATAATCTGCATTAAAAAATAAGTCTCTACTAACCTTCCTCAACTCCCCTGATTGCCGGTGTCCTCTTCTAAAGCACAGGAGCTGGCAGCTGATATTGACGCCATGGCACATTATGTCATTGCCATGCGCCCCTAGCCACCTTCCTGGTATCAGCTATGTTGGCAGAGGCCCCACTCCTTCTGGTCACATGGGCATGACGTCAGCAGAGGTTCCTCTGTCCACTGGGATTTAGCCTTTACCATGTGCAGAGCAGCAGAACAGTGGACACGCTGAGACCAGAGCAGCGGGGGAATGAGGAGAAGTGAGTATGTATTTATAACCGTGGTCAGAGGACTAAGAGGGTGCATTAAATGATATGGGGGCTGCATACTACATCAGGGTGCATAATATGGGGCTGCATAGTGCTATATGGAGGACTATGGAGGCTTTATAACACTATATGGAGGAATATGAGGCTGCATTATATTATGTGGAGCAATATGGGGTGCATGATACTTTATGGAGGAATATAGGTGCTGCATACTTCTATATTATTATTTATTATTATAGCGACATTTATTCCATGGCGTTTTACATGTGGAAAGGGGTACACTTAGTAGGGACAAGTACAATAATCATAAACAAAACAAGGCACAGACTGGTACAGGAGGAGAGAAGACCCTGCCAGTGAGAGCTCACAGTCTACAAGGGATGGGTGAGTATACAGTAAGTGAGGGTAGAGATGGTCATGGGGTGCTATATCAGACTGAGGGTTACTGCAGGTTGTAGGCTTGTTGAAAGAGGTAGGTCTGCAGGTTCGTTTTGAAGCTTGTCAAGGTAGGCGAGAGTCTGATATGTTGTGGCAGAGCATTCCAGAGTATGGGGGACACACGGGAGAAATCTTGGATGAGATGGTGGTAAGAGGAGATGAGAGGGGAGTAGAGAAGGAGATCTTGTGAGGATCGAAGGTTACTTGACGGTAAGTACTCGGATACTCGGTCACAGATGTAGGGAGGAGACAGGTTGTGGATGGCTTTGTAGGTCATGGTTAGTGTTTTGAACTGGAGTCATTGAGCAATGGGAAGCCAGTGAAGGGATTGGCAGAGAGGAGAGGTCGGGAGTAGCGGGGGGACAGGTGGATTAGTTGGGCAGCATAGTTTAGAATAGATTGTAGGGGTGCGAGACTGTTAGAAGGGAGGCCAAAGAGCAGGAGGTTGCAATAGTCCAGGCGGGAGACAATAAGGGCATGCACTAGTTTTTTTGATGCTTATTGTGAAAGGAATGTACGAATCCGGGAAATATTTTTGAGTTGGAGGTGGCAGGAGGTGAAGAGACCTTGAATGTGTGGCTTGAAAGATAGATCAAAGTCTAGAGTTACTCCCAGGCAGCGAGCACGTGGGACTGGGGAAAGTGAGCAGCCATTGACATTGATGGATAGGTTGGTTGGATGCGTTGAGTGAGGAGGAAGAAAGATATTGAATTCTGTTTTGTCCATGTTCAGTTTTAGAAATCGAGCAGAGAAAAAGGATGGAATAGCAGACAGACACTGTGGAATTCTGGTTAGTAAGGAGGTGATATCAAGTCCAGAGAGGTAGATCTGCGTATCATCAGCATAGAGGTGATACTGAAAGCTGTGGAACTCTATGAGCTGTCCCTGGCTGAAGGTGTAGATGGAGATCCTAAAACTGAAACTTGGGGGACAGCGACAGATAGGGGGCAAGATGAGGAAATGGTGTGAGAGTGGGAGACGCTGAAAGTTTGGTTGGTTAGGTATGAGGAGATCCAAGATCCAATTCTGTGATGCCCAGAGACAAGAGAATTTGTAGTAGAAGGGATTGGTCCACAACAGGCTGAATTCCCATCGCCATAACATCAGAATGGGCTTCCTTCAACATGGGTTATCCAAGCACTGTACAATTTTTCATAACAAAAGCTTAGATTTTAAAATTACACCTATTGAACAAATACACATAAATACTAAAGATAGGACGGAAGCCCTGAATAGAAAAGAAACATTTTGGATTCATGGGCTAAATACACTGAAGCCCTTCGGGTTGAATGAAGTGACTGACTTGTTCTATTAGTCATCTACCCCCCCCCCTTCTTCTTCATTCCAATATAAGTCCTTTTTTATATATTTTTATTAATTCAGCAGTACGCCCCAAATTTTATATTTATAATCTTTTTATATCCATAATTGTTATAATTCCATTATATTTTGGGGTTTTTATCAACACCGATTGTATTCATATATTTTGTACCAGTATCATCTCCTTTATCTGGTGTAGATATGTATCCCTTATATCCAGTACGGAAATATTGTATACATTTTAAATTTTCAAGTTTTTATATATATAGAAAAAAAAATTCTGTTTCTGATGTTCAAATTTGTCTATCAGTGTTCTATATGCTATATGCGATATATTCCGGTTTTTATTTTTAGTTCTATGTTTATTTTTCTTCGTATTTTTATAAGTATAAACCAGTGTTTTCACATTCCAACGTGGCCAAGAGTCCGTTTTATCTAACTTAATCCCCAATAAGATTTTTATATACCCATTTCCCCCCACATTTTTTTATATATCTTTATATTTATAGATATTCTTGCACATATATACACATATATTTTTTTTGTCCACATATTTGTTCATTCATTTCATCCAGAGAGATATATTTCTCCGCTCATTCCCACTTATATTGTCATGAACAACCCCGTATCCTCTCTCTTCTCCAATCATCTAATTCTTCACAGACCTCCTTGCACCTGCGCACAATGTTTTTTTCCCACGGTTTGAACTCTCATCACCCCCTCTGGTGAGGGACTTGCTCCTTATGTGCGTTGTGCGCATGCGTGGCATAAATTCTTCCCACGATCTGAACTCACATCACCTTTTCGCTTAGATAACTTGCTTCTTCATGTATGCACACTGCATCTTTTCATTTTATTCCACCGTTCTGCTTTACCCTTTATTTTTAAACTCATATTTCCTTTGACACGCACGGAAGTCTCTATCTTCTCCACTTTCTTTCACAGAGTTCATCCTCCTGACACGTCTGCTCACACTTCCCCCCCCCCTTTCCCTTTATATATCTGCTAATGCACCACTAATCTTGTCGCACGATTTCATAGGTGTTTTTTACCACGAACACATTTATATATATTTTTCTTCACTCTTTCAAGGATCATCTAACCGTTCCTCTAAATGCTTCCTCTACCCCAAATTGCCCGTATAGGGCGGTGGTAGAGAAACAGCGCATAGTATTCTAGTCACAGACCCAAGTGTTCGTGTCTGATTCAGATACAGGAACCACACATCTACATATATGTTGTCCATTTTTATTTTTACTATTTTTTTCTCTTTTTTAGCCTCATAAAAAGAATACAGACGAGCCCTCACAAATATAAGTTATTTATTGATCCATTCATTGTTTCACTAAGAACTTTGAATATACACTTGCAGTATATAATATGCAAAGATCTGTGTAATCTATACCATGACGCAGTCTCACTCCACGTGGCAATGAGTCACCACTCGGCAGCACATGAAGTTATGACGTCACGATTGGTAGCAAACCTTTTTTTTTTTTCTATACACTGCTTCATAAGGGGAGATCCTGATTGTCTGTAAGATTCTTTTCCCTGAGGAAGGAGGCAGATGAGTCTCCGAAACGCGTTGGAATGATCTAAATAAAAGAACAGTTCATCATATCCATGCTCGTGGTTTTCTAGCACGGCATTAACCCATCTTTCTCCAGTTTCCTTTGCTCTGATACAAAATTTTCTGTTATTCCTTATCTAAGTGATAAAGGTAAAGGCCCCGTCACACACAGAGATAAATCTTTGGCAGATCTGTAGTTGCAGTGAAATCATGGACATATTGTTCCATTTGTACACAGCCACAAACCTGGCACTGATTGTCCAAAATTTCACTGCAACCACAGATCTGCCAAAGATTTATCTCTGTGTGTGACAGGGCCTTAAGGTAGGAATGTATTCGCTGAATATACACTATTAAAAAATTATTATATAGTATTTAAAATCTCCTAGTCCTTAGTTCCATTACAATGTCTATTAATCTATTTGGTGATCTAAGGTAGGGATGTACAATAACATTGCTAAGCCTCCAAACATTCACATGCAGAAAAAAAATATATATACAGTGTATATATATATATATATATATATGAATATAAAGCTGAGTGTGTGACGCCCTGGACACCCCAGGAGTCACAGGTCATTACACTCACCACATACACCCCCCCCACCCCAGTAAGGTACCAACAGTCAACCAAAAGACCTGATTGCCTCACTCAGAGTCAGACAGGCACAGCAGGTGGGCAGAGTCAGGTGGAAAGACACGCCCTCCGAGGAGTCTGCTGGCCTGAGGCAGGAAAACAGTAGGGAGTTCAAGCTTAAGTTTGGAGGAGAGAGGAGATCAGTTCTGTGTGGGGCCTGGGTTGGAGCCTAGGACCCCAGATCAGTCAGGCAGGCAGACAGTAGTGGCCGCCTGCAGAAGACCGGGAATGCAACCAGCGGAACCGTAAGGGACCGGGACAGGGTAGTGGCCCGCCGGAACCGAACCGGGGAGCTAACTGGATACCGGAGCACCAGGCAGGGTACTCAGACCCCAAACTAGGCTATAAGCTACCACCATAGTCAAATCAACTGATTGCAGTCTGGACCTCAGGGGTTCATTCCCACCGAAGTCCCGATTGAAGGCAACAGCCCAACCCGTCCGGATAGGAGCCACCGCCAGAGGCCAGAGATCCAAGGGCCAGCATCTGCGGGAAAACGGGCTCCTACAGCACATATACGCCAGGGAGCGGGCTACCAGTGCTCAGGCACAGTAGCCAAGATCACATACAGGTGCAGGAGAAAGGCAGACATTACCAACCTATCTGGAGAAACTGCAGCCGGCTGCGGGCCCCGTTCGTCACCCCGTTTGGTTTACCAGTGACTCTGTGTGGTTTAATCGTGAGTACACCAGTGCCATCAGGCACCGCGCTGCACCGCAATACTACCCCTGCACCCCGACCCTCACTACCGGGCCCCGGGACACACCGCCCCTACCCACGGAGGGGTTAACACCAAGCTGCACCACTACACCGCTCCCGGGAGCCCCCGTACCTTCACTGCAGAGGTGATGCACCTGTGGGTGGCATCACGAACTGTACAACACAACCACCCCACAACCCCTGCGTGCACCGCCACTACACCCCCCCTTCCAGAGCGATGTGACCCCTGGGTCCGGAGGGGCTTGAGCCACCGACACACGCAAGCCTGGACCCGAGCGGCTCGGCGGTCGCAGCCAAGGCCGCGGGGCAGTACATTTGTATGTGTGTGTGTATATCCGCTAAAGGAATCCACACCGTCGCATTTATAATCGCGAAATTTTGCACAGACACCTCATGTGATCCATGGAATGTTGTAGACTATGTTTTGACCAGAAAATTTAGCCCCACCCTTTACAGTTACTCTCCAAAAAACCTGCCTCCATTAAAGTGAATGGAGCCTGGAACTGCAAGTTATTAATAGGAGCTGTGATTGGTTGCTATAGGAACAAAATTAATTGTTAGTATAAGAAAAGATATAGAACAACGCGCATCCACTGAATCACATGCAATTGTTAGTATAAGAAGCTTATGTGTGAGGTAATATGATGTCAGTGGGGAGACAGATAGAGAGAGACAGACAGACAGGGAAAGAGACAGAGAGAGAGACAGACAAAGAGGCAGACAGACACAGACAGACAGGGAAAGAGACAGGCAGAGAGACAAACAGAGACAGAAAGGGAAAGAGACAGAGAGACAGGGAAAGAGACAGGGAAAGATACAGAGACAGGGAAAGAGACAAAAACAGGGAAAGAGATAGAGACAGGGAAAGAGACAGAGATAGACGGGGAAAGAGACAGAGACATATGGGGAATGAGACAGAAAAAAGGAAAAAGACAGGGAAAGGGACAGACAGGGAAAGAGACAGAGACAGGAAAGAGACAGAGACAGACGAGGAAAGAGACAGAGATAGACAGGGAACAAGACATTACTGGAACGAGACAGACCTGGAACGAGACAGACCTGAAACGAGAGAGACAGGGAAAAAGACAGACAGGGAAAGAGACAGACGAGGAAAGAGACAGACAGGGAAACGGGGAAAGAGACTGACAGACTCTCAGACACAGAGAGAGACAGACAGACAGACACAGAGATAGAGAGAGACAAACAGAGAAACTGATATAGAGACAGACAAAGAGATAGACACAGACAGGCAAAGAGATAAACAGAGATAGACAGACAGACAGACATGGATAGAGAGAGACACACATGGATAGAGAAATACACACAGACAGACAAACAGGTAAAGGGACAGACAGACAGAGACAGACAGAGATAGACAGAGACAGACAGACACAGACAGACACACAGACAGAGACAGACACACAGAGACAGACACACATGCAGAAAGAGACAGACAGACAGAGACACACAGACAGAGACACACAAACAGCGACAGACAGACAGACACAGACAGACAGAGAGACACAGACAGATGGAGACTGGGAGACAGACAGAGAAGCAGTTACTACCCCGGGCAACGCCCGGGTACTACAGCTAGTATACAGTGTGTCCACCCATATCCTGTCCACCGCCATAAACTTGAGAACGGCGGCAGCTATAGGCATAGAAGTGTTGTCTAGGTATAGTAAAGTATCCATGTGCTACGCAATGAAACCATCTATTGTGCCACCTGGTAAAAAAAAAGGTGAATTACAAAGTTGTAGGGCATCATCAATTCAAAACGAATCGACACCTTACATAAAGAAATGCTGTGATTAGAATGTGTGAAACTCACAAGGCTGCGGACGTGAAGTGACACCTCATGGAGACCTTCCTACAAGTCATTGGGTATGGTGGCTGCGTGAAGTGGCCTCCACGCTCACCTGACCTCATTGGACTACTTTCTGTAAGGTCACATCAAACAGCAGGTGTATGCGACCCCTCCACCAACATTGCAGGACCTACGACGACGTATTACAGATGTTTGTGCAAACGTGTCACCTACCATATTGCACAACGTGCAGCAAGATACAGTATGCTATCCAGAGTCCAGATGTGCATTGCATCTGACGGTGGCCAGTTTGTGCATCAATCTAAAATGAGCGCCATATGCGTGACCAGCATTCAATGTTTTGTGTTGGTCATGGGTTTCATATCATAACGTTTCTGAATGTATGCAAGATGTCGACTCGTATTAAATTGATGATGCCCTACAATTTTATAATTCACTTTTTTTCTCTATCTCATTCCATTTTCGAGATAAAAATGCTAACTCTGTTGTTTTCCACCAAGTGGCGCTATAGGTGGTTTCATTGCGTAGCGCAAGGATACTTTACTATACCTAGACACCACTTCTATGCCTATAGCTGCCGCTGTTCTCAAGTTAATGGCGGTGGACAGGGTATGGGTGGACACACTATATATATACAATGTATATGTGTTATACTGTGGCTGACTATCAAATAAATTGACACTGATGTAATCTGAAATATTTATTTTTTTTACTAGGGTAATAACTGCCTAACAAATTTAACTGCATCAATGGAATTAACAATGATTCCCCAAAACTCCATTCCATTGAACCAGTCATTGGCTTGTTGTTCTGAAAAGCATCCTGGAACATCAATGTATGTACAACACGTGACATCATATAAAGTGACTCTTGGATCTCAGTGTTCAGATTCATCACACCCTCTTTGCTCAAATCCGTCAGGAAATGGACAAAAAATTGTGCCTTTCTTCCATGGTAAAACTGGAAAAAGTAAACAGAATGACATGAAAATTGCTGAAGAAAATAAAACTGTTGTTTCCAGTATCTCTGATGAGTTACAAATATATGATAAATCTAGCTCCATTGTAAAAGATGTTTTGCCTAGGAAGGCATCATTACTTCAAAGCTTTGACACAAAGAGGAACACACCAAGCAATGTATTATGCAAATCTCTAAAAATGAAAAGTAAAAAGGAAGTATTCACTAATACTGGTCTGATATGTCCATATCCTTTTTCAGAAAAGCAGTCTTGTTTTTCAGTTAGTATTACTCCTGAGAATCACAAATCTGACTTAAACAGAAATAATTCTGAACCTTCTCAGTCACAAGTATTTGATTCCTGTAAAGAAAACTACACAAGTGACATAGTTGCCTTCATATCACAGAACAGAAAGGAAGATCATAAAGATATTGAAAGTGTTAAAATATCGAATAATCATTTTTCCTCAAACCAAGTAAAGGAAGAGAATTTTCAGGTACATCTAAGTTTCTGGATTTGTGATATTATAACTGTTTTCTAAGAGTCATTGATTGATATGTACAGTATATGTAGTTTGCAGAAGTAAACAGTGACTATTACAGGCACTTCTCTCATCCTCTATGCTCCATGACCTGAAATATTATTGCAAATTTAATTCAAATCAAAATCACTATAGATGGGCGAACCCGTAGATGTTCAGATGTTCCGGTTCAAGGGGACCATTCCAACTTAAAAAGAAAAGAAACCACATACTTGACTCAAACGCTGAACCCCATGTAAGCCTTAGGAACCCGAAATTAAATGTTATAAAATGATGGTGTTAGTAAGCGCTAGGGGGCTGCAAAAGTAAGCAAAATAGTGATTAAAGCAGGACAATTATACTTACTGAGTCTCAGCTTTTTTAATTATTTAAATAAATAATTTTAAAAGAACAGCATGAGGTTCCCCCAATTTTGATACCATCCAAGATAAAACAGACAGCTGGGGGCTGGTATTTTCAGGCTGGGGAGGCCTATAATTATTGGGTCCTCTCTAGCCTAAAAATAGGCAGCTCGCAGCCACCCCAGAATTGCTGCATCTATTAGATGCCACAATCCTGGCTCTTTACCCGGCTCATCCTGTCATAAACCTCTTGTATTAGCTCGATTGACAAAGCTCCAGGATAATTAGGATAAGCCAATTCTGAGGTGGCTGCAGGCTGCTACTTTAAGGCTATGTGCCCACGCTGCGGATTTTGCGCGGATTTTGCCGCGGATTTGCCGCGGATTTCCCGAAAATCTGCAGCAGCGGCACTTCCAAGCCATTTCAATGGCATTTTGGAAATGCTGTGTCCATGCTGCGGATTTTTCCGCTGCGGATTTGCCGCGGATTTTGATCCGGAAAAATCTGCAGCATGTCAATTGTTTGGTGCAGATTTGGTGCGGATTTTTGGTTTTGAATGGGGAAAAAAAAAAAAAAATCCGCATCAAAATCCGCGGCAAATCCGCGGTAAATCCGCGGCAAATCCGCGGCAAATCCGCGGGTGCGGATTTGCCGCGAAAGTCGCGGATTTTCAGGCAGAAAAATCCGCAGGTACATTCTACCGTGGACACATAGCCTAAGGGTGTGGAGGGCCCACTAACCATGGGCCTTCCCAGCCTGAGAATCCAATCCCTCAGCTGACTGCTTTATCTCGGCTGGGTATCAAAATTGTGGGGGGGGGGGATCACATGCCGTTTTTTTAAATTATTTAAATAATAACAATAATGTGATGCACAACCAAGATATTGCACACTGGTGGGGGAAGCAGCCTTAAGCTGTAAGCTTTATCTGCGTTGGTTATCAAAATACAGGAGACCCTATGCCATTTTTTCTAATTATGTATTTATTTTTACACTCCACTTCTGGGACCCAGACAGCTACTGTGAAGGCAACCAATCACAGACAATGGTAGTCTGACTGCAACCAATCACAGACACTGTCACAGAGGGTGGGCAGGGGAAGTGGTGAATATTCATGAGATTCAATGAGTGGACCCAGAAGCAGTGTGACAGCTGCGCAGAGACTTGATAAGTATAATTGTCCTGCTTTAATCCCCCTTTTGCCTTTTTTATTTTTTTTTTTCGAATCTTGGCAGCCAAAGTTGAACAGTAAAGGGTGCTTTCGACGCTGCAACATCGCTAACGATATATCATCAGGGTCACGTCATTAGTGACGCACATCCGGCGTCGTTAGCCGCATCGCAGCGTGTGACACGTAGGAGCAACGATCAACGATCGCAAAAACGTCAAAAAATCGTTGATCGTTGACACGTTGCTCCTTTTCATAATATCGTTGATGGTGCATGCCGCTGGTTGTTCGTCGTTCCTGCGGCACCACACATCACTGTGTGTGACACTGCAGGAACGACAAACATCTCCTTACCTGCATCCACCGGTAATGAGGAAGGAAGGAGGTGGGCGGCATGTTCCGGCCGCTCATCTCCGCCCCTCCTCTGCTATTGGGCGGCCGCTTAGTGACGCCGCTGTGACGCCGAACGCACCCTCCCCTTGAAGGAGGGATTGTTCGGCGGTCACAGTGACATCGCTGAACAGGTATGTGTGTGTGATGCTGCCGTAGCGATATTGTTCGCTACGGCAGCGATCACCAAATGTCACACGAATGACGGGGGCAGGTGCTATCGCTCGCAACATCGCTAGTAATCGCTAGTGATGTCGCAGCGTGTAAAGCACCCTTTACACTGACTTCCTTGAGAAGTCCATGTGCAGGGTATCCAGAACAGACCTCAAACTTTACATTTCATATTCACCAACATCCCTAAAAATCACATTTGAAATTGCACTGTACTGTGCGATAAGTTGAGAAAAGAGCACACACACAGTTTGTGTATTTTATAATAGGTATCCAGTATGGACCCTGAACTTTACAGTTCGGGTTCACCTATCACTAAAAATCACATTTGAAATTGCACTGTACTGTAGAGAAAAGAGCACACACACAGTTTATGTATTTTATAATGCAGAATTCCAGTAAGAAAGACTATAATTGGAGTTTTCCAAATTTGTTGATGGCTTTAAAGCTGTTTTGGATTCACATAAACACTGCTCAATACTGCAGCTATACAATTAGAATATTAAAGGGGTCTCCATCTCTCAATTGCTATATTCTCTCATATAAAATAAAAACAGCCTATACTCACCTCTGGTAGGTACCAATTATATGTGTCAAGGGCGCCCGGTCTACTGGGGCTCACTTGACATTGTTATGCCACATAAGCCCAGAACCCAGTAAGCAGTTACTACACTCTCATTTTGTTTGGACATAACTGGCATCAGGAGGAGGTAAGAGGGCAGTAGCTTTTTCCACGTCTTCCAGGTGTTCATTTCATCTGAAGGAAGTGAATGTAAAGTTGGCACTGGTTGGCTGCAGGGCTCACATGACAAAACAACGTCATGGAAGAACAGGTGTTGATATTGCTGGAAAGGCACCAGATGTGAGTATAGGAGAGAGAAAGAGGAGCAAGAGCTCTACTTTTATCTGTGCTGTATACGAGAGACCTCATATTAATAATAATAATTTTTATTTATTTTGGCCTAGCATATTCTACAGACTTTTGAAGTTCAGTTGACACATGTACAAACCAAGTCAGACATCAGAACACCAAACTAATCAACTTCACACATTTTGGCACTGATTTATCAAGTAGTTTTTGCTGTAAAATTGCTAGTAATGCATAAAGAATTTTGCAAAATAGTACTAAATATTGTGATTTATGATGTTTTTACGCTAGTCCCGGCCATGTCTGTCAACTTTTTTTTATTGTTTTTTTTTTTTTTAAAGTAGGTGGAGCTTGACTAGAAATAGCCACCTGGTAAATTAATCAGTGTTTCAATGACAAAAGCTGTATAAGTTATAAGAAAAATGTCTGGCAAACATTGCAGGAGGTGGTGCATGGCAGTTCCAAGATGAGCAAAGTTATTTTAAAAACACACACCCTTTAATAAATTTGGCACATCTTACTTCAGCGCTCCCTTCATTTAAGGTGGCGTTACACGCTACGATATATCGTGCGATCGCCCCCGTCGTTTGTGCGTCACGGTCAGTTTGTTGCCCTGGCGCACAATGTCGTTAACCCCCGTCACACGTACTTATCTCCCTAACGATGTCGCTGTGGGCGGCAAACATCCTCTTCCTGAAGGGGGTGGGACGTTCGGCGTCACAGCAACGTCACACAGCGGCCGCCCAATAGAAGCGGAGGGGCGGAGATGAGCAGCCGAAACACCCCGCCCACCTACTTCCTTCCTCATTGCCGGCGGGACGCAGGTAAGCTGTGTTTGTCGTTCTCGGGGTGTCACACATAACGATGTGTGCTGCCTCAGGAACGACGAACAACCGGCGCGCAGAAGGAGGAACGACATTATGAAAATGAATGACATGGCAACGAGCAACGATAAGGTGAGTATTTTTGCTCGTAAACAGTCGTTCAGAGGTGTCACACGCTACGACATCTCTAACGATGTCGGATGTGCGTCACAAATTCCGTGACCCCGACGACATATCGTTAGATATATCGTAGCATGTGACGGGGCCTTAAAGGGTGCTTTACACGCTGTGACATCGCTAACGATATATTGTCGGGGTCATGTCGTTAGTGACACACATCCGGCGCCGTTAGCGACTTCACAGCGTGTGACACCAAGGAGCGACGATCAACGAGTGCAAAAACGTGAAAAATCGTTGCTCTTTGACACATCGCTCATTTTCCAAATATCGTTGCTGCTGCAGGTATGATGTTGTTCATCGGTCCTGCGGCAGCACACATCGCTATGTGTGACACCGCAGGAACGACGAACATCTCCTTACCTGCATCCACCGGCAGTGAGGAAGTAAGGAGGTGGGCGGCATGATCTGGCCGCTCATCTCCACCCCTCCTCTGCTATTGGACGGCTGCCGTGTGACGTCGCTGTGACGCCGCACAAACCGCCCCCTTATAAAGGAGGCGGTTCGCCGGCCACAGTGACATCGCTAAGCAGGTAAGCATGTGTGACGGGTGTTAGCGATGTTGTGCGCCACGGGCAGCGATTTGCCCGTGACGCACAACCGACGGGGGCGGGTACGCTCGCTAGCGTGTAAAGTACCTTTAAGTCTTGTATGCAAAGTGCCAGTCCTAATTGGGTTTTGGGCCACAAGAGTGTACAGGCGTTTAGATGTAACTATTTTCTGCTCATTCTGGAGCTTAATTAAAAGTATATTTGAAAAGATGATGTTCATCTAATCATCATATGTAATAAGACAATTCCTCATACATATAAAGAACTGATTTTTGAAAATACAGCTGCAACAATGTTCAATAGAAAAGCAAGGATTTTTTTTTATCTCACAGTAAAATAATACAGGGGGCTTAAGTAGTGATTTCAAATGTTAGCACAGACATTTACTATATTCATCAAACTATTCTTGAGGAAGATTCAAAAGTTTCTATTGCATATACTTACAGGCTCAGCAGATCAGAAATGCCTAACATTTTGTCTGTTCATTTAAGTCAAATTCGCCTGATAAACCTATATATATTTATTGCTATTACTGATGTTACATTTCAAGCTGCAATTCCTAAAATTAATTTTCATTATTTATGTAATTTCATATACCATTCAAATGTATGCACAGGAAGAGAATTTCGTGTTGCCTGCTAAGAAATACAAAATAAGTAAAACTGTAAAGAAAATGGATGTAGAACAGCAAGCAAGAGATGACAAGGTGAGTACATTGTAGTGAAAACTTGCTGTAGGTTAAGGCTAGGGACAAAAGTTTGCAGTTACTCTGTGACTGCAGACTGCTGAGTCGTGACTGCATAGTGTGCATACTGTCATGATTGCTCAGTATTGCTGGTGTTAGTGGGCAGCCACATGTCCACATGTATGTGATTTGTATACTAGAAGTTTCTGGCTTCTCTCAATTCACATTTATGAATAGAAGCCCAGAACATACATGATTACATGATCACAGTCCCACCAGCAATTACAGGGAATCCTAATAACGTGACTCCAGTCTTTTTTTTATATGTCTTTAAAACTCCTTTAATATGACATTCTCAGCATTTGTGTGATTCAGAAATATACAAATTACTGTATTTATGCAGAAATCTACAATATATATTCTTATTTAACCATTGCTAGATTGTTTGGGGTTTTTTTCACGCTCAACTTCCAAGAGCTATAACTTTATTTATATGCTAGCCTAGGTATTCGCAGGCTTATTTTTTGATGAACAAATTTTATTTTTTAATGGTGCAAAAAATGCAATTCTGCCATTTTTGTTTACATTTAGATTTTTTTACTTTGGCTTACAATGTGCACTAAACATATGAGGGGCTCCTGATTAAGTCTTTGTTTTTATCCAGAAACAAGATGAGATAGGATGATGAATCTAAAGATTTACTCCATATACTCTCCATTTATGTCAACACACTTCTTTAGGCCTGCAACACACATCCGTGCCGCCGGCACATGTTTGTCATTTTTTACACATACCGGCGGCACGGAGACACGTTCAGCAATGCTACCCTATTGTAGCAGGCACACACACGTAAAACCACACGGAACGTGTGTCCGTGTGCGTTTGTACGTGTGTGCGTTTTTCAAAGCGCTGACATGTCAGTGTTTTCTCCCGCAGCACGGGTGTC
The DNA here is from genome assembly GCF_048569485.1 of Anomaloglossus baeobatrachus. Classification (NCBI taxonomy): domain Eukaryota; kingdom Metazoa; phylum Chordata; class Amphibia; order Anura; family Aromobatidae; genus Anomaloglossus; species Anomaloglossus baeobatrachus. The sequence goes on from NC_134358.1 coordinate 199,733,506, forward strand.
ACACGGCCCGCACCCGTACCACACGAGTGTAGTGTGGATGCAGTCCCGTGTGACACGCGCCGGAGAAAACACACGTGTCAGTGAAAAAAAAACAAAACATTAACTCACCTTCTCCAGCCCTCCTGTCTCTGCCGCTGCTGCCTCTTGCTGCCGACCATTAATCTCATAGAATATTCACTTCACTGCCTGGCAGCAGCAGCAGCAGCGGGGAGACGGGAGGGCTGGAGACCGAGGATCAGCACCACGGACAGCAGCGCGGACATCAGGAAGGACCAGGTGAGTATGTAAATTACCGGTCCTACGTGTGCTATCGCGGATAGCACACGTAGAACACATGTGTCCCGCACGTACCAGAGACACGTACTTACCTGCACGCAACACGCAGGGGAAATACGTGTCTCTCGGCACGTGCGTGAATTTCACGTGAGTGTGGCAGAGGCCTTAATCGGTATTCCAAGTTCTGTAAACCTAGCAAAAAGAAGGATTTCAGTTGTGCCTCAAGCCAGGCATAGGTAACAGCCATGGCATCATAAATGGTGTGAAATTTGGTACCCTTGAGGTGTTTCTTCAGGTTTGGAAACAGATGTTAGTTGGATGGAGCTAGATCTGGTGAATAAAGTGGGTGGTCTACCAGCTGGAAGCCCACCTCTGCCAGTTTGGCCTTGGTCACTTGTGCAGTGTGAGTGGAGGCATTGTCTTGCAGGAATAAGATTTCTTTAGATAGCTTGCCGTGCCTTTTGGCCTTCAGAGCTGCCATCAATTGGTCGAAAAGTTCAATGTAATACCTTGCATTGATCGTGGAACCCTTTTGAAGGTAGTCTACTAGCAGCATGCCATCATTTTTCCAGAACACAGACGCCATCACCTTAGTGGCTGATTTTTGCACCCTGAACTTCTTTGGACGAGGAGAACCACTGTGTTTCCACTTTTTTGACTGCTCCTTGTTTTCATGTTTTTGTGTACATGTGGTGCTTGATTGCTTGTTAATTATTACATTTTTTAGGGAGGTAGGCTGACCAAAAAATGCACTTCTGTTTTTTTTGTCTTTTTTTTTCTCTTTATGGTGTTTATTGATCGGGTTACTTCTATGCTTTAATACACTAAGCTTTTGAACTTTTACAAACGTGGCTATACAAAATATGTTTTTCTTTTCTATTTTTTTCCTTTCTTTATTTTCAATGAGTTAAAATGTTGGGGGTGATTAGAACTTTTCTTATATTTTTGAAAAAGTTTTCTTTAGCTTTACATTATTTATTAATCCCCTCAGGAGACTTCAACCTGTGATCATTTGATCACTTATACCAATATATTGCAATACCACAGTATTTCAATATATAGTGAAAGTCATAATCTCCAAGGTCGCAGGAGGACTGGGATGACAGCAGCAGGGATCTTCAGCATACCCCAGAGTGTCGTAATAATCCATCAGTCAATGGGAGCTACTACGCTTTCCATGCATTTTTAAAATATAGATAGTAACCAAAATAATCTCGCTATTCTGGATTTTGTTTTCCAAGAAGTACACCAAAATAAATAAGACCATATTTTACTAATATTTTTTACTTAAAAAAAAAAATAATATTAGAGCTGGGGTGATTTAATTTTTTACATTTTTTTTCTTAAAGGAGTTGTCCGACATAAACTCCCAAAAAATGTTAAAGCTAATATGTGCTGTATTGTCATAAAACACCCCTACATTATTATTTTTTTGTTTTCTGACTTTTGTTCCTCTTGAATTTTCCCTTTATTCTCTGCAGCTCTTTGTTTACCTTCAGCTCAAGCAAACATGATAACCCTATATTCTTGGTTGCCAAACCTCACAGTCAGAACTGGCACTGCCCGACATCACTGTCCAGCCCCACCCTCTGCCCGCCCTCTGTACACTCATTGGCTGTCAGCAGTCTGCCCAGCACCTGACCTGTCATCACTACAGCATTGGAAATAACAGAGCAGAGATCCTGCTTCTCTCATCTGTGACAGAGCAATCACCTCACATCACATCCACAATGGTAACAGAAAAGTCCGCTTTACATGCAACATCATCGCTAACGAGATATCATTGGGGTCACGGAATTCGTGACGGACATCCGGCCTCGTTAGCGACGTCGTTGCGTGTGACACCTACGAGCGTCCGCTAACGATCAAAAATACTCACCTAATCGTTGATCGTTGACACGTCGTTCATTTCCCAAATATCATTGCTGGTGCTGGACGCAGGTTGTTCGTCGTTCCTGAGGCAGCACACATTGCTATGTGTGACACCCCGGGAATGACGTTAATGCAGCTGCTCTCTGCTCCTCCGCTTCTATTGGCGGGCCGCTGTGTGACGTCGCGGTGACGACACACGAACCTCCCCCTTAAAAATAGAGGTTGTTCGCCAACCACAGCAACGTCGCTAGGAAGGTAAGTATGTGTGACGCGTACCGGTGATATTGTTCGCCACGGGCAGCGATTTGCCCGTGACACACAAACGACGGGGGCGGGTGTGATCACTAGCAACATTGCTAGCGATATCGCAGCGTGTAACGCGCCCTAAAGAGTTGTTACATGTTCCTCACCCCTTATAGATAAATACTGTGTAAAGAAGACTATAGATAGCACCCAATGTGAGTCTATAGTAAATATATATGCCATGTATGTATGGTACGTGTGTGTGTGTGTGTGTGTGTGTGCGTGTTTTGTGTCATATAGTCATGTATATATATATATATATATATGTTTGCACAAAGCTTGTCCAGGCTTATCCCCTTATGTGTCACTATAGGAATTGACACATTGGGCTCAGAATGTAGAATATGCAAATTGCCGAGTGGTCACATGACCATTCATTCTGACTGTTGACAACTCAGTGTCTGCTGCATGTGATGTGAAGATTCACTTATCTGCACTGTAAAGCGCAATGCATTCACAGTCCACAGCTGCCACTAAGCCAGATATTATTAATGGGCAGAGTCTATGAGACACCCCATTAGTAATCTGTAAGTGACAGTAAATAAACACAAACAGCAAGAAAAATCCTTTATTTGTAGTTAAATACATTACCCTCATAAGCCTCTTTATTAGGCTACATTCACATACTGTCCGCAAAATGCGGTCATGTTTTTTCACGGATGCATCTGTGTGGCATCCATGTGACATCCGTTCCATTCCGTATAAGGTCTGTGTGTCATCCGTGTGGCATCTGTGTGCGTTCCGTTTTTTTTGCGGACTGCAAAAAAACGGAAGCAACTAGATAGATATATAGATGGATAGATATAGATAGAGAGATAGATAGAGAGACCATGAGATAGATAGAGGGATAAATAAAGGGATGGATGAATGAATGAATGAAGGGATAGATAAAGGGATAGATAGATATTAGATGAGAATGACATATATAATGTCCCACTCCCCTACATTTTGTAATCTTGCAAACTTTAGTGCCTTTCATGTGGCACTAAAGGGTATTTAGCCTTGTATTTAGCCAAAAAATAAATAAATAATTAAAAAAAACAATGTGGGGTCCCCCCTATCTTTTGTAGCCAGCTCAGGTAAAGCAGATGGCTGCAGCCTGCAGACCACAGCTGGCAGCTTCTCCTTGGCTGGTAATCAAAAATAGAGGGCACCCCACGCTGTTATTTTAAATTAAATAAATAATGTAAAAATAAAACGTGGTGTCCCCCCCAAATTGGACCACCAGCCAATGTAAAGCGGACAGATGTGGTCTGGTATTCTCACAGTAGGGAGGTCCACTGTTATTGGACACTCCCCAGCCTAAAAATAGCAGGCCGCAGCCGTCCCAGAAGTGGCGTCTCCATTAGGTGCGCCAATCCTGGAGCTTCGCTCCGGCTCATCCCGTTGCCCTTGTGCGTTGACAAACGGGGTAATATATGGGGTTGATACCAGCTCTGTAATGTCACCTGGCATCAAGCCGTGGCATTTGTGAGGTCATGGCATCTATCAGATACCCGACATTACTAACCCAGTCAGTAATAAAAAAAAAAAATAGACAACAAAAAAATTTTTATTTGAAAAAAACACTCCCCAAAACATTCCCTCTTTCACCAATTTATTAGAAAGCACAATCAAATCTGGTCTGGCATAATCCAATAAGGTGGTCTCACAACGATCCATACCATACTCACTGTCACAGTCAATGAAGAACAGAATGTTCCCCATTGGCTGGGAAAGCAGTGCAGTGACTTGAGCTAACATCATCAGGTCAGCCTAGGTCACTGCAGGGGATAACGAGCGCTGCCGTCAGGAGGTTAGCTAGATACATTACCTGCGGTGATGAAGTCCTGCACTCCTGATGTCAGTGCTGTCACTGAGTTCAATGACAGCCACGTTCACAAACCAAGTATCGCTAGCGGCCCGTGACATCACCGCTAGTAACAGTCTCGGGCCACCAGCGAGAGGTGATCTGAGAACGCGACTGTCAGTGACAAGCGCTGATGTCACGAGTGCAGAACTTCATCACCGCAAGTAGTGAACTTTACTAACCTCCTGACAGCAACGCTCATCATCCTCGTGGCTGCTTGCACACTGCTGTGCAGGCAGCTTTTGACACTGCAGTGCGGACAGATGTGGACACACTGCAGTGCGGGCAGATCCTGACACACTGCAGTGCGGGGAGATGCTGAAACAATGCAGTGCGGGAAGCCACGGTGCTGGCGCCGGAGTGGGACACAGACTGCAGGATCACCCGACGGAAGTCACAAGGAAGTGCTTCCCTGTGGCTTCTGGGGATTTTGCTGACCTATTGACTTGTATTGAGTCACGGTCCATTATTACGGAACAGAATAGGACATGTTCCATAATAAACGGCGGGCACTAAACATGGTAAAGCGCTGGGGACATCATTGAGCAAACAACGCTGACAGTGTCCCTGAAAGCAAGTGTGCAACTTCTTGTTCCTTGCCTGTTATTGAACTGGACACTGTGAATCTGCTGGATTATCACGTAGCAGTGCACGGGGGTGGGGGAGGGAGACTATGGAGTGTGTGGTATGGGGTGGGGGAAGTGGGGTGGGCGGGGATTCAATGCACTATACCTGCCCACTAACTAAGCAGCAGGGCGGCATCATGCTGTTCACTGTTTAGCATGTCAACAAGGTCCTGCCCCTGTCGCCATGACATCACTGAAAGCAGAAAAATCGCTGCAGGAGTGGTTACATGACCACTCTGAGCTGGGGGAGAGGGGCTGACAGCAGGGCAGGTAGGTAGTTACTATCTACTTACCTGCCCCAATGTAGCCCAATAAGAAAATAAAAAAAGCCAAAAAAAGCCGTATAACCTCTTTAAAACTTGTAAAATATTTTCAACATTTTTTTTTGTTTCTCTATCAGTTAAAACTGCTATTACTTTATTGCAGGTATAATGTACCAAAATACTTCTGCATTGCAGGTTATTGTAAATTTTGCAACTTTCTATAAAGTTGTTCCTCTGGTAGGGCTTCCACGGAATCTTCCACGGAAGATCCTAAGTTATATATTTTTATGAGGTGTTTACTGCAGAATTTTAACATGAAACACGTTAAAGAGTCACAAAATGTTGGCGTTTTCATGTTAGTCCTAGTCATCTTTGCCAAAATGGGTTGGACAGGGCGGAGCAATGCACGTCTATCTAATTCATGAAACGTTATGCCAGTTTAATGGTGTAACTTGCGCCACAAAAATACTCTAGTCCCTGACTGGAGTTTGACTCTGGTGGAGATATGTGACAATTGTAGGATTCATCCAAGGTCACGTATCTCTTTATGAATTGGGCATATCTTCCTCCTGCATGCATCTTCATTAATACTGGCATTACAGCATTGGTCTTAAATGAATCTTTTAAATGAAGCCTTTTAAATTATGACCAAAAGGTTTACAGTGTCCGTAAAGAATAAATAAATTGCATATATCAACATAAGGGGCATAGCTGGAGCTCTTCATAGGCCTAATCACACACCCAATTATCATTTTTTAATTTTCTCTAAGCAACTATCACAATAAATTGTAATCACTGCAGAGCATCTTGAGAATGTGGCCTGATGCAGGACAAGTCACCTGCAGTTTTTTTAACTCCCATGCAAATGAAGGGATAGAGTTGTGCTTCAGTGGTTACCTCATTGTTCACTATGCATGCAGTGGGCCCAATCTTCAAGATATGAGTCTTAAGGGGGCTTTACACGCTACGATATCGTTAATGTTTTATCGTCGGGGTCACGCCGTTAGTGACGCACATCCGGTGCCATTATCGATATTGCAGCGTGTGACACTTTTGTGCGACCTAAAACGATCGCAAAAGTGGCAAAAATCGTTTGCAGTGGAGAGCTCATCTTAAAACCAAAAATCGTTAATTTGTAATTAGCGATGCTGTTCGTCGTTCCTGCGGCAGCACACATCACTATGTGTGACACCGCAGGAGCGAGGAACCTCACCTTACCTGCCTCCACCGGCTATGCGGAAGGAAGGAGGTGGGCGGGATGTTACGTCCCGCTCATCTCCGCCCCTCCGCTTCTATTGGACGGCTGCCGTGTGACTTCGCTGTGACGCCACATGACCCGCCGCCTTAGAAAGGAGGCGGATCGCCGGCCAGTGCAACATCGCAGGGCAGGTAAGCCGTGTAACGGGGGAGCGCGATTTTGTGCGCGACGGGTAGCGATATGCCTGTGTCGCACAAACGAGGGGGCGGGTTCTCACGATAGCGATATCGTTACCGATATTGCTCCCGTGTAAAGCCCGCTTTAGTAGTGCACCCACCAGCTATCAAATGTTTATTTTCTTTAATTTTCTTCGTTAATTTTCTTTACAATATGTATAATCAATATCAATAATGTACTAACTTGTTTCTAAGAAAACTTGATCATTAAGTTGCAGAATAGTAATTACACATATTATTTTTTAGTTATTTAAAGTCAACAATGCTCAACTCCAGGACTGGCTCAAGCAGCATGGTATTTCTACCAGAACCAGAGAGAAAAAGGAACAACTCGTGGCAAAAATTATGCAATTTATTCAGCAATCCTAATTGTCTTTTAAAGTGAATAGTAGCTAAATATTCTACCACTTTATTTACTGTAGGCTAAAAATACCATTTTGACACATTGGGTGAGTATTTGAAACTATCTAGTTTCTTTGTTACCCAATGGAACCCATCACAGCTCAGTTTTTATTTTTATGGGCCCTTTCACACTGCATTCTTGTCCACATTCAGTGGTCCTCTACTGCTTATGTTAAAGGCCCCATAAAACAAGATTTAGTCATATACATTGACGGGGCCATTGAATATATTGGTGCAGATGGAATCACCGTGCGCTCTGTCATGAACTATTTGGGCGTATATGCCTACTGGAGGTGTATACCCAGACTGTGTGCCTACCTCCAGTAGGTATATATGCCCAAAAATAGTGCATGACAGAGCACACGGCGACTCCATCTGCACAGTTATACTGTAGACAATGGACCCATCAGCGCATACGTCCTAATCCTGCTTTGCGGGGGGTTCGGACAAAGCTCCAATGAAGCCACTGAGCATAGGGAAGAATGCAATGTGAAAGCACTCTAAGTTTGTATGTGCAAAATTAAATTTCTACACTGATTTGTTAAGATGGTCAATTCCTTAATAATATTTACAATAGAAATCTCTTTTTCTTATTAAAGCTTAAAGGTTACAGGATGTCTGTAAAGATCACTTGTTTGTTTTTTTTTCTTGTATTAAATAAATAACACTTTTGAGTACAGTTATACTGAATTTCAGTTATAATACAGTTTTACTGAGTTTCCTAAATAACTAGGAGGATTAAAATGTGAACAAGACTATTATTGCAATAAATAGTTCTGATTGAACAGTTATACAGCTGTGCATTTGTCCAAAGAGAAAAATCCAAGTCAAAGGGTTCAAGATAAAAATATTGTAGCCCAAAATGGCAGTGCTCAAATACTATGTGGTGCCAGCTACTTCCTCAACTTGTTGAATTTGCATATTAAATTTATAATAAGTAACAAATAATAATAAGTTAAGTTAATAGTAACACATTATCAAATTGTTTTTATTAAAAAAAATATATGGAAATAAGTATGGTAAAAGGAAAAAGGCCTACCACTGGAAACCCCCTTCTTAAGTGGTAGGGTGACCCACATAAAATGAAAAGTGGGGTTCTCAACTCCCAGCTCAGTACCATTCCAGTGATGTTGGCCCTTTGTCTCCCATCATTCATGTGACATTGTTATTATCACAATTGAAGGTTGTAGTGTTCTTGTGACATTACAATGTGATGTCAACACCAGGAGACATAGCGCCAACATCATCATAAAGGTACTGAGCCGTGAGGTGAATTTAAGTTTTGTTTTATTCTACGTGGAACACACTTAAGAAGACAACCTAATTAATGGGAGCCTCTCAGGTGATTCATATTGCCCAAACTGCAGGCAGCATGATTGCAGCAAGGTATATTTTTCTCTAACAGATTTCAGAGAAAATATACTTGGACGATTCGGCTGGTGAATATAGCTGGCTGTCTTTTCCCAGCACCACTACAGGTGGCTGACAGGTATCTCCCTTGTTTGCACACAGTGAAACACCTGTCAATCACCACTAGCAACGCTTGATTTGAAAAAATAAAAATATACTAGTCCTCATACCCCAAATTTAGCACTGACAAAAATGCTTGAACAAAGCATTACAATGTTATCTTTCATTACTTAAAGTAGGTCATCATATACATTTACCTCTATGTATTGTACCTGTGTTTTCTTAAATTCAGTGGTGCTGTTACAAAAAACCCTCTTATTTACTGATGTTCATATTTGATGATGCTTCTCAAATCTTTATGCCATATATGAAAGATCAGTTACCTAGTGTATGTTGTTTGTTTACAAAAATAGGTTTATAATATATTGAAGGGGTTTAGTGATGAGCGAACACTACGATGCTCAATAATTGTAACAAATAGTTGGATGCTCGGACGGGCTCGACTCGTGTACCGAGTGTAATGGACGTCAATGGGAAACTAGCATTTTTCAGAAGATCTTCCAGAAAAATGCTAGAGTTCCCCCATTGACTTCCATTGTGCTAAGTTACACAAGTCAAGACCATTTGAGCTTCCAACCGCTCGTTTCAAGTACCGAGCAACTTAGTATGGTAGTGCTTGATGCATACCTTAATGGTAATCTACAATTACAATGCGTACTATGTTATTGAATTCAGTGGAGCTACTGAACTGCAGCAATTTTTACTCAGCTGATTTCCCTGTCTTATGATATTTTGAGAGTTGAAAAGTGGTTTTATTTTTGTGTAAATATGTTCTATTGACTGCAATTTGTTACCTATAAAGGAAGTTATGCACAGCATATGTGTGGTTTTATTTATGCATTGTCACTTAAAGGTATTCAAATTATCTCTCCAGAAATGGAGACAAACTCTAGCGCAGCGCCACCTATTGGAAGTAGCGATCCTAAAAGTCAAATGTGGATTTTTAACAATCCTTTGCATATGACCTAGGATATATAAGCCAGATCAAAATCCCAATTTGCAGACACGGTGTTTCGGGGTGCTTGCCCCTCGTCAGTGCAAAGTATGGGGTGTCTGATCTGGCTCATGAGAAGCTTTGTGGGGACCACGGGGGAACACTATTCTCCTTAAGGAGACTTTGCAAGCCAGTCTGGCTGCCAGTAAAGTAAGGGGACTTATAGCTGCCACACCCCTCTGGGGAATATTAAAATTATCTCTCCAGGAATGGAGACAAACTCTAGCGCAGCGCCACCTATTGGAAGTAGCGATCCTAAAAGTCAAATGTGGATTTTTAACAATCCTTTGCATATGACCTAGGATATATAAGCCAGATCAGAATCCCAATTTGCAGACACAGTGTTTCGGGATGCTTGCCCCTCGTCAGTGCAAAGTATGGGGTGTCTGATCTGGCTCATGAGAAGCTTTAGATGAACCTGAGGTTCGAAGTTCGGAAATAGACTACCAAAAAAAGCAAAGTTCAGATTCGAAGTTTGAGTTTGTTACGAGTGCAAACCACTAAGTGAACAGCGCTGTGCTTGGGTATGATGGATGCTGAGCTCTGTGCAAAATACAGGGAAGCCCATTAATTTTTTTTTAATTATTTAAAAAAAAGAATTAAAAAAAATGCGTGGGCTCCCGCCGTATTTTGATAGCCAGTCAGGTAAACCAGGTAGCTGGGGGCTGGAATTCTTGGCAGCCCATAGCTGCCCCTGGAAGTGGCACATTGTTTCTTAGCTCCATTTCCATGCGCTTTACCTGGCTCGTCCAGCGGCCCTGGTGGTGGTGGCAAGCTGCGTAATAATGGGGTTAATACCAGCTTTGTATTCTCAGATGTTACTAACCCTGAAATTCATGGTGTCACGCCAAATTAGACATGGCCAACCTGAATTTCTAGTAAACAGTAAAAAAAAAAAACAACACAGAGAATTTTTTTTTTATTAGAAATAAAACAAAAAAAAATTAAAGACTCTATCTTTATTATAAAAACAATCCTTAGTCTGACATGGTTCACAGGGACAGCAATTACATCTTCATCACTTTGTACAGACAGCACCTATACAAAGTGAGAAGCAAGTAGAGCCATGTCAGCCCTGCTTCATCACTCTGTACAGAGCGAGAAGCAGGTTGACAGTGAGGGGATGATTCCACTTGCGTCTCGCATTGCATCACCCTGCACGGCCTCACACTCTCCGGACAGGAGTGCCTCAGCTGCATGGAAATACATGCAGCTGATCCGCTCCTGTCGGGAGAGTGTGCGCTATGCTAGCCCTCCGTCACATACAATATCGGTTCTAACGAGTTCACATACAATGTGACTGTCAGGCGCAGGCTAGAAAAATACCTATAATATCTAATGTTTGCAATTTCAGTGCTCTAAAAGTGATCAGTGACCTTCATAGGGATGTAATAAAAGAGGCTACACATAATCAGGTGCAAAAAAAAACCATTTACTTAACATAAAACTAATAACTCTGAAATACAAACATTTCAAAACTCCTGCCAAATAGTCCCCAGTTCGACTCTGTCAAAAAACTCTACAAAGAAAATTTATGGAAACAAACTTAATTTTAAGGTACCTTAAGTACTATTAAACACATATTCAATCAGAATTAGATCCTGAAGTTTCCCCAGAAAAATTACACTCGCAGAGCATGTGATGAATAAAAACATAAAATACCAACCTTATTGAGTGTGACGTGTTCACATACAATGAGCCTGAGAGATTAGCGCAGTTATATCTGTCCTCCTGAAGCTCTGCAATCCAACTGTGGTATGAGGTTTCACAGAGCTGCTAGAGACAGGAGACTACCTGGAGGGAGGGGATTTCCTCACAATCTGGTGAGGAAGGAGAAATGAAAGTAAAAGAGATGTGCCTGTCAGGCCTATTGTATGTGACGGAGGGCTAGGTGATGCGATGCAACAATCACACAGTGAGCTATGTGGGCTATGTGCCCACGGGGGAAAGTGTCCTGCGGTTATATCCGCAGGACATTCCGCAGGATCTCCCAGAAAACCGCAGCACAACTATGTCTGTTTACATGCTGCGGTTTATTTGCGGAATGTCCTGCGGATATGGTGCGGGCATTCTGCATTGAGAATACAGTACCATGGCTTCGGCACTGCATCCTCAATGCAGAACAAGTGCTGAGTGATCAGTGCGTTCATACCTCCATCATGCAGCACTTCTCTCCCGTCTCTGGCCGTGTTTACACTGTGAAGGAGAAGGTGGGCGGGCCTGAACTAGCTCCGGCTGTCACATGACCGGACCTCGTGCAGGCCCCGCCCACCTCCTCCTTCCTGCTCCTGTGCACCGAGGGAAAATGACCGGGTGTCTGCTATCAAGGCAGGTAAGTATGGGCCAAAGCAGGGGATTTCCGCAGGTAATGCCGCATGAATAATTGACATGCAGTTATGTGCAGCTGCGGGATATCCGCAGCATATTCCGCAACCGCACATTCCGCAACATGGACACAGCACTCCCCATGTCCCATAGGATAACATGGGGAGTGTCTGTACATGCTGAAACCTGCGGATTTAGCTGGAAAATCCAGATAAATCTGCAGGTTTTCCGCAGCAAAATCCGCAGAAGCAAGCTCCCGTGGGCACAGGGCTTAAAAGTTCACATAACAGTACCTTGGATGATGTCATAGTCATGTGAACAATCTGTAAGCCAATGTCTGTACAACATTCACACTAGACTGGTCACATGGCTAGGACATCATGGAAGGTCTTTTAGACAGTAATGCTTACCGGGGGCACAGCAATGATGGGAAGCAGAAGTGGCCGGGAGACAGAGTCTGCAGGACATGTCGCGGGACCTGTAACTATGATCATAATGTTTTTTAATAATGTGCTTTTTTTTTTTTACAGCTCCTGGACCCAAACTGGACCCGAACTGTAACACGAGCTTCTCAGGAAAGCTCGTGTTCAGGACCATGTACACGATAACTATGTGGTTGGTACGACAGTACGATCCTCGTACTTTACAATTTGGGATCGCCCATCACTATTTTTTAACCCTTTGATTTGAACTTTTAGGTGTTTTTAGATTTATTTTTTAAAACTTTTTTCACTTTTTTCTTTTATTTTACTAAGTCCCCTAGGAGACTACAAGGATCAGCAGTCTGATCGCTTGTTCCTTTCGGTAGATCAGAGCAGCATTGCTCTGATCTGTACAAGAGCAGCTTTCCTCTCATACACAGCAGTCTGCCAGCAGTGAGAGAAAGTGACTCATGATAGCTACAGGAGTCATCACATGGGCCTGTGCTACCATGGCAACCATTAGAAGTTACGTGACTTTCGATGGCGCCGGGTAAGTGAATGGTTACTGTGGCGCGCTTTTACATATCGCTGTCAGATTTTGACAGTGAGATGTAAAGGGTTAATTGGCGCAGGTGGAACGCGCTTGCACTCATGTCTGGCAGGCACACATGTCAGCTGTTCAACTCAGATCACCGTGGGCTGCCATGGGGATTACAGTGACATGATCTATGCCGTATCCAGTACGTCATGTGTCATGAAGAGGTTAGTTACATTTCGAACTGAGGAAAGGGCCACTTGAAAACTCTTTGCTATTTTCTTATAGCCTTTTCCTGGTTTGAGGGCCTCCATCATTTTCATTTTCAGAGAGCTAGGCAGCTGCATAGAAGAACCCTTGGCTGCTATAGTGCTGTGAAATTTGCATCACCTTGCTTTTCCTAACAATGATAGTGAACAAGCCATAACACTAAGAAGCTATTAACGTCTCAAACATTGGTCAAAATTATCTGAGCACACAAATCTCTAAGGGTGCCCAGCATCAGCCCATTTTCCTTTTTAGAATTCTTGAAATGTAAAAGATGAAAATATTTTTTTTGTGCCTTCTTTAACTTTATGCTGTTTAGAGATCATTTCATCTTAAACTTGCTTATCTGTTCACAATAACAGTAATTTTGACCAGGAGTGCCCAAACTTTTACATGCCACTGTATGCAGATTCTTGTCATGTCACTCCATTGTTACCATCTTGCTCCTAGTGTTTGAAAACTGTTTGCCTCCCTGTATACTACAAATTACAACCTGCTCGCAAAATCCTTCATAACTCAGTGTGTGTAATTAGGCTGATTCCCAAGTGGAAGGTCAATGGTAGAAATTGAATGGCGGAGTTAGGCCGGTTTCACACATCCGGCTTTTTGCCGTTTTGCCGGATGCGGCGCTCTCCCGTACAGTTAATACAGTACAATGACAGCGCAACAAGCGCCGGTCACATGCTGTCATGTGACCGGCGCATGTGACCCGGAAGTTACAGCGCTGTCATTGTACTGTATTAACCGTACGGGAGAGCGCCGCATCCGGCAAAACGGCAAAAAGCCGGATGTGTAAAACCGGCCTTAGACTACTGGGTATCAGAATGTTAACTCTCTGCTGTGTAGCTCCTGCTCCAGCCATTGCACAGCCACACATCTCTTGGCTATCCACTGTGTTTTATAGTGCTAGACAGTACTACTGATGCTGAAAAAAAATGTACGCTACTCTCATGTTTTTGTCCCGTCATGAAACATATGTCAAAATGAGGGTAATTTATGAAAAGGCTCAGTCACAACAAGCCATAACTTCAAGTTCAAAATAATACTCCTGCTTTTTCTCCAAAAAAAATTATAATTTTTTTCTCTTGTATTTGAGAGGCCATTACTTTTTCACATTGAAAACAGTACAGTACACCTGTTTGTCTCCCTAATTAACTTCTTAGTGACATTGAATGTACTGGGTACATCCTAGCTCATGTCGATATAATCACCGCCTGCTGAGCTGGTGGTGATCCTTGCACCTGTCAGCTGATTTGAACAGCTAACATGTGCGGTTATTAGGCGCAGGTGGATCCGCGATCCACTCGATCTTGTTAATCCCTTAGATCACGCTGTCAAAATGTGACAGCACAATGTAAATGGCCACAGTGGGGAACCGATGGTTGCCATGGTAGCACAGGGTCATGTGATGACTTCTGACACTATCATGACTCACTTCCTGTTACAGCCAGTAGAGCGCTGGCTGTAACAAAAAATGAGCATTTCTGCTCATCTGAAGGTGGGGGGCGTTGATCAAATTAGGCAATTTAAAATAGCATTAAAACAATTAAAAAAAGGAAAAATATACATATATTTGGTATTGCTGCATTTGTAAAAGTCTGATCTACCAAAATATAAAGTAAACTAATCCGATCGGTAAACAATGTAATGAGAATAGAATCAAAACACCAGAAATCTGTTTGTTTGGTCACTGGAACATTGCAATAAAATGCAGTAAGAGGCGGTTGTCACGCTCCCGGTGTCCCAACAGCGCTCCTTACCTACTGAGCCGGTTTCACCATCCAGGCAACGCTCCCACTGATCCGGTCGCACCTGCATTGCACCACTCCATGCTCACTGATCCAGTCTCGCCATTGCACCACCGCTCCTTACTCACTGGTCCAGTCCATGCGTCCACCGGTCACGCCTGCCGCTCCCGCTCTTGCTCCCCTGAGTCCTGTTCCAGTTCTCAGGAGTCGGACTCTGTCTGATGCCTCTGTAAGGTCTCAGGAGTCTGACTCTGACTGATGCCTCTGTATAGGACCGGGCCGCGCCCACTCACCTGGTCTTATAGGCCCAGCACTGCTACAACAGGAAATGACCCGGGGCTGTGCTGGGTATATAAGACTGGCCTTTCCATGTGGGCGGGGTCCTGATCATCGCTTGTGTTTCTTTGCTTTGTCTTGTGAGCTAGGTGCTCAGGTCCTTTTGTTCCTGTTTCCTGTATTACTGCCTTAAAGTACGCTGTGACCCTAGTGACCTGGTCCTGTCTTTGCTTCCTGATACCTGCACCTGTTCCTGTACTGTCCTATGGGACTCCATGACCCTGGTGACCTGGTTCTTCCCGTTCCTGCCACGCTAGTGCTCCAGCTAACGTGTACTCTACCCTCCAAGTGGGGTGCTCGGTCCAGTGGATCCACCTTCTCGGCCTACCAGTCCTCCTCGGCCCTCACAGCGATCAAATCATAGAATCTGCCCTGTCATGGTATCAGAAAAAATATTAGCTCAGGGCCCAAAAAATGAGACTCATACAGCCGCAAATTCTGAAAAATGAAAACGTTACGAGTCTCGGAAAATATTGACAAAAGCAGGTTTGTATTTACAATTTTAACACATTCACCAATTAAATAACAAAAAAATTATACATATCTACGTATTAGTCTTGACCTTGATAATCATTGTTCAAGTCAGTTTTAGCACATTGTTAACATGGTAAATAAAAACCCCTCAAAAAAACATTGTGGAATTGAACTTTTTTTTGCAGTTTTAACGCACTTAGACTTTTTTTTCCCCATTTTTGAGTACACTGTACACTGTGTGGTAAAATGAATGGCTGAATTCAAAAGTACAACTTGTCTTGCAAAAAACAAGCTTCATATGGCTATGTGGAAGGAAAAAAAAAGTTATTGTTCTTGGAAGAGGGAACATAAAAACAAAAGCGAAAAAAAAACAAAAATGGAAAGTCGCCCAGGGGTTAAAGGGTTAAAATCCTTGTAATTCCATTTAATAGCAGAACAAGACCTGCCTACCGGCCTCATTCTTTGGATGTTCATGATGGGTTTATAAACAAACATAAAAAAATTATCATATCTATAAAATTTAAATAGGGTTAGGTACCTCCTTAATTCCTAAATTTGTAGACAGTTATCAGGCAGGCAGAACTTACAAAGCATTAAAGACCTTCCCATCTACAAGATCCTATCCTAATATGTAGTACATGTACTGTATGGCAGAATCATTTGGGGTACAATATGGTTTTATGGTACTTGGTGTTTTTTCATAACACTGACTTCACCTGCGTTCAGCAACTGCCTGCTTTTTAATGTGTATTTGTGCGCATATACAGTATATTTGCACAATGTCTTTATCAATAGGAAAAGCCGTTGCCTGAATACGATCCATTCTACTATAAATGCAGTCCTTCATAGGTATTTGATTTTCCCATAGCTAGACTACTCTTGTAAAGTGAGAACACATTGGTCTTGAATTATGAATACAGCCTAGTTCCTGTTTTTCATTTTCATTTTTTGTTCTGGTAGGCAGACTTGTAATCCACGTATCGACATTTAAGTCAAAGCCTTTTAATCAGGCAATTATTCACATATGCTATGCATTACAGGTGACTAAAGGTCAGGATCATCTTTCATTCCTACTATAATAAACTTTGTGCTGGGAAATCAAGAAATCACATGCAATTCATCTACTTAGCGTTTGTACGTTTGTATTTTCAAAGACGACATTAAAGCTGAAGTCATACAGGGAGTAGCCTGAGTGATAGTCATGTCCGGAGAGGCACAGAAACAATTGATTGCTTATCGTGTCTTGTCGTGATTTTGAAACGTTATGGTGTTGAAGCCTTAGATACCAGAATCCCTGTTTCACATCAGGATCTCACTACAACTAACTCAATGTGAAGCCTTCAATGCGTGTGCCGTGTGAAGGAGTTCAGCAATCCAGACTGTGCCTAGAGTATAAAAGCATAAAAATAGCTTGTCCAATTTAGCTAAACAAAGTGTGCAATTCATGCTTGTCTAAAAAACATGTACTTGGGCAAATGCCCTCAATCCATTTGCAGATCCTGAACAAAGGTTCTTCTTGCTCCTTTTATTTTATTTATTTTTTTCTAGATGAATCAAGCTGCAGTTATGACTACAAAGTTATGTATTGCAACATACAGTTTTTCTTTCCAGTATTATCCACCACTGAGTTTTAGTGCAACCTTATTTCTAGAGATGAGCGAACCGGTCGCGGTTCGGCTCGAGTTCGGTTCGCCGAACAGGCGTCTCGTTCGAGTTCGGTTCGACGAACCGAATTCGAACCGCATAGGAAACAATAGGAGGCAATCACAAACACATAAAAACACATTATAAATGTACACATACAGTTAATAAATATTGTCATAACACTTACCGGTCCCCGCGATCCCTCCTGCACTCTGTCTCCTGCCGCTATTCCATCCGATGATCGCTGAATCCTCCCGGTAACCAGCACTGCCAGCAGTGATGCAGGACCTATCGTGACGTGAAAAATAGCCATGTGACCAGTCACGTGCCTGTTATCTCATTGGCTACAGACTGGTCACATGACTATGACGCGTCATGTAGGACCTGTCATTGCATCTCTCTGTTACACGGTGCACGTTTGTGTATCGCCGTGTTCCGGCGACATGCTCTAGCTCGACTCCCCGCTCTGCTTCCCCGTTCCCTTAAGGTACCGTCACACTAAGCAACGCTCCAGCGATCCCACCAGCAACCTGACCTGGCAGGGATCGCTGGAGCGTCGCTGCACGGGTTGCTGGTGAGCTGTCACACAGGCAGATCTCACCAGCAACCAGTGACCAGCCCCCAGCCAGCAGCACACGTGGAAGCGATGCTGCGCTTGGTAACTAAGGTAAATATCGGGTAACCAACCCGATATTTACCTTGGTTACCAGTGCACACCGCTTAGCGCTGGCTCCCTGCACTCCTAGTTACAGTACACAGCGGGTTAATTTAACCCGATGTGTAGTCTGGCTATGTGTGCAGGGGGCTGGCACTGGCAGCGTGAGAGTGGCGGACGCTGGTAACTACGGTAAACATCGAGTAACCAAGGAAAGGGCTTCTGGGTTACTCGATGTTTACCATAGTTACCAGTGTCCGCAGAAGCCGGCCCCTGACCGGCTGACACAGCCGGTCAATCACGGAGATCACCGTTGCCATAGCAACGCACTTGGTAGCGGTGACGGGGACGTCCCGCTACCAGCACGCAGCGGCACCGGAATCACATGAACGGAGCAGCGTTGCTATGGCAACCCGTGCCACCGCTTACAGCCGGGAGCCTGTGGTCACTCTCGCAGAGTGATTTCTGCACGGAGCACAGCGTCTTCCCCCATGCAGCTGTGCTGTCTGATGGAGCAGAGCTGCATGTGTTGAAGGGGAAAGAAGACAGAAGAGCAGGATCGTGGAGGGGTGACAGGGGGTAATAAAGATGGAGTCTCTAATGTGTCTGTGTATTTATTTCTATTAAAGTATTTTTTCTCTGTGTGGTGTTTTTTTTTAACCCTTTATTGGAGATTCTTAATGGCCGGTCAAACGTGCCTCACATTAAGAATCTCTGGCTTAATACTGGCTAGTAAAACAAAGCCAGTATTAACTCATGATTACCCAATCCAGGGCTGTTGGAAGAGTTGAATACAGCGCCAGATGATGGCGCTTCTATGATAGCGCCATTTTCTGGGGCGGCTGTGGACTGCAATTCGCAGCAGAGGGGCCCAGAAACTTCGGGCTAACCTATGCTGTGGATTCCAATCCCCAGCTGCCTAGTTGTACCCGGCTGGACACAAAAATGGGGCGAAGCCTACGTCGTTTTTTTTTGTTTTTTTTTAATTATTTCATAAAATTCATGAATTAATTAAAAAAAGGGCTTCCCTATATTTTTAGTTCCCAGCCGAGTACAAATAGGCAGCTGGGGGTTGGGGGCAGCCCGTACCTGCCTGCTGTACCTGCTAGCATACAAAAATATGGCGAAGCGCACGTCATTTTTTTTGGAGTATTTTGGCAAAAAAAATAAAAAATGCTTCCCTGGATTTTCCATTGCCAGTGAAGGTAACACCAAGCAGTGGGGGTTAGCAGCCAGTAGCTGCTTGGATTACCCTTAGCTAGCAATACAAAAAATGCAGCGGGAGCCCATATATATTTTTTTTAATTATTTATTTAAATAACTAAAAACAAAAAGGGCTTCCCTGTATTTTGATTGCCTGACATGACAGTGCTGTAAAAATAAATCTTTAAAAAAAATGACATAGCGCTCCACGGTATTTTTGATTCTCAGTGCAGATAAAGCAGACAGCTACGGGTTGCCACCCCCATCTGCCTGGCGTTACCTTGGCTGGCAATCAAAATACAGGGAAGCCCATTAATTTTTTTTATTTAAAAAATAGTTAAAAACAAAATGATGTTGGGTCCCCCCATTTTTGATAGCCAGTTAGGGTAAAGCAGACGGCTGTAGCCTGAAAACCACAGCTGGCAGCTTTAGCGTGGTTGGGGATCCAATGTGGAGGTCACCCCAGGCTCTTTTTTTATAATTATTTTATAAATAATAATAATTACAAAAAAAAGTAGGGTCCCCCCCAAATTGGATCACCAGCCAAGGTAAAGCGGACAGCTGTGGTCTGGTATTCTCAGGGTGGGAAGGTCCATAGTTATTGGGCCTTCACAGCCTAAAAATAGGAGGCCGCAGGCACCCCAGAAGTGGCGCATGCACTAGATGCGCCACTCCTGGCGCTTCACCCCAGCTCATGCCATGCCCTGGTGCAGTGGCAAACGTGGTAATAAATGGGGTTGATACTAGTTGTAAAGTCACCTGACATCAAGCCCAGCAGTTTTTGATGTCATGGCGTCTATCAGATACCCGACATCATAAACTGTCAGTACTAACAAAAAAAATCGACAAAAAAAATGTATTTGAAAGAAAACTCCCCAAAACATTCCCTCTTTCACAAATTTATTGTAAGGAAAAAACGGGAACGTATCCCCCATTTTCTAGGAGTGCAGACCCTCCATGTGAGGAGTGTGGGTGCAATGAATCTGCACCCACTCTCCCCGGGTCCACAGCAGCAGAGTCCATGTCGTAACGGTTGCTACCAAAGCTGCAATGCCCTGCTCATGAGGTAAGGGCATGGCTAATCAGGAGAACTATTCTACATTTCCAAATATTGGTATTTGCTGATATTATTGCTATTCCACCTACTATATATTGGGGATAGGATCTTGGAGATGGAATACCCCTTTAAGGTCAGTTATCCAGCTGAATGAATACTAAACAAAGCTCGCTATTTAGATGTGTTTTCTTGTGGCGTTTAACGGACTCTCATGTTTGGTAGTCATTCAGCAGGGCAACTATAAAATCAAATGCCTCCATTTGGAAATGTACTATATAGCTCTCCTGATCAACTATGTTCCTTACCTCATGAGCAGGGCATTGCAGTAATAATAATTTATTCATTTATTTAGCGCTATTAATTCCATAGCGCTTTGCATACATTGCTAACACTGTCCCCATTGGAGCTCACAATCTAAATTCCCTATCTGTATGTCTTTGGAGTGTGGGAGGAAACCGGAGAACCCGGAGGAAACCCACGCAAACACGGGGAGAACATACAAACTCCTTGCAGATGGTGTCCTTGGTGGGAATTGAAGCCAGGACTTCAGCGCTGCAAGACTGCAGTGCTAACCACTGAGCCACCACAAGACTGCAGTGCTAACCACTGAGCCACCGTGCCGCCCATTTAGCTTACAGATGCATAACCACCACTCACTGTGTCTGAACACAGGAACTTGAGCTGACAGCCGCTCTGTGCATGCGGCAGCGTCTATTGTGAAGGAGAGGGCCGCGGGGGATCAACGCTGCACAGGTACTGTGGGACACCGGGGGACACCGGGGAACACCGGTGGGGTTATAGGGATTGACCTGGCAGGGCCTGAGGAGGAGTTTTCTGTCGCATGTATCATGGCACATGCGACAGAAATCAGAGGAGTAGGGTGAATGCGGCCGGCGCGCTGCTGTGTGCGCAGCCATCTTGGATTTCTGGGAGGGCATCAGGGGGGCACTTTGGCGACACCGGGGGACCGGGTAGGAGATTTATCATGTTTGTTCATGCCAGATGGGAGATAAATAATTTTTTACCGACACTGTCATTTACTGTAATGTGATCATCGGTGTACGGTGTATACCTGTGATCACGTGAGCGGGGACCGGAAAAACCGTCCTGAATCAGGATCTCCAGGGTCTCAGCTGCGCCTGAAACCCCGGAGATTTTCTGACGCTGGGGGGCGCTATTCACTTATTTCTGCCTGCTGTTTATAAACGGCAGATCAGAATAAGGCTACATTAACACGACCGATCCATTTTTGCAGTCTGCAAAAAACAGTCCGTTTTTTTTCACGGGTGCATCCGTGTGGCATCCGTTTCCATTCCGAAGACGGTCCGTATGTCATCTGTTTGTCATCCGTGTGCCTTCCGATTTTTTTGCGTACTGCAAAAAAACTGAGGGAGGGAAAATACATAAATTTACCCAGGATCCATATCTTCAACCTACATGAGGCGGTCACATGTTCACTCCAGTGCCATTTTCTACTGCTTTTCACAGCGTAGAGCGCTCTGGTGATTTTCTTGTGCTTGTACACTTCATATCAGTCTTTTCTGTCATTATAATGGCAGAAAGACACATAATTTCCCACTCTCCTGCAGTTTGTAATTTTGCACCCTTTGGTGCCTTTCATGTGGCACTAAGGGGTGCTTAGCTTTGTATTTAGCCAAAAAAATGAAAAAAAAAATGACGTAGAATTCCCCCTATTTTAGTAGCCATTTAGGGTAAAGCAGACGGCTGCAGCCTGCAGACCACAGCTGGCAGCTTCACCTTGGCTGGTAATCCAAAACTGAGGCACCCCACGCTGTTATTTTAAATTAAATAAATAATTAAAAAAAAAAACCCAAAATTGGATCACCAGCCAAGGTAAAGCAGACAGCTGGGGTCTGATATTCTTAGACTAGGGAGGTCCATGGTTATTGGACTCTCCCCAGCCTAAAAATAGCAGGCCGCAGCCGCCCCAGAAGTTTCGCATCCATTAGATGCGCCAATCCTGGTGCTTCGCCCCAGCTCATCCCGTGCCCTGGTGCGGTGGCAAACGGGGTAATATATGGGGTTAATACCAGATGTGTAATGTCACCTGGCACCAAGCCCTGGGGTTGGTGAGGTCAGGCGTCTATTAGATACCCGACATCACCAACCCAGTCAGTAATAAAAAAAAAATAGACGACAAACACATTTTTATTTGAAAAAACACTCCCCAATACATTCCTTCTTTAACCAATTTATTAGAAAGAAAAACAAATCCAGGTCTGGTGTAATCCAAGGGGTTGCCCTGACGATCCACACTGTCCCGGTCAATGAAGAGCAGGATGTTCCCCATTGGCTGGGAGAGCAGTGCAGTGACCTGAGCTAACATCAATGGGTCAGCCCAGGTCACTGAAGGGGATGACAAGTGCTGCTGTCAGCAAGGTACATTACCTGCACTGATCTCCTGCACTGCTGACAGCACCTGTCACTGAGTTCAATGACCTTCACAGCCAAGTATCGCGAGAGGACCGTGATGTCACCGCTAGTCAGTCTCGGGTCGGAAGCAAGAGAAGGTGATGTGACAAGCGGCGGCCATGGAGGACAGTGACAGCGCTGAGGTCGGGACTTCATCACCGCAGGTAAGCCAAGCGGGACCATGTGTGCAGAGTGCCAGGTGGGCGGAGCCTAGCGGGGTAATGTGCGCAGAGTGCCAGGTGGGCGGAGCCTAGCGGGGTAATGTGTGCAGAGTGCCAGGTGGGCAGAGCCTAACAGTGCCATGTGTGCAGAGTGCCAGGTGGGCGGAGCCTAGCGGGACCATGTGTGCAGAGTGCCAGGTGGGTGGAGCCTAGCGGCACCATGTGTGCAGAGTGTCAGAAGGGCGGAGCCTAGCGGGACCATGTGTGCAGAGTGCCAGGTGGGCGGAGCCTAGCGGGGTAATGTGTGCAGAGTGTCAGGTGGGCGGAGCCTAGCAGTGCCATGTGTGCAGAGTGCCAGGTGGGTGGAGCCTAGCGGGGTAATGTGTGCAGAGTGCCAGGTGGGTGGAGCCTAGTGGGACCATGTGTGCAGAGTGTCAGGTGGGCGGAGCCTAGCAGGACCATGTGTGCAGAGTGTCAGGTGGGCGGAGCCTAGCGGGACCATGTGTGCAGAGTGTCAGGTGGGCGGAGCCTAGCGGGACCATGTGTGCAGAGTGTTAGGTGGGCGGAGCCTAGTGGGACCATGTGTGCAGAGTGCCAGGTGGGCGGAGCCTAGCGGGGTAATGTGTGCAGAGTGCCAGGTGGGTGGAGCCTAGCAGTGCCATGTGTGCAGAGTGTCAGGTGGGCGGAGCCTAGCGGGGTAATGTGTGCAGAGTGTCAGGTGGATATTCCCAATATAAACAATTATTTTATTACATAAAAAATTCCACACCACGGTGTAAATTAAACAAGTGATCAATAGATCATGTACATAAAATACGTTCCAGATGACAATAAGATGTAACAAGTAGACAAGGTTCACAATTAACTTAGAGCATAGGACTTAACTTAGGCTGGAAATATAACATTATTCAGCACCAAAAATTTGGAGCATGTCAGTCCATAAGGTCCAAGCACATGTATGCTGTTGCTCTTTCAGAAGTCCTTTTAATATAGGTGAACCGTCCACTTAGATGTCATGCAAATATTCCTTCTCAGTGACTCCGCCTCGACGCGTTTCCCCACACGGAAAGTGTGGTTCATCAGGAGGCTATGAGGTTAAATACATTTAATCAGCATCAAGATATACAAAGATACACAGTTTTGAAGACATTATCACAGTAGCATGAATAAATAAGAAACCAATAATGCATTTAGTACTTGCCCAAAGTGAAGATTAGGTGTGCAGGTCCATGGCATCAGATAGACAGGATCAGCAATGGTACAGACAATACTGTGTAGATGACCACCACAGTCCAAATGATCGCCATGGAGCTGAACCACCATATGTGGTATATATATACCATATATTATCCAAAACACCTGAGGGCACAACAGGGCGGATGCTACCGGATGTCCGGTGTACGCCCCCTACATGACGCGCGCTTCATGCACGTGCCATATGGGGGACCGAAGGGATCAATACATTTGCCGTCCAACTATACTAAGACCCGGCCACGCATGCCCAGTATCGCGCGCACACTGTGCCCGCGCCGGACGGATGCCTGCTCGGGTCAAATTACATGGACGGGAAAAAACAGAGACTACTGCGCATGCGCGCGGCCTCCATAGATACGACATCAGCGTCCCAGGAGAACCGCATCTCATGATCCAGTAAAAAGATCCTCGGTACGCATGCGCAGTATCATAGAAATAGGACTTTAGATAATTTTCACAGCCGCTGTTGAGGATCACTCAGACAGCGGTGTTTAGATTATTTTATTGAACACTGCATCCATCAGAGCTACCACCCCAGGCCCTAAGGCGTGGACAGGACAATATAGATACTATACTTAATTAACCCCTTCAGCCCCGGGGCACTTTCCGTTTTTGCGTTTTTGTTTTTTTGCTCCCCTTCTTCCGAGAGCCGTAACTTTTTTATTTTTCCGTCAATCTTGCCATATGAGGGCTTGTTTTTTGCGGGACAAGTTGTACTTTTAAATGAAATCATAAGTTTTACCATATGGTGTACTGGAAAGCAGCAAAAAAATTCCAAGTGTGGAAAAATTGCAAAAAAAGTGTGATGGCACAATAGTTTTTGGGATGTTTTATTCACGGTGTTCACTATATGGTAAAACCGATGTGTGGGTATGATACCTGAGGTCGGTGCGAGTTTGTAGACACCAAACATGTATAGGTTTACTTGTATCTAAGGGGTTAAAAAAAATTCACAAGTTTGTCCAATAAAAGTGGCGCACGTTTTGCGCCATTTTCCGAAACACGTAGCGTTCTTATTTTTTGGGATCTATGGCTCAGTTACGGCTTATTTTTTGCGTCTCGAGCTGATGTTTCTAATGGTAGCATTTTTGCGCAGATGCTACGTTTTGATCGCCTGTTATTGCATTTTGCGTAAAACTTGCGGCGACCAAAAAACGTAATTTTGGCGTTTGGAATTTTTTTGCCACTACGCCGTTTACCAATCAGATTAATTGATTTTATATTTTGATAGATCGGGCATTTCTGAACGCGGCGATACCAAATATGTGTATATTTATTTATTTTTTAACCCTTTAATTTTCAATGGGGGGAAAGGGGGGTGATTTGAACTTTTAGGTTTTTTGTTTTTTTTTTAATTTTTTAAAACTTTTTTTTTACTTTTTTTATTTTATTTTACTAGTCCCCCTAGGGGGCTATAGCAATCAGCAATCCGATCGCTGATCGCTATCTGCTGATCACAGCTATACCGCTGTAATCAGCAGATTCAGTCACTTTCTTTCTTCCTCTGCTCCGTGCCGAGGAAGAATGAAAGTGAAACTTCGTAGCACCAGGCGTCATCACATGACCCTGTGCTACGATGGCAACCACCGAACGTCACGTGATCACTCACGTGACGTCCGGAGGGGGCGGCGGTAAGTAAAAAAGATGGCCGCGCGCATGTAGATCTCGCTGCCAGACTTTGGCAGCGAGATCTAAGGGGTTAATGTTCCGGGTGGAATACGATTCCACTCGGAACATGTAGGCACACATGTCAGCTGTTGAAAACAGCTGATATGTGTGCCGATCCACGCCGCCTGCCCGCGGCAGGGGGCGGGGCTTACCGGGACACGATCCATGACGGAAAGATCCGTCCATGGTCGTGAAGGGGTTAAATTAAGCATGATAACATAAGTTACACAGATATACATATGGCTAATACCATTTACATAGATAAATCTTATATGTTCTTAGGGCAAATACATATGAAAATAATCATGATAGTATCCAATAATATAGAAACCCCTTACAGTAAGTGGGCAATCTTCCAGAGTAAAGCATAATAAGACCTTTAAACAGTATGCACCCTGTCCATGCTATGTGGGGAGGAAGCAACTAAATACAAGCTGCTCGTTAAGCCCCCCTGGTGTAAGGGAGCCCAACTTGAATATCCATGCTGACTCCTTCTGTAGAAGAAGCCTATCAAAATCTCCACCTCTAGGGTTAGGTTTTACCAGTTCTAATACAGAAAAACGAATATGAGTTAGATCACCCCCATGAGTCGTATTCATGTGGCGGGAGATTGGTGTATCTCGTTTATTCCGAATATCGGATAAATGCTCCCCCACTCTCCTCCGGAGTTCTCTCAGGGTCTTACCCACGTAGTTTCTCTTTCCCATACTTGATAGAGCTAAGGGTTCTGGCCTAATTTCAGATAATGAATATGAGTTTTTATCACCTCTTAGTCCAATGATCCCCGTATTCTACGCACTTCCCAAAGTGCACAAGGGCCTAGAGCCACTCAAGGGTAGGCCCATTGTGGCGGGGATTAATTCTTTATCCCAGAATATTGGGATCTATGTGGATAAGGTTCTACTGTTTAAAGGTCTTATTATGCTTTACTCTGGAAGATTGCCCACTTACTGTAAGGGGTTTCTATATTATTGGATACTATCATGATTATTTTCATATGTATTTGCCCTAAGAACATATAAGATTTATCTATGTAAATGGTATTAGCCATATGTATATCTGTGTAACTTATGTTATCATGCTTAATTTAATTAAGTATAGTATCTATATTGTCCTGTCCACGCCTTAGGGCCTGGGGTGGTAGCTCTGATGGATGCAGTGTTCAATAAAATAATCTAAACACCGCTGTCTGAGTGATCCTCAACAGCGGCTGTGAAAATTATCTAAAGTCCTATTTCTATGATACTGCGCATGCGTACCGAGGATCTTTTTACTGGATCATGAGATGCGGTTCTCCTGGGACGCTGATGTCGTATCTATGGAGGCCGCGCGCATGCGCAGTAGTCTCTGTTTTTTCCCGTCCATGTAATTTGACCCGAGCAGGCATCCGTCCGGCGCGGGCACAGTGGGCGCGCGATACTGGGCATGCGTGGCCGGGTCTTAGTATAGTTGGACGGCAAATGTATTGATCCCTTCGGGCCCCCATATGGCACGTGCATGAAGCGCGCGTCATGTAGGGGGCGTACACCGGACATCCGGTAGCATCCGCCCTGTTGTGCCCTCAGGTGTTTTGGATAATATATGGTATATATATACCACATATGGTGGTTCAGCTCCATGGCGATCATTTGGACTGTGGTGGTCATCTACACAGTATTGTCTGTACCATTGCTGATCCTGTCTATCTGATGCCATGGACCTGCACACCTAATCTTCACTTTGGGCAAGTACTAAATGCATTATTGGTTTCTTATTTTTTCATGCTACTGTGATAATGTCTTCAAAACTGTGTATCTTTGTATATCTTGATGCTGATTAAATGTATTTAACCTCATAGCCTCCTGATGAACCACACTTTCCGTGTGGGGAAACGCGTCGAGGCGGAGTCACTGAGAAGGAATATTTGCATGACATCTAAGTGGACGGTTCACCTATATTAAAAGGACTTCTGAAAGAGCAACAGCATACATGTGCTTGGACCTTATGGACTGACATGCTCCAAATTTTTGGTGCTGAATAATGTTATATTTCCAGCCTAAGTTAAGTCCTACGCTCTAAGTTGATTGTGAACCTTGTCTACTTGTTACATCTTATTGTCATCTGGAACGTATTTTATGTACATGATCTATTGATCACTTGTTTAATTTACACCGTGGTGTGGAATTTTTTATGTAATAAAATAATTGTTTATATTGGGAATATTTGGCTATTTTGGTATAACCTTTAATATTCCCGGGACGTATTGATCCAAAAAATTTTTGCAGAGTGTAAGGTGGGCGGAGCCTAGCGGGACCATGTGTGCAGAGTGTCAGGTGGGCAGAGCCTAGCGTGGTAATGTGTGCAGAGTGCCAGGTGGGTGGAGCCTAGCGGGGTAATGTGTGCAGAGTGCCAGGTGGGCGGAGCCTAGCAGTGCCATGTGTGCAGAGTGCCAGGTGGGTGGAGCCTAGCGGGGTAATGTGTGCAGAGTGCCAGGTGGGTGGAGCCTAGTGGGGTAATGTGTGCAGAGTGCCAGGTGGGCGGAGCCTAGCAGTGCCATGTGTGCAGAGTGCCAGGTGGGTGGAGCCTAGCGGCACCATGTGTGCAGAGTGTCAGGTGGGCGGAGCCTAGCGGGACCATGTGTGCAGAGTGTCAGAAGGGCGGAGCCTAGCAGGACCATGTGTGCAGAGTGCCAGGTGGGCGGAGCCTAGCGGGGTAATGTGTGGAGAGTGTCAGGTGGGCGGAGCCTAGCAGTGCCATGTGTGCAGAGTGCCAGGTGGGTGAAGCCTAGCGGGGTAATGTGTGCAGAGTGCCAGGTGGGTGGAGCCTAGTGGGACCATGTGTGCAGAGTGTCAGGTGGGCGGAGCCTAGCAGGACCATGTGTGCAGAGTGTCAGGTGGGCGGAGCCTAGCGGGACCATGTGTGCAGAGTGTCAGGTGGGCGGAGCCTAGCGGGACCATGTGTGCAGAGTGTTAGGTGGGCGGAGCCTAGCGGGACCATGTGTGCAGAGTGTCAGGTGGGTGGAGCCTAGTGGGACCATGTGTGCAGAGTGCCAGGTGGGCGGAGCCTAGCGGGGTAATGTGTGCAGAGTGCCAGGTGGGTGGAGCCTAGCAGTGCCATGTGTGCAGAGTGTCAGGTGGGCGGAGCCTAGCGGGGTAATGTGTGCAGAGTGTCAGGTGGGCGGAGCCTAGCGGGACCATGTGTGCAGAGTGTCAGGTGGGCAGAGCCTAGCGTGGTAATGTGTGCAGAGTGCCAGGTGGGTGGAGCCTAGCGGGGTAATGTGTGCAGAGTGCCAGGTGGGCGGAGCCTAGCAGTGCCATGTGTGCAGAGTGCCAGGTGGGTGGAGCCTAGCGGGGTAATGTGTGCAGAGTGCCAGGTGGGCGGAGCCTAGCAGCGCCATGTGTGCAGAGTGCCAGGTGGGCGGAGCCTAGCGGGACCATGTGTGCAGAGTGTCAGGTGGGCGGAGCCTAGCGGGACCATGTGTGCAGAGTGCCAGGTGGGCAGAGCCATGTGTGCTGGCGGCGGAGTGCGAAGTGGGTGGAGCCTAGCGGGGTCATGTGGCACTGAGGACGTCAGTGTCGTGGACTGCATGGCTGGGGACAGGTGAGTGTGAGTGTGTGTGTGTGTGTATGTATGTGTACATGCCGCGTGCAGGAGGGGGCGGAGCGAGCTGAGCGGGGAAGTGTCGGCTTCCTGCACACGTAACTAGGATAAATATCGGGTTACTAACCAAAGCGCTTTGCTTGGATACCCGATGTTTATCTTGGTTACCAGCTTCTGGCAGGCTGCCAGCAATGGCTCCTGCACACTGTAGCTGTAAAAAGCCCTGCTTTTTGCTGCTAGAACCGTTCTCGAACGTAACTAGAACTATCGAACTTTAGCAAAAAGCTCGAGTTCTAGTTCGATCTAGAACACCCCCCAAAATCACTCGAACCGCGAACTGGAGAACCGCGAACCGCGCTCAACTCTACTTATTTCTTCTTATTTTAAGAACATTAGTTGCTTTTTTATTTAGTTACTTAATGTTGGCTATGTAGCCCAAGGGAAATTATCTATAACTATGCTACACTTACTCTAGGGAAATCTTTTTTTTTTTTTTTTTTTACTATACCACTCTTCTTTGCTTTGCCTATTTTTTGAAATTTGTACTTATGTAGCTTTTCAGCATGTGTAATTGTGTTTAATGCTCCGATGCAACCAAGATAGGCCAGGAATATAGAAGATTACATAAGAACTATTCCAAATGTCTCAGAAAAATAAAGTACTTTTTTATAGACTTTAATAATCTCAAAATATGATCAAGTGTTTCATTTTTCTGTACAGTTGCTTATAAATACTCAACAAGGTTCAATCCGGTCTACTTAGTAGGCTTACATTTGAAAAGAAAATATTCTTACACTTTACAGCAAATACTTTAATTTCTTATTGTTTAAAATCTCTAATGTACAGGTTCAGCCAATGATCATTAATACTTCAGCTGTAATAGTTACATATTTATGTGGCTCTAACTCTTGAGGTCTGTTCACACCTGCATCAGATGCTTCATTCAGATGTGGCATTCTTTATTAAAATGTCAAATTTCATAGCGGGCATAGGCATAGTGTAGTGATATTCGTGCCATTATACAATAATCATTTTGATATGTCAATGGAGTCTGTTGATATCCGTCCTACAATGGGTCTGGCATTAATCAAAAACCACAATGTTAAAAACAGAAGCCAATATGCAGATGCAGAGTCTTAGTTATGAAACAAATTGACTAGTGTGTTTCAGAGGATACCGTACTCTGATTAAACCATATCAGGATATTCAAGACCTTTACCATTGAATAGAAAAAACACAAATAAGAGGAATGCCAATCCTGATAGTCCAACTATCCTAAGGCGGGCTTTGCACACTACGACATCGCAGGTGCGATGTCGGTGGGGTCAAATTGAAAGTGACGCACTTCCGGCATCACATGCGAGATCGTAGTGTGTAAAGCCTAGATGATACGATTAACGAGCACAAAATCGTCGTAATCGTATCATCGGTGCAGCGTCGGCGTAATCCATAATTACACTGACGCGACGGTCCGATGTTGTTCCTCGCTCCTGCGGCAGCACACATCGCTGTGTGTGAAGCTGCAGGAGCGAGGAACATCTCCTACCGGCGTCACCGCGGCTTACGTAGGATATGCGGAAGGAAGGAGGTGGGCAGGATGTTTACATCCTGCTCATCTCCGCCCCTCCGCCGCTATTGGCTGCCTGCCGTGTGACGTCGCTATGACGCCGCACGACACACCCTCTTAGGAAGGAGGCGGGTCGCCGGTCAGAGCGACGGTCACAGGGCAGGTGAGTGCATGTGAAGCTGGCGTAGCGATAATTTTCGCTACGCCAGCTATCACACGATATCGTACCTGCGACGGGGGCGGGACCTATCACGTGCGACATCGCAGCATCAGCTTGCGATGTCGCAACGTGCAAAGCCCGCCTTAAAGTCTTTCTGTCAATTTCAGCTCTAGGTGGCTGTAGGGTGCCTTTCGGTTGGTACTTGTGGGTGAGGAATTGACTCTGCTAGGCCTTTGTACCGCCCCCGTGCCAGCGGCCGAGCTGCTTGGATCCGGAGCTGCGGTGGCTCGGGTCTCCGGACCCGGGGGTTCGCGTGGACACTCAAATTCAAAAAAGAGGGGATAGGTATGTACAGGGAATGTGTAAATTCGTGACGCCATCCATGGTGCGTGGTAATGTAGGAGACCACCGCTGCTGTTGGGGAGCCCGGTGGCGATGGTGTAGCAGCAGGATGTTTAACTCCTCCGTGGGTAGGGGGTTTGTGCCCGAGGCCTGTTGGGTGTGGTGCCGTTGGGTAGAGGAAAAGGGGCTTTTCAGCGTACTCACTCATTCCAAGAATAACAACTCCGACAGCTTGTAAAAAAGAATTCTGAGCACCACAGCATGGAGGGAGCACGTGTGGATCCGTGCCTTTGGTGTTGCTGTTAGCCTGTGGCCTTTTCCGTGGCACCTTCTCACTAGTTGCACCCTCAAGCTTGAAACTTTTCGGGTCCCGCTCACCCATATGGCTAACGGAGTGAGCTTGCTCTCAGGGTTCATGCGTAGGATTTCTTTCGACTGTATGTGGGAAAGTCCTATGCCATCGGTACGCAAGTACCCCAATTTTGGAGCGGGTTGGGGATGAATCTTGAAGTCTTCACCCCTGTCGGGTAAATTATGGGGACGCGTGAAGCTACTTCCTGGCCTAGGGTCCACGTACCCCGTCGTGCCCTGGCCCCTGCCCGGTGATGGCTCAAGGACACCAGCTGCCCTCCTCGGCAGTCTGTACCCCTTGAGGCGATCCCCTGCGACCGGAGTTCCAGCTCCTACCAGGCCCAGACCAACGTCTGCCACCTAGTAAACTTCAGGAGCCTTGCTCCGGACCAGTGACCTCTCCCTCTCGGAGAATCACCTTCCACCTCCTACTCCTTTCACTCCTGTTTCACTTCTCTGTCACTTTCTCACTTTCCCCTACCAACCCCCATGTAGGCGGCCCTATTCCCTTCAGGCCCCCCAATGGTGTGTCTGGTGAGGTTGTTGCAAAGTGTTTCTAGGATTTTGACTGGCTAAGCTGTTAGCAACACCAATGGTCCAGGATCCGTAACCATGGAGGAGTGGAAACTGTGCAGAAGGGCAGATTGCACAATACCCTGTGACGACCTGATAGGCCAGGGCGTCACACCTTATTTTCAGGAGTTGTCATATTTTCCCATGAATAACAATCCACATTTATACTTGAACAAAAAAAAATCAACATTTATTGAAATAGAATTATTAGGGATGATCGAATACCCTAATATTCGCTTCTTCGAATACCCAGCAAATACCTTGCCGATATTCGACTATTCGCGAATATTCGACCCCCAATGTAAGTCTATTGGAAACCAGAATCATTTCACGTTGGACCTAACGGTGACCTGTGGTGGGTGAGGAAATGGCTTAAAATAGATGTGAAAAGGATGAAACAGGATGGTCACAGCCTGTAGAAGGTGCCTGACTGCATTTCTAGTGTCTTTGAATAATGTGGTCAGAGCAGCACGCGGTGTTTACATAGTTGCCAGAACAGTTCTCAAACCAAAGTAAAAGAGGGGAAATTACTAAGAAACAGTTTCTAGTGCCTAATTACTGTAATAAAAAGTCAAATCAAGCCCCGACCTCCAAAAAAAACCCCACTTTAGCATATGTTCACACGTGTCGTTTTTTACATTTTTTCTTCTTTTTCGATTAGAAAGGGCTGTAACTTATACATTATATTGGTGTCTGTCTCACACCTCCTTTTTTGGGACATCTTTGACAGCACTTTAAAAGGTCAGCTACAATGTGCCCATTGGGATGTTGACTTTGCCCTCTTCCTCCTCCTCCTCCTCCTCCTCCAGCACCACCGGCTCCATTGGTCCTCTACTCAAATGTAGGAAGAACCACTGGCTGTCCTCAAAACTCAGACTTCTAAGGGCTCTCAGGTGGGTCCTGTAACATACATTGGGGAGGGATGACAGTCATTTGTAGTTTTCTGCGTCCCCTATATCATTAGTGTGAAAGTTGGAATACGTACTCCATAACACTTTACAGTGCTATTGCCAATGTGGCCATTTGGGTGTTGGCCTTGCCCTCCTCCTCCTCCTCCACCAACACCACCGGCTAAAGTGGCCCTCTATTCAAATTTTATTCAAATGATTCAGTAATGTATGTTTTATGGACAAATGAACGCCACGCTGGGACATCAAAGCTGATGTCGTTGATGGTGATTGCATCTGACCAAAAGTTGGTTGGGAGCAGGAGGCATCATCGCCTGCTTCCTAGACCACAGTTTGTGAAGCATGCAGCACCGTGGAAGTGGCAGTTGTTTCACTCTGGAACTCAGGCATTATTCCACTAGCTAACACAGAGGATTTAAAAAAATTGAGTTTCCTCGGGGGGGATGGTTCAAGCACCATGGAGCACTGCATCAGAAGGTACTCCCAACAGTTCCCAACAGCTTTTTGTTTTTAAAAAAAAATGGTAGGATTTGTAACAGGGCATAGCATGCCAAGGAGTTTAATAAATTCAGTTTCCCCAGGGGGGAATGGTTCAAACACCATGGAACACAGCATCAGAAGGTACTCCCAATAGCTCTAAACAGCTTTTTTCAATTTTTTAAAAAAATTGGTAGGATTTGCAACAGAGCATAACATGCCAAGGAGTTTAATACATTCAGTTCTCCTAGGGTGTGATGGTTCAGACACCATGTAGCAAAGTATCAGAAGGTACTTCCAACAGCTCCCAACAGCTTTATTTTTTGGTAGGTAAAATTGGTAGGATTTGCAACCAGGCATAACATGCCAAGGAGTTTAATAAATTCAGTTTCCCCAGGGGAAAATAGTTCAAACACCATGGAGCACAGCTTCAGAAGGTACTCCCAACATACTCCCAAAGAGCTCCCAAACGCATTTTTTAAAAAAATTGGTAGGATAAGCAACAGGGCATAACATGCCAAGGAGTTTAATAAATTCAATTTCCCCAGGGGATAATGGTTCAGATACCATTGAGCACAGCATCACAAGGTACTCCCAATAGCTCTCAACAGCTTTTTTTTTAACAAATTAGTAGGATTTACAACAGAGCATAACATGCCAAAGAGTTTAATAAATTCAGTTTCCCCAGGGGATAATGGTTTAGATACCATGGAGAACAGCATCACAAGGTACTCCCAATAGCTCTCAACAGCTTTTTTTAAAAAAAAAATTGTAGGGTTTGCAACAGAGCATAACATGCCAAGGAGTCTAATAAATTCAGTTTCCCCAGGAGATAATGGTTCAGACACCATGGAGCACAGCATCAGAAGGTACTCCCAACAGCTTTTTATAAAAAAAATTGGTAGGATTAGCAACAGGGCATAACATGCCAAGGAGTTTAATAAATTCAGTTTCCCCAGGGGATAATGGTTCAGACACCATGGAGCACAGCATCACAAGATGCTCCCATTAGCTTTTTTGCTCAACTTGGTAGTATAAGCAACAGAGCTTAACATGCCAAGGAGTTTAATAAATTCAGTTTCCCCAGGGGATAATGGTTCAGACACCATGGAGCACATGTCTTGCTAAATTCTACTAAAAAGGGGGCTGAAAGCCCGTACTTACGAAGCGCTCACTGATATCCTAATCAGGCACGAATACTAATATTCTTTATAGCAAGATACTATTTATTTTAATAGCACATGAATAGTTAATGGTACATAGGCATAAGAACTATAGTCATAGAAACTTATACAATAACAGAAATATGCATCAACATTACCGTTATGTTGTAGCAATCCTTTCACATCGGAGGGAACTCGAGTTAATGAAGGAATCAACATGGCATGGCATCACAGGAACAGTGCGTACGTACACTTCAATGTCCTGGAAGGTATTTCCCTACCATTAAGCGAGTTCGGTGTATATTTTATAGGAAAATATTGTAGGTTGTGTCTAAATGGTCACCAGCATATGACAGCTGAGTCATGTTCAGCATATGACAGCTGAGTCATGTTCATGTAACTTGACCACAAAATGTTGTAGGTAACGGCAGCTTCCTGCACATTTCCAGCACATCCTGTCAGTTGACAACTGGCTGACCACAGTTTGACCAGTATTAGTGAAATATTGCAATGAGCCGTAAATTTCATCCTTAAAACTGTCTTTAAGCTAACCACAAGTTTCCTGTAAGTGGAACTGTAAATGTTACTTCCTTATTATCTAAAACTGCTTCAAGACATGTATTCCTTGGTATTAGTGAAATATTATCCAAAGGACATCTTCTTTGATACTGAATTATTGATGGATCAAATAATATCTGGGATCACTCCTATCTTTTGATCATGATCCCTATCTAATAGTCATTCAAACTTCAGTCATATCACATTGGTATCACAATCGGTCCTTGATCCCAGGGATTATTTTCCATCATCAGTATTCCACTAGAAGAAGATCACTCGGAATATACCATACCATGACCAAGAAATATTGTTTGCCACAAATTTTGTCTTTGTTTGTTTGGATAAACGTTGAATCACAAATATAATCACTTTCACTACTTTTGTATAGTATATTAAAACTAAAAGCAATATTATCTGAAAAGCTCCCTTGAATATCATGTGTTTTGGCATTTGCTCGATATTCAAAGGAATCATTACACATTACATTTCCCGATATGTTACTAGAAGTTTCACTAGTCCGATTTATGAACATATTGGCATAAGGCCATAACATATCATGAATTGTCTTTTCCACTAAACTGGGTTTAAAAGCATCTACAGTCCATAGAGATGAATCCCAGGTTAGTCAGTCCAGTCTTATATCTTAGTACCCAAATTCCTCCCTTAAAAGCCAGATATTGCAAATTGGTGACTGTTGCATTCAAATTGCCTTGCCACCATGGAAGATTGATCCATCCCACTATGGAAATGGGTACTGTAGTATTCTATAGACGAACACTTAGAGTGTCTTTATCAGCAAGATGATCAGAACAACTTTTCTACTTTAAGATTTCCTCCATCGATACCGGGACATCCAGATAAGGGATACTGGTGGCTGTAACCGAAGAATGTGTACAGATCCAGCAATCTGTGTGTTGAAAATGTGATGGTGCATCAGAAATTCATTCGCCACAGGTTCCTCCTGATGTAGACTTGTCCATCCAACGACCAGAGAGGCAAACATCGAACACAGGAATTTCTCCATCTCATCACTATCGAGCTCTTCCCAGTAACCGATACCATGGATTTCGCTTATTTACAACACCATCTGTAAATAAAGATACACTATTATTCTCGTAAATAACATTTTTCTTGTGGGACATATTCCCACTTCCCCACTCCTGGTCTCATCAGGAAAGTACGATCTTTTCCGACCGCTATTACCGCTGTCTCTGAGGGCGGTCCTTGGAGGTTTTGAATCCATATTTTTGCTCCTACATTTGTAATATTAGAGGATCCAAAACCTTTAGTACCCCGTATTGTTAATTCTGCTGGGGCAGTTCCTTCTCTTATTTCAGACAAGTTTATTGGAATTATTAACATCTGAGCCACCTTCTGGTGTTTCATCAATATCAAAGGTTCATTTCCCAAATTTAGCATCAGTACCTTGATTTCTCCCTGATAATCTGCATCTATTACCCCTCCCACCACTATGGCTCCTTTTAACACTAAACTAGAACAAGTGGCTATTTGACCATAATGATCCTTTGGTATATGGCAACCCAATCCTGTTGAAATTGGTTTTACCTTACCTGGGGGTACCACGACAGTTTCCAATGTACTGAGGTCTAAACCTGCTGAATAAGGCGTGGCTCTTTCTGGTGTGCCCAAACAGCTGTACCTTGCCTTGTCAACTGTTGGACTGATTTGTCTGATGGCTGCTGCTTTATCTGCTTCTGAATTAAACAAACGTTCAAGTGAGTTAGTAGGGACATGAGCATCGACATGAAATACAGTGGTCTTGGTAGATTGAATAATCCCTTCAATGTCTTGCCACACTTCCCTGACCATTTCAAACGCATTTTGCTGTTCCTCTCCCCAGTGGAACTCATGTTTTTTCCTCGTTACGTTGTACAAATGAGCCAACATTTGTCCCAAATGAGGGATATGTTGTCTCCAAAAATCAAACAATCCAATATAAGACTGAGTCTCCTGTTTGGATTTAGGGACCAGAAAATTAATAATTTTCTGTCTGGCATTGGGC
Source organism: Anomaloglossus baeobatrachus (assembly GCF_048569485.1). Lineage (NCBI taxonomy): Eukaryota > Metazoa > Chordata > Amphibia > Anura > Aromobatidae > Anomaloglossus > Anomaloglossus baeobatrachus. The sequence continues at coordinate 199,770,878 of NC_134358.1, forward strand.
AAGATCTCTCTGTGCCCCTTGTTCCACTGAATCCCTAGACATGTTACCACCTGAGACGGTCCTTGAACCTTGGCATCACTGATTTCCCATCCTTTACTCCTCATATGAGCAACCAGTTTTGTCAATTGATCTTTCACACTTTGCTCATCTTGTCCTTGTATCATTATATCATTGATATAATGTGAGATCTGCATTTCCTTATGACAAGACATAACCCCAAAGGAGAATTTTCCTTCGGTTAGATTAAGAGTCATCCATTTTAGGATATCAATTCCCAAAATATATTCTGGTATAGGTACTACCAGCACCGTATACTGCTTGATAGGTAAATTACCTATCTTCAAAGCTACCTGTGTCTGAACCCTGGTGATCACTTGACCACCTAGTCCAGCAATTTTTACTCGAGGTCCTTTTATTTTTTCTGGGTTTCCATGAATTAAAGTAGCCTCCGCCCCCGTGTCAATCAAAGCTGGGACTCTTTGAATATTTCCCCCTTTCCAATGTATGCTAAGATTGATGTAGGGACGTTCGTCCCTGTTTATCAATAGGGGGGCTTGGCTGGCTACCTATGGTAAATCACTTCCTTCTGAACTTTCATTTACACAGACTTCAGTCTGTGCATTAGCCCTTCCTTCCGTGACCTTTGTGGCCACGGCTGCAGCCAGTTCTTCCAATGGATAAACTGACTGAAAATCTTCCCAAGACACTTTCTTTGGGGGGTTTTCCCCTTTTCCTTCTGATTTCTTTACCTTGGGGGTTTTTGAACCCCCTTCCACATTTGTAGTGGTCACTTTCTTTGCAGATAGAACTTTCTGTTTGTACAACTTCCATAATTCTCCTGTCTCCTTTCCATCAATCCTTTCCTTATTGATCCCGGCTTTAAGCAAAGCCTGGAACATGTCTTTTCGAGGCACCCATGGGGCCTCCCCTACTGATTTCTCTTTCCAATCAGGATTGTTTGGCTTACTGTTACCAACATGGCCTCCAGGGGATGGTTTATCCCACTGTCCCATATCCTGTAACTCCTTCATCCTCCCTAGAACTACACCGATTGATTCTCCAGTCAGCGCTACAGTTAAGGTTAAAATAACTGTTTTATATGCTGGAGGAGCATGTTTAACCAGCCTATTACTTATGCTGGCTGTCAATGGGTACTGGAGATAATCATCATCCAGTCCCAAAAGAGGAAGAGCATTCCTCATTGCTTCTTCCTTCAGCCTTTCCATACCATCTTTTAAGGTATACCAAGGTTTATCATTGATAGGAAAGTCTGCTTCTGATGGATATTTGTCCAGAAAAGCATGGGCTAAGATCATGATTAAGTTTTGAGTACCATGCTCATTATGATCAACAAAATAATTTTTTATTGATCTCTGAATTTCTGGGTCACGAGACATGGTGACAAATTTTGCCACGTCTCCGGCATCAAAGTGCACTTCACCTCCTCCGAGATCGTGCACCCTGACCAACCAGGGAATTTCTCCTTCTCCTGGTTTTTGTCTAAACTGTGTTAAAATGCTATCAACTTCTCCCTGAGAGTAATCTTCAATGGTTACTCGATTTTTTACATGAGGAATCGTTTTCTCATTTGTGATGGCATTACCATCTTCGTCATATTGCAGATTCCCCTGACCATCCCGGACATGTTCCCGGATGATCTCATTCTCTGTCCTCTCTAGGCGACCCCTTACTGGGTTAGCCTGAATCTTCCCTTTATGGCAATCCTCCTCATCAGATGATGAAGATGAATCCCACACATCCCCATCCCAAGTATCGGGATCCCAGTTTATAGAAGCTGAGGCGATACTTTTATGCACTTTGGTTTTATTTACTTTTCCTCTTCTTCTTTTCTTGTACTTATTTTGAGCAATTTTTATGGCAGCTTTTTGTGCCACATTCTGATAATGTTCCAATTTATCCTTCAACAGTCGGGTATTACATTCCATAACTGTTTTCAGGCAACCTAATTCTATCATCTTTTGTTCCACCTGGGAACTTTTCTTCTGCATCTTTAGCTTACGCTCATGCATTACACTATATGCACTTGCCAAAATCCAGATGCGCCGTCCTAAAGACACTACATCACCTGTTTTCACAGGGACACTACCGAATACATTCACAACATCAGTAGCTTCACTACCCATAAGCTTGTCCTGCCATTGTTTGTGCCGTGCTAAAGACACTACATCACCTGTTTTCACAGGGACACTACCGAATACATTCACAACATCAGTAGCTTCACTACCCATAAGCTTGTCCTGCCATTGTTTGTGCCGTGCTAAAGACACTACATCACCTGTTTTCACAGGGACACTACCGAATACATTCACATCAGTAGCTTCACTACCCATAAGCTTGTCCTGCCATTGTTCTGCCAATTCACAAGACACTACATCACCTGTTTTCACAGGGGCACCACTGAGTACATTCACAACATCAGTAGCTTCACAACCCTTAAGCTTGTCCTGCCATCGTTTGTGCCGTGCTAAAGACACTACATCACCTGCTTTCACAGGGGCACCACTGAGTACATTCACAACATCAGTAGGTACACAACCCTTAAGCTTATTCTGCCATTGTTCTGCCAATCCACAATTGACCAATTCATGTGCTATAAGATTGTAGGGAGCCTCAATCCAGGTGGGGATCTCCACAACAACCTCCTTAACATTATCCTTACGTTGTCTGAACATTTTGACACTATGCAAAAAGATTGAAAAATATCTGGAAATTTGCCAAATATATGTTTTTAATTTCCAAATTACAAAAATTTGTTAAATTACTTCTAATAGAAGTAATCCTGCCGACTACGCCAATTTATGTCTTGCTAAATTCTACTAAAAAGGGGGCTGAAAGCCCGTACTTACGAAGCGCTCACTGATATCCTAATCAGGCACGAATACTAATATTCTTTATAGCAAGATACTATTTATTTTAATAGCACATGAATAGTTAATGGTACATAGGCATAAGAACTATAGTCATAGAAACTTATACAATAACAGAAATATGCATCAACATTACCGTTATGTTGTAGCAATCCTTTCACATCGGAGGGAACTCGAGTTAATGAAGGAATCAACATGGCATGGCATCACAGGAACAGTGCGTACGTACACTTCAATGTCCTGGAAGGTATTTCCCTACCATTAAGCGAGTTCGGTGTATATTTTATAGGAAAATATTGTAGGTTGTGTCTAAATGGTCACCAGCATATGACAGCTGAGTCATGTTCAGCATATGACAGCTGAGTCATGTTCATGTAACTTGACCACAAAATGTTGTAGGTAACGGCAGCTTCCTGCACATTTCCAGCACATCCTGTCAGTTGACAACTGGCTGACCACAGTTTGACCAGTATTAGTGAAATATTGCAATGAGCCGTAAATTTCATCCTTAAAACTGTCTTTAAGCTAACCACAAGTTTCCTGTAAGTGGAACTGTAAATGTTACTTCCTTATTATCTAAAACTGCTTCAAGACATGTATTCCTTGGTATTAGTGAAATATTATCCAAAGGACATCTTCTTTGATACTGAATTATTGATGGATCAAATAATATCTGGGATCACTCCTATCTTTTGATCATGATCCCTATCTAATAGTCATTCAAACTTCAGTCATATCACATTGGTATCACAATTCATGATCCCTATCTAATAGTCATTCAAACTTCAGTCATATCACATTGGTATCACAGCACAGCATCACAAGATACTCCCATTAGCTTTTTTGTTCAACTTGGTAGTATAAGCAACAGAGCTTAACATGCCAAGGAGTTTAATAAATTCAGTTTCCCCAGGGAATAATGGTTCAGACACCATGGAGCACAGCATCACAAGGTATTCCCAATAGATTTTTTTGTTAAACTTGGTAGTATAAGCAGCAGAGCCTAACATGCCAAGGAGTTTAATAAATTCAGTTTCGCCAGTGGATAATGGCTCAGACACCATGGAGAACACCATCACAAGGTACTCCCAATAGCTCTCAACAGCTTTTTTTTTTTTAAAATTGGTAGGGTTTGCAACAGAGCATAACATGCCATGGAGTTTAATCAATTCCGTTTCCCCAGGGGATAATGGTTCAGACACCATGGAGCACAGCAACAGAAGGTACTCCCAACAGCTTTTTTAAAAAAAATTGGTAGGACAAGAAACAGGGCGAAACATGCCAAGGAGTTTAATAAATTCAGTTTCCCCAGGGGATAATAGTTCAGACACCATTGAGCACAGCATCACAAGGTACTCCCAATAGATTTTTTTGTTAAACTTGGTAGTATAAGCAGCAGAGCCTAACATGCCAAGGAGTTTAATAAATTCAGTTTCCCCAGGGGATAATGGTTCAGACACCATGGAGCACAGCATCAGAAGGTACTCCCAACAGCTTTTTTAAAAAAAAAATTGGTAGGACAAGCAACAGGGCGAAACATGCCAAGGAGTTTAATAAATTCAGTTTCCCTAGGGGATAATGGTTCAGACACCATGGAGCACAGCAACACAAGGTACTCCCAATAGCTCTCAACAGCTTTTTTTAAAAAAAATTGATAGGATAAGCAAAAATGCATAACATGCCAAGGAGTTTAATAAATTCAGCTTCCCCAGGGGATAATGGTTTAGACACCATGGAGCGCAGCATCAGAAGGTACTCCAAACATACTCCCAACAGCTCCCAATAGCATTTTTTTAAAAAAATTGGTAGGATAAGCAGCAGTAACAAAGCAGTAACAAAGCATAACATGCCAAGGAGTTTAATAAATTCAGTTTCCCCAGGGGATAATGGTTCAGACATGTCACGCTCCCCGGGTCCCCTGTCCAGCTCCCCGGCTCTCCTGCCACGCTCCCCGGCTTCCCTGGCTCGCTCCCCGGCTCCTCTGTCCGGCGTTCCCCGCTCCACAGCCTCCAGGCCTCCTCACCTAGGATCCCCAGGCGTCCCGGTCCCCGCTCCCAGCGTCCGCCGGCAGCTTCGCTCCAGCCCGGCTCCCCTGCCTCCTGTTCGCCGCTCCCTGCACTGGCTTCTGGCACCCGGGCCTCGCGCATGCGCGTTAGGGCGCGCGCGCGGTCATTGACCCTTTCTTAAAGGGCCAGCGTCCACAGACAGGATATTGATCACACAGGTACAGGGTATAAAGGGGTGTAATGTCCAAGTGGGCGGGGCCTGTTCTTCGTGTTTCCTAAGCTAGGAGTCAGGTCTCCTTGTGTCTCTGTGATATACTCACCTATCTCTCTTCTAGAGCCGCTCCTGCCTCGCCATCCGGTCCTGCTGATTCCCGAACCCCGAACGCTGACTATCTGCCATCTCGTCAGTCTGTACCATCTCTGATCCCTGTGGTGACCCGTCCTCTCGCTCCATCGGATCCGGACTCTGCCTGACAACATCCCGGCCTCCGAACCTGAGCTCCGTCACCCGGACTACCATCAGTGACTCCGTGGTCCCAGGGACTTCTCCATTCCACTCTTCTGCACGGACTGTCCTGCTACCCGTAGTGCTCCGGCTACCGGACCCCTTGCCTTCATTAAGGTGTTCGGCCCAGTGGATCCACCTCCTGGGTCTGCCTGTCCACCTGGCCCTAACAGTAAGAACAGGCCATGGATCCCGCCGAAGCACTAGCGGCCTTGCAGGAAGAACTCACACGCCAGCGTGAGACTCAGACCCACATGCTGAACTTCATGACTTCTGTGGACGCCCGTCTGAACACGCTGCAAGCGTCGGTCACATCCTCGGCATCTCGAGCTTCCACTGTACAATCCACGGCCACAGCTCCCGTGGCAGCCTCCTCGGATGCTTCCAGACTTCGTTTGGCCTCACCACCCCGGTACGCCGGAGATCCCAAGACCTGCAGGGGTTTCATCAACCAATGCTCTCTCCATTTCAAGCTGCTGCCGCACCTTTTTCCCTCTGACCAAGCCAAGGTCGCGTTCATGATGTCCCATCTAGAGGGTGAGGCGCTGGCCTGGATGAACCCCTTGTGGGAGAAGGAGGATCCGGTGACCACCAACATCCAGGAGTTCCTGCAGGCATTTCGTGGCACCTTTGACGAGCCCGGACGCGCCTCTGCGTCTGCCTCATCTCTCCTCAGGCTACGTCAGGGCACCATGACGGTGGGGCAGTATGCCATCCGTTTTCGCACCTTGGCTTCGGAACTCGGGTGGAACAATGAGGCTCTAACCGCCGCCTTCTGGGAAGGTCTCTCGGGTCGAATTAAAGACGAGCTGGCTGGTCGTGACATGCCGTCCACCCTGGATGCCCTGATTACCCTAGCAACTCGAGTGGACATTCGTTTTCAGGAACGTTCCAAAGAGGTGTCCCGTGAGAGACGTCTGATACGGCATTCCTCTCCTCCGCAGAAGCCCGCCGTACTTCAGTCAACGGCATCTGGTGTCTCCGTCCACGAGCCCATGCAGATCGACCGTTTGCGGCAGTCTGAACAACGCCGAGCAGAACGGCTCGCTAAGGGCCTCTGCTTCTACTGCGGAGAGGGCACACACCTTCTACGCTCCTGTCCAGAGAGGCCGGGAAACTCCAAAGCCTAGGGTTGGTAGGAGAGGCCACCCTAGGTGCTGGGACTCTCTCAGACCCAGTTACGTGGACTGTTCAAGTGACAACGGGAGAGACGCGGTTCACGGCCGAGGCGTATCTCGATTCCGGGGCAGCAGGCAATTTCATCCAGCAGGCCACGGTGGACAAGTGCCAGGTGCCTGTTACTCCACTTGACAAACCCCTCGTGATTGCCTCTGTGGATGGGAGACCCCTCTCTGACACCATCTCGTGGATCACCAAGCCGGTGGAACTGCGTATCGGTGCCCTGCACACCGAGAACATCGCTCTCTATGTCCTCCCACACATGTCCCATCAAATCCTGCTGGGACTCCCCTGGTTACGGACACACGACCCGTCAGTTAGCTGGGGCACTGGTGAAATCACCCGATGGGGCTCCTCTTGCCACGAGAACTGTCTGAAGACTATACAACCCATCCGACGACCTCCGGTTCCAGAGTCCCCACCAGGACTGCCCTCGGCCTATTGGTCCTTCGCGGACGTCTTTGACAAAAAGGAATCAGAGGTACTTCCGCCACATCGTCCTTACGATTGTGCCATCGACCTGCTCCCGGGAACTACACTACCTCGAGGACGGATATATCCGCTGTCTCCTGCCGAAACAAGGGCCATGTCTACCTACATCACAGAGAACCTGGCAAGGGGATTCATTCGGAGATCCTCCTCTCCTGCTGGAGCAGGCTTCTTCTTCGTTAAGAAGAGAGAGGGCGATCTACGCCCATGCATAGACTACCGGGGATTGAACCAAATCACCGTGAAAAATAAGTACCCCCTGCCGCTCATCCCCGAATTGTTTGATCGGCTTAGAGGAGCTCGTGTGTTCACCAAGTTGGATCTTCGGGGTGCCTACAACCTGGTCCGCATCCGCTCAGGGGACGAATGGAAGACCGCGTTCAATACTCGCGATGGGCACTATGAATACTGTGTGATGCCCTTCGGCCTGTGTAACGCATCAGCAGTCTTCCAGGAATTGGTGAACGACATGTTTCGTGACCTTCTCTACGTCTGTGTGGTGGTGTACCTTGATGACATCCTGGTCTTTTCTCCGGACCTCCAGACCCACAGAGAGAACGTGCAGCTGGTACTTCAAAGACTGAGGGAGAATCGTCTGTACGCCAAGTACGAGAAGTGTGTCTTCGAGCAGTCTTCTCTTCCCTTCCTGGGTTACGTGATCTCCGATACCGGTCTGCAGATGGATCCGGAGAAGGTCTCTGCCATTCTCAACTGGCCCCCTCCTTCTGGACTGAAGGCAATCCAACGCTTTCTGGGATTCGCAAACTATTACCGTCAGTTCATCCCTCACTTCTCTGCTCTGACTGCACCTCTCTCCGCCTTGACCAAGAAGGGGGCTAATCCAAAGGACTGGTCACCTGCGGCCGACGCCGCGTTTGGCTCCCTGAAGCGGGCATTTGCTTCCTCCCCTGTGCTCCACCGTCCAGAGTTAAACCGACAGTTCACCTTGGAGGTGGATGCCTCCTCCTCGGGAGCCGGAGCAGTGCTCATGCAGAAGTCCTCCTCCGGGAAGATGGTGACTTGCGGTTTCTTCTCCAAGAGCTTCTCAGCGCCTGAACGCAACTACACCATCGGTGACCGAGAGCTATTGGCAGTCAAACTGGCTCTGGAGGAATGGCGCTACCTTCTGGAGGGAGCAGTGTACCCCGTGATCATTTACACGGACCACAAGAACCTGGAATACCTGCGGTCTGCTCAGCGACTGAACCCACGGCAAGCCAGATGGTCCTTGTTCTTTGCCAGGTTCGATTTCCAGCTCCATTTCCGACCCGCGGATAAGAATGTATGCGCAGATGCCTTGTCCAGGTCATTCTTGCCCCTGGAGCAGGAGGAGGAGACATCCCAGCCCATCATCTGCCCTAGTAAAATCATTCCGGTGGCTCCGGTCACTCTGGCCCAGATACCGCCTGGGAAGACCTATGTCTCTGAGACTGACAGGCAAAAAGTGTTGCACTGGGGCCATGCCTCGAAAACAGCCGGCCATGCTGGTCAGAAGAGAACATGGAGTACAATTGTGCGTCACTACTGGTGGCCATCCCTTCGCACAGACGTCGCTTCTTTTGTCTCAGCCTGCTCCTCTTGTGCCAGGAATAAGACGCCCAAACATCTGCCATATGGCCGTCTTCTGCCTCTGCCTATACCGTCTGTTCCGTGGCAACACATTGCAATGGACTTCATTACGGACTTGCCCCTGTCCTCCGGTCACACAGTCATATGGGTCGTGGTGGATCGGTTCTCCAAAATGGCTCATTTCGTCCCTATGGCTGGACTGCCCTCAGCCCAGGAACTCGCTGATGCCTACATACAGCACATCTTCCGGCTGCATGGCTTTCCATCCCACATTGTGTCCGACAGAGGAACTCAGTTCACCTCCCGCTTCTGGAGGGCTCTCTGCAAACATCTGGGAGTGACTCTGGACTCTTCTTCAGCCTACCATCCTCAGTCGAATGGCCAAGTGGAACGAGTCAATCAGATCTTGACCTCCTTCTTACGTCACTACGTCAACGCCCATCACGACGACTGGTCCACGCTTCTTCCTTGGGCTGAATTCTCCCATAACCACCACGTCAGTGAGTCCTCCTCCAGCTCTCCCTTCCATGTTGTTTACGGGCTTCAGCCTTCCGTCCCATTGGCTGTATCCTCTTCCTCGGATGTCCCTGCTGCTGATGCTGTAGCACGTGACTTTGCAACAATTTGGAACTCTGTCAAGACGTCCCTTGGACGTGCTTCCCTGCGGATGAAGAGACACGCAGACAAGAGGCGTCTGGATCCCCCATGTTTCTCTCCAGGAGATCTGGTCTGGCTTGCCTCCAAGTATGTCCGATTGAAGATACCATCTTACAAGCTGGGCCCTCGCTACATCGGGCCGTTTAAAGTCCTCAGCAGAATAAATGAGGTCTCCTACAAGCTGCAGCTCCCGGCCACGATGAGGATACCCAACTCCTTCCACGTCTCCCTGCTCAAGCCGGTTGTCCTTGGTTCCTTCTCCGCTGCTGCCAGTTCGGCTCCTCCTCCTATTGCCGATGACGACATCTATGCGGTAAGGGATATCGTGGCCATGAAGACCGTACGGGGCCGGCAGTTGTTCTTGGTGGACTGGGCGGGGTATGGTCCTGAGGATAGGTCCTGGGAACCCCGGGAGAATGTGGGTACTCCTCTAATACGTGCCTTCCTATCCCGGTTGCGGGGAGGGGGGCGTGGGGGGGGTACTGTCACGCTCCCCGGGTCCCCTGTCCATCTCCCCGGCTCCCCTGCCACGCTCCCCGGCTTCCCTGGCTCGCTCCCCGGCTCCTCTGTCCGGCGTTCCCCACTCCACAGCCTCCAGGCCTCCTCACCTAGGATCCCCAGGCGTCCCGGTCCCCGCTCCCAGCGTCCGCCGGCAGCTTCGCTCCAGCCCGGCTCCCCTGCCTCCTGTTCTCCGCTCCCTGCACTGGCTTCTGGCACCCGGGCCTCGCGCATGCGCGTTAGGGCGCGCGCGCGGTCATTGACCCTTTCTTAAAGGGCCAGCGTCCACAGACAGGATATTGATCACACAGGTACAGGGTATAAAGGGGTGTAATGTCCAAGTGGGCGGGGCCTGTTCTTCGTGTTTCCTAAGCTAGGAGTCAGGTCTCCTTGTGTCTCTGTGATATACTCACCTATCTCTCTTCTAAAGCCGCTCCTGCCTCGCCATCCGGTCCTGCTGATTCCCGAACCCCGAACGCTGACTATCTGCCATCTCGTCAGTTTGTACCATCTCTGATCCCTGTGGTGACCCGTCCTCTCGCTCCATCGGTTCCGGACTCTGCCTGACAACATCCCGGCCTCCGAACCTGAGCTCCGTCACCCGGACTACCATCAGTGACTCCGTGGTCCCAGGGACTTCTCCATTCCACTCTTCTGCACGGACTGTCCTGCTACCCGTAGTGCTCCGGCTACTGGACCCCTTGCCTTCATTAAGGTGTTCGGCCCAGTGGATCCACCTCCTGGGTCTGCCCGTCCACCTGGCCCTAACAAGACACCATGAAGCACAGCATCATAAGGTACTCCCAATAGCTCTCAACAGCTTTTTTTTAAAAAAATTAGTAGGATTTGCAGCAGAACATAACATGCTAAGGAGTTTAATAAATTCAGTTTCCCCAGGGGATAATAGTTCAGACACCATTGAGCACAGCATCACAAGGTACTCCCAATAGCTTTTTTGTTAAAATTGGTAGTATAAGCAACAGAGCCTAACATGCCAAGGAGTTTAATAAATTCAGTTTCCCCAGGGGGCCATGTGTAACACACCGTGGAGCACAGCATCAATAAAGAACACAAATAGAGACTGTCTGACCAATTGTTATTTGTTATGGACAGTGTAGCCTCGACAGTAGTTGTGCCAGTGCATAATGTACAAAGGCTTGAAAAATATTGCCCTGGGTGATTGGGCCAAACAATTACTTCGCAGCAGCATAACAAGTTAGATCAGTCATGCGGTCTCCTTAGATGATAGAAGACAAAATAGTCTTGAATGAGAAACAATAGAACTTATTTGAACTTAAGAAATACAAATTTTGGGGCTACACTTATTATTGGGCCTTGTTAACAGGCAGCCTGAGATACTCCAGGGCAATCCATCTATGGTTCATTTTGATCATCATCAAACTGTCTGCACTTTCCGTGGATAGTCGTTTGTGAGTTTCTCTTATTATGGGCCCCGCTGAGCTGAAAGCACGCTCAGACAACACACTCGCAGCAGGGCAAGCTAGCACTTCCAATCCGTATAACGCGAGGTCTGGACAAGTGTTGAGCTTGGAAACCCAATAGTTAAAGGGAACAGTAGACTCTGAAAGCACGCTGATACGGTCACCTACATAGTCCCTCACCATCTTACTTAAGTGTTACCTCCTTGTCATAGTTCCCCCAACCAGTATCTGATTCTCAGTTGACGGTTTGTGGAAAATGGACCAGTTTTGGCACATTAGTACCCCGCCTGTGTTGCTCCTACTATGCGTAGCCCTCTGTTGTAATCTTGTTGCGTGAGATGACACGCTACCTCTGATGCCAGCATGATCTTAGGATAATCATTTGATCAACTGTTCCACTACAGCCCTCTTGAATGTTTCCATAGTACAATCCTTATTTGCCTCGACAAGTTGCGAAGCGAATTTGTCTCTGTAGCGTGGGTCAAGGAAGGTACATAACCAGTATTTGTTGTCTGCCAAAATGTGGACTAGCTAACAGTCATGAGAAAGGCAGTGTGACATGAACTGTGCCATGTGTCCCAGACTACAAACTGGAAACCTTTGTTTGCCACTGCTAAGAATACATTCTGTGTCCCTAAACCTCCTCTCTCCTCAGTCTCTCTCCTCCTCCTGCTCCTCCTCAGGCCATCCATGCTGGACAGCCCTGAAGCTTAAGTTGTCAATTCCTTGGTTACCAACTTCAAAGCATTCCTGTTCTTCATCATCCTCCTCATCTTCATGATGCTGACCAAAGGTGGCCTGAGCCTCTTGGCCGAGGATGTGCGGATTACTAGCAACCATTGTGAAGTCTGGATCCACAGACAACTCGGGTACATTAACACTTTGGTCAGTCAGACCATCCAGAGAGCGTTTCAATAAACAAATCAGTGGAATGTTGATGCTGATAAGAGCATCATCACTGCTCAAAATGTTGATACAGTAATCAAAATTCTCTAGGACCTGACAAATGTCTGCAATCCACATCCACTCTGCAGTACTTATGTCTGGCAGCTGCGTCTGACGGGCATGTTTCAGCTCAAATTGGGATACTGCCCTCTGCTGCTCATGGATCCTGGCCAACATATGATAGGTTGAATTCCATCTCGTAGGGAGGTGACGTATTAGTCTGTGATGAGGCAAGTGTAAGTGCTGCTGCAGCACTGTCAGGCCAGAAAAAGAGGGAGATGACTTTTGGAAATGGGCGCTAATACGTCGTACCTTGGTAAGTAGGTCTGGTATCCCCGGGTATTTCTTGAGAAAGTACTGAACTACTAAATTTACAACATGGGCCATACAAGGAACGTGTACAAGCTTTCCAAGCTTTAAAGCCGTCTCCAGATTATGACCATTATTGCACACTACCATCCCTGGACGGAGGTCCAACGGTGCTCTGCTCAGTTATTGCTTTCAAAGCTCCGGTGCCGGGTGTGATTTGTCACCGATACAGATGAGCTTCAGTAGAGTGTGTTGCCGCTTAGCCGAGGCAGTGCTGCAGAGATTCCAGCTGGGGAATGATGTCGATGGTTGGACACAGGCGGATGTTGAGGAGGATGCACAGGAGCCAGATGAAGAGTAGGAGGAGAAGGGAGTTGTTGCTGTGTAGGAGGCTACTGAAACTGTGATTGAAGTGGGGCCCGCTATTCTGGGTGTGGGAATTATATGGGATGTTGCCGGCTCAGACTCTGTACCAGCCGCCACCAGGTTCACCCAGTGTGCCTTCAGTGAGATGTAGCGTCCCTGTCCACTTCCACTTGTCCTCGTGTCTGTGGTTAAGTGGACCTTCCCTGTTATGGCATTGGTGAGAACCCGTTTGATGTTTATGGACACGTGATTGTGGAGCACCTGGACAGCACAACGTGAAAAATAGTGGCGGCTAAGCACAGATTACCGATGTTCTAACACTGCCAAGAGGTTGCAGAAAGCCTCTGTTCCCACAAGCCGATGCGGCAACATTTCAAGGGCTATCAATCGTGCAATGCGTGCAGTTATGGTTTCTGCCCTTGGGTGCGTAATGGGGTATTTTTGCTTCTTTTTGAAGGTCTGTGGTATGGACAACTGAACAGAACGCTGGGACACCAAAACAGATGTGGTCTTTGATGATTGAGTTTGGCCAACATCAGGTTGGGAGAAGGAGGCATAAGCGCCACCTTCTTGCACACCAGTTTGGGAAGCAGGCAGCCCAGGGGAAGTGGCAGAGTTTTGAGTCTGGTAATCGTGTTTTTCACCTAGAGCTGTCAACCACCTAGTGGTGTGCTTGGCTAACATATGGTTTCTCATGGTGAAGGTGCCCAAGCTGGAAGTATTTCTGCCTCTGCTAAGCTTGGTGTCACAGATTTGACAAATGGCAACCGTTATGTCCGAAGGACTCTTGGAAAAAAATTCCCACACAATCACACCATGGACCCTTGGACTCTGAGATGCCACAGGTGGTGGTGTCATGTGCACAGTTGATTGACCTCTGGCAGTGGTCGAAACCCTATCTCTTACAGCCTTTTTGTGGACTATGGGCACATGCTCCTCTGCACTGCTGCTCTCGCAATCCATGCCACCCATCCATGTTGGATCAGTCATCTCATCATTGACTAGGTCGTCTTCAAATTCCTGAAGGTCAACATCTTCGGTAATGGAGGTTTAAAGCTGATCTGAGAGCAACTGTGTCTCATCATCCTCCAACACTTCCACCTGATTGCCCAGCATGTCACGGACAACAGCATGGCTTTCTTCTGGCTTTGGGTGCTCAAAGATCTGTGCATTGGTGATGTTGCACGGTGAGACGCAAGAAAGATCAAAGGGTCCCATAAACAGTTCCTCAGAGTAACCTGCTTTGGTGTCATATGTTTCCTTAGAATACTGATGTTGTGAGGAAGGAGGACCAGGCTGAGGATTCGATGGGCTAGCCTCTGGGCTACTCAAGTCTGTCTGTGTGGAGTGTGGACCCTTGGGATTTGCTACTCGACAAGTAACTGGATGCATTTTCTGCTAGCCAACTCGTTACGTGTTCGCACTGTTCAGGGCGCAAGAGTGCTTTCCCACGTAAACAAGAAAATTGGGATAGGAAGGCAGAGGTAGATAAAGAAGGAACCTTTTTCTTTGGCTCAGTCACACTGCTTGGGCAACCACCACTGTCACTACCACCTCGTCCACGGCAATTACCGCATCTTTTTCCCATTTTTTTTTATTTGATAATTTGAAGGTGAATACTGTAACATGACCTTTTGTACAGGCAGTGGAACGACACTGATGCCGTGTTGTTAAACTTGTGTTAATAGTTTCCCACGATAGCTGTAAGTCTAAAAACCGCAAGGTACCTTTATTGGACAAAGTACCACTTGGAGGAGTCGATAAAGATGTTGTGAATGTCTTTCAGTCCAAAAAGAAAACAGGGTTTGACACCACTTTATTTTTAGTATTGGTTTTTGGCACTTAGACTGTGTTTTAGTAAGAGCAGAACACTATGTAAGCCATACCTCCCAACCGTTCCGGATACAGCGGGACTATCACGCTTTGCATTGTTTGTCCCGTTGCCACGGGCGGGAGGGTCGTATCCCGGGTTCCGCCCACCCACTCTCCCCGCCTCCCTGCTTTTCCCTCCTACCATCCTAACACGTGACGTGGCATAACAGAGAGGAGCGCGCTGCCCGATACTAGTCTCTGTCTGCTCTGTGCTGCTGCTAAGGTATGTAAACTGAATCTCCCCAGCGCTGATTCCCCTCCCCCCCCCCGGCCGGAGCGTGAGATCCTCTGTTTCTCTGACTCCCTGTGTCCTTATCTATCGTGTGTGCCTGCCCTGCAGCATTGAGAATCACACAGTGTTTGCTTCTCAATGCTGCAGGCACACCACGGTAGATCAGGACATTGGGGAGAGGACAGTGTACTTACCACTTGTGTCCTCTCCTGCAGGTGCACAGCACTGGCCGGTAATATGCAAAGATAGAAGCATTGCCAATGCTTCTATCAGCTACCGACCACTGATCCCCTGCCTGGCAGAGCTGCTGTTCACACATCAGTTTTTTCCCAATCAGGCACAATCTGCTTTGTGCCTGATGCAACGGATCCATCTCAGATTGTGAAAAAACTGATGCGACGGATCCGTTTTTTTTTTTTTTTATGCTGAGAGAGACCCCACACGCACACACGCAGGCACTACCTCGCACGCATCATCACCGCACACGCCAGCACTACCCAGCACACATCATCACCGCACACGCCAGCACTACCCAGCACGCATCATCACCGCACACGCCAGCACGCATCATCACCGCACATGCCGGCACTACCCAGCACGCATCATCACCGCACACGCCAGAACTACCCAGCACGCATCATCACCGCACACGCCAGCACTACCCAGCACGCATCATCACCGCACACGCCAGCACGCATCATCACCGCACACCCTTGCACTACCGCACGCATCATCACCGCACACCCCTGCACTACCGCACGCATCATCACCGCACACCCCTGCACTACCCAGCACGCATCATCACCGCACACGCAGGCACTACCCAGCACACATCATCACCGCACATGCAGGCACTACCCAGCACGTATCATCACCGAACACCCCTGCACTACCGCACGCATTATTACCACACACACCGGCACTACCCTGCATGCATCATCACCGCACACAACCCGGCATTACCTCAGTGAGTGACGTCTGACAGCACGACTCTCTTCAGTTGCTGTGTGGAGCTGATAGAGAGATACGGTGTTCTACTGCCTTTGCTGTCAGCTTCATGTAGCAGAGCTGAAATCGTTGTGGGACCTCTGTGGATTACGTCGGACCTGGAGGGGTATTTGGGGATTTTAATAAAATGGTAAAAGAGGGTGTTTTTTTGCCTTTTATTCCAAATAAAGGATTTTTTGGGTGTATGTGTTTATTTACTTTCACTTACAGGTTAATCAATGGGGGTGTCTCATAGACGCCTGCCATGATTAACCCCTTATTACCCCGATTGCCACCGCACCAGGGCAATTCAGGAAGAGCCGGGTAGAGTCCCTGGACTGTCGCATCTAATGGATGCGGCAATTCCGGGCGGCTGCTGGCTGATATTTTTAGGCTGGGGGGCTCCCCATAACGTAGAGCTCCCCATCCTGAGAATACCAGCCTTCAGCCGTGTGGCTTTATCTTAGCTGGTATCAAAATTGGGGGGGAACCGCACGCCGTTTTTCTTTTAATTATTTATTTATTTTACTGCACAATATAGACCCGCCCACCGGCTGCTGTGATTGGTTGCAGTGAGGCAGCTGTCACTCAGCGTGGGGGCGTGTCTGCCTGCAACTAATCATAGGCGCCGGTGTGCGGGGAAAGCAGGGAATACGAGATTGAATAATGAGCGGCCGGCATTTTCAAATCAGGAGAAGCTGCCGGAGCAATGTGACAGCCGTGCAGCCCTGCGCCGGTGATCGGTGAGTGGGTGAGAGTGAGTGAATAAGTCAGTGAGTCGGTCAGTGAGTGAGACAGTTTGAGCGTGAGTGATTGATTGATTTTCTGACAAGCAATGAATTTATATCACTTCTGGGCATGCTCAGAAGTAAAAACCGGATACGGTACATGCTTCCGGTGTTTGAAGCATGACACCGAATCCAGCTCGCATAGACTTTCATTATGCACCATGCTGCACAGCGCCGCACCTGGAGCTATGCATTTTTTTGCCGCTGGGAAAGAAACGTTCCTCTCTGCGTCCTGTGCGGCCGCCGGAGTGACGTTTTTTGCCGCATCAGGCAAAAACCGGATCAAACGCAAGTACATGCGGCACAATCCGGCGCTAATAAAAGTCTATGAGGAAAAACCACACCCGGCGGCAAAAAAAAAAACCAGATGCGTTTTTCCCGCAAGGCGCCGGATTTTGCCGCACAGCAAAAACCTGATGTGTAAACATACCCTTAGCTGCACACCCTGTTCAGCTCTAGGTCCTAGCTGCCTGCACACCCTGTCCAGCCCTCCTCCTGGGTCCTAGCTGCCTGCACACCCTGTTCAGCTCTTCTCCTGGGTCCTAGCTGCCTGCACACCCTGTTCAGCTCTCCTCCTGGGTCCTAGCTGCCTGCACACCCTGTTCAGCCCTCCTCCTGGGTCCCAGCTGCCTGCACACCCTGTTCAGCTCTTCTCCTGGGTCCTAGCTGCCTTCACACCCTGTTCAGCTCTCCTCCTAGGTCCTAGCTGCCTGCACACCCTGTTCAGCCCTCCTCCTGGGTCCTAGCTGCCTGCACATCCTGTTCAGCTCTTCTCCTGGGTCCTAGCTGCCTGCACACCCTGTTCAGCTCTCCTCCTGGGTCCTAGCTGCCTGCACACCCTGTTCAGCCCTCCTCCTGGGTCCTAGCTGCCTGCACACCCTGTTCAGCTCTCCTCCTGGGTCCTAGCTGCCTGCACACCCTGTTCAGCCCTCCTCCTGGGTCCTTGCTGCCTGCACACCCTGTTCACTTTACTCCTGGGTCCTAGCCGCCTGCACACCCTGTAGTTAACTCCCTGCCTGTTCTGCACATTGCTGATCTGTGGCGGCTCAGAGCGATCACGGACAGCTTCTGCAGTTTCAGTTTGCTGGATGGGTGTAGATGGGGAGTGGATATGGGTGTGGCTGTTTGTAAAATGGGTGTGGTTAGGGGCATGGCCTAAAAATTTGCCGCGGCACACGTTGCGCACCACAAACTTTGTCCCTCTTTCTCTTCTTTAAAAGTTGGAAGGTATGTGTAAGTGCTGTAAGATATGAAGCCGCCAAAAGTCTGCTAGGTTGCTGATAGGAAGGTACTGGCCTTCAGGCAGAAGTAGAGCCACTGACACTGAGTATTAATAAAAATTTGGTACTACTAACACTGTGTGTTAGTTGCAGCAGGCCACTATCTAAGTTTTGTAAGATATAAAGCCACCAAAAGTATGCTACATTGCTGCTAGTAAGGTACTGGCCTTGAGGCAGACATAGAGCCACTAACACCGAATATTAATAAAAATTTGGTAACACTGACACTGTGTTTGAATAAGAGCAAGCCACTAACTAAGTTCTGTAAGATATGAAGACACCACCAGGATGCTATATATTATGGTATTTGGATTAAGGCAGAACTACAGGCTGTGACAGCAATTTTTTTATTTATTTATTTATTTTTAAACTTACACTATTTTTTTTAGTAGTAGGGTACTATGGAGTTTATGTACGCTATGAAGCCAACACAAAGACACAACTGTTCTGGTATGAATTGAGATGGTGGCTGACAGGCATTACACTACACCTGAACCCTTTGTTTTGCCAATTTTTGGACCTTTTTAGGAAGTTGTAATACCTATTCCTAGTAGAACACACACAAGGGATGTAGCAGTCCTGGGATTGTCAATTATTAGTAGCAGATGTCAGGACAGCTTTAAATCACTCCCTGCCTGTGAATAAGCTCTCACTATATCACACACTGCAGTAACAGACTATATGCAGCACTAATAAGAGGATTTTTTTTTTTGGGCAGTTTAAAATAGGAACAGATCTCACCAAAAAAAAGCAATGCACTACCACTGACCCTATAGCTATTTCTGCCATTTCTTCACCTGCTAGTGCCTAATGCACACTATTTGCAGCCCTTTAAAGGACTATTTTGGATTTTGCAGCAGAAAAGCTATATCATAGAACGCACTGCACTGTCCCTATACCTGGTTCTACGATTTACACAGCTGCTAGTAGCTACTGGACACTGTGTTCAGCCCTTACAAGGACTATTATTAGTTCACTTTATAAACATTCCCCTGCACACAGTGCAGTCTATCTACCCCGCCAGCTCAGGAATGAATGCGTGCACAAAATGGCGGCAGCCTTATATAGCCCCTATGACGCTGTGCGGCTAAGCCAATCACCATAACACCACAACAAAGATGGCTGCGGCGCTACTGTGAGGGAAAGCAACAACAGATGTGTTCATTGGCTGGAAAAAGTCGCCAGGAAGGCAGAAATGAAAATTAAAGTATCAGAGAGAATACCATATTAGCCGTCGGATAGCGAATACCTCAAACACCCCATTATCCGTCGGATACCGAATAGTGGCGACTACATTCGCTCATCCCTAATAATTATGTCATCACATTCTGGAACATCAATATATTGTGTTAATCTGTTTACTGGTTCAGATACACATTTTTTTATCTGATCTGCTATTCATATGGTGCAGAACCAGCCCTATAGTGGTGTGCATACCATATTTACAAAGGTTTAAATTAGCGGCTTAAATTTATTATTCTCTATGCACTTCTAAGTTTACCCCCAAAAGAAAACAGACACTCCCTAAAAGAATCACACTTACCAGACCCCAAACAATTAGAGTTGTCAAGTGAATAATCTCACATACAAACCTGCATTGCTGTCAGGTCCCCCTGTGTTCTACAGCGGTTGGCTCCCCTTGTGACTGGAAGCAGTATTATTTGTGAGGAGTAATATAGGTACACAATCTGTTTGTGAAAGCTGCAGTGCAAAGCAGCTGGAACAGTGAGGGACCTCACAACAATGCAGATCTCTGTGTGAGAGCTCATTCAACATTGGCACTTGCCAACTATAATTGTTTGAATTATTTGGGTTCTAGTGAGTGCAATTTGTTTTTCTTTTTTGAGGGAAGGGTGTCAGCTTTCTTTTTGGGGTGTCTGCTTTCTTTTGGGGATGTCTGTTTTCTTTGATGACGAGTCCTATTGTATTCTTTTTAGCTGCTTGGACAGTTCCTTATGGAACCGCAACTAGGGCTTATTTTAGGAGTATATTTCACGCATACTACAAAAAGCCCCCAAAATCCTACTAGGGCTTATTTTTGAGGTAGGCCTTGTTTTTTTGCAGAAACAGGGTAGATAATCCTTGTCATCAGTGCATAGGCTATACAAGGGTAGGATAATTAATAATTCTACAATTTACAAAAAATATATTCACATGCCCTCATCTGCCTCTCTTGCTGCATGTACAATCCCTTCTTTGATTTCTAGATAGTCCTTGCAATAAGTGCATATCCTGTACCAGGGTAGGAGGCTGAATATTTTTACAATTGACATAAAATGTAGTCTCTGGTTCATGTGGAGTCCGATTTCACACCTACCTGGGGCACATTCACACGCATACTAATTAAAGTCAATAGAGATCTTCACACCCCAATATTTTCACTTGTCCTGTGTCTGTGTGAAACACGTGTGTCTAAGTGAGTCACACAGAGACAAGGCAGTTTTTTTCTCACAGCATGTGTCAAATACGGACATCACATGGATGGCATCCGTGTGATATCTGTATGACACGGACCGGAAAAAATGGATATTACTGTGATAAATGTTTTTAATGTGTAAAAGATTGTCAAAGCTAGTAGAGTGATAGATAAATGATAGGTAGATAAATGGAATAGATAGACTAGATTCAATAGATAGATAGAATAAATAGAATAGAGAGATGAATAGATTTAGATATATAGATAAAGAGATAGCTAGATAGCTTGTACAGCTACATAGCAGAATTAATGACTAATTTTAGAAACAAAATTATGTGGGGGATCTCCCCCAATTTTCATAACCAGTACAGGTGCATCATCGGCAGAGAGCAGTCACTGCAGTGAACTGAGATGACCTCATGAAGTCATCCCAAGTCACTGCAGCGGGTTACATAGTAGTGTGTGAGCGGTTGTGGGCATTGATGAACAATAATAGCAAGAGTTCACTGCAGTTCAATGCCCAAGGCTGTTCTCATGCTATATATCTCAAGAGCCCTATCACGATACTTGGCGTGAGAACCATGGGCAGTTAACTCAGTTGAACTCATTAGTAGAGATGAGCGAACCGGTCGCGGTTCAGCTCGAGGTCGGTTCGCCGAACGGGGTCCCGTTCGAGTTCGGTTCGTCGAACGTTCGACGAACCGAACTCGAACCAATAGGCTATAATGGGAGGCAATCACAAACACATAAAAATGCATGATAAATGTACACAAACAGTTAATAAACATTGCCATAACACTTACCGGTCCTCGCGATCCCTTCTGCACTCTGTCTCCTGCCGCTATTCCATCCGATGATCGCTGAATCCTCCCGGTGACGGCACTGCCAGCAGAGATGCAGGATCTATCGTGACATCAAAGTAGCCATGTGACCAGTCACGTGGCTATTATCTCATTGGCTACAGACTGGTCACATGACTATGATGCGACATGTAGGACCTGCGAGTGCATCTCTCCGGTACACGGTGCACATATGTGTATCGCCGTGTACCGGCGACATGCTCTAGCACACGGTCGACTCCCCGTTCCGTTAGGGACCGGCTGACACAGCCGGTCATTAACGGAGATCACCATTGCCATAGCAACGCAGTTAGCGGTGACGTCACCGCTAACCGCGGCTCCGAGAGCACCGTTGCTATGGTAACGCGTCTGTCAGCGTTACCGCTATTACCGCTGACAGCCAGCACTGATCACTCACGGAGTGAAGGCTGCACGCTGCTTCCCGATTGTAGTGAGGATTGTAGTGAGGATGAGGTTCCCCAGCCCCAAGTGATGAGCTGGTGAACCTCATCCTCTCCTCACTACAATCGTCACTACTACTACACTAGTAAGGATTGTAGTGAGGATGAGGTTCCCCAGCCCCAAGTGATGAGCTGGTGAACCTCATCCTCTCCTCACTACAATCGTCACTACTACTACACTAGTGAGGATTGTAGTGAGGATGAGGTTCCCCAGCCCCAAGTGATGAGCTGGGGAACCTCATCCTCACTACAATCGTCACTACTACTACACTAGAAAGAAAGAAGACAGAAGAGCAGGATCGTGGAGGGCTGACAGGGGGTAATAAAGATGGAGTCTCTAATGCGTCTGTGTATTTATTTCTATTAAAGTATTTTTTCTCTGTGTGGTGTTTTTTTGAACCCTTTATTGGAGATTCTTAATGGCCGGGTCAAACGTGCCTGACATTAAGAATCTCTGGCTTAATACTGGCTAGTAAAACAAAGCCAGTATTAACTCATGATTACCCAACAAGCCACCCGGCTCCAGGGCTGTTGGAAGAGTTGGATACAGCGCCAGATGATGGCGCTTCTATGAGAGCGCCATTTTCTGGGACGGCTGCGGACTGAAATCCACAGCAGAGGCGCCCAGAAACCTCGGGCTAACCTGTGCTGCGGATTCCAATCCCCAGCTGCCTAGTTGTACCCGGCTGGACACAAAAATGGGGCGAAGCCCACGTCATTTGTTTTTTAATTATGTCATGAAATAAGTGAAATAATTAAAAAAAAAACGGGCTTCCCTATATTTTTGGTTCCCAGCCGGGTACAAATAGGCAACTGGGGGTTGGAGGCAGCCCGTGGCTGCCTGCTGTACCTGGCTAGCATACAAAAATATGGCGAAGCCCACGTCATTTTTTTGGTGGGCAAAAAAATTCTGCATACAGTCCTGGATGGAGTATGCTGAGCATTGTAGTTCTGCAGCTGCTGTCTGCTCTTCTCCATACAGACAGACAGCAGCTGCAGAACTACAAGGCTCAGCATACTCCATCCAGGACTGTATGCAGAAGTTTTTTTCCCCCTGAAAAAATTATGTGGGCTTCGCCATATTTTTGTATGCTAGCCAGTTGCCCCAGTTGCCTATTTGTACCCGGCTGGGAACCAAAAATAAAGGGAAGCCCTTTTTTTATTATTTCATGAATTTCATGAAATAATTAGAAAACAAATGACGTAGGCTTCGCCCCATTTTTGTGTCCAGCCAGGTACAACTAGGCAGCTGGGGATTGGAATCCGCAGCACAGGTTGGCCTGAGCTTTCTGGGCCCCACTGCTGCGAATTGCAGTCTGCAGCCGCCTCAGAAAATGGCATTTTCATAGAAGCGCCATCTTCTGGCGCTGTATCCAACTCTTCCAGCACCTGCCTGCTATACCTGGCTAGCATACAAAAATATGGCGAAGCTCACGTCCTTTTTTTGTAGTTTTTTGGCAAAAAAAATAAAAAATGCTTCCCTGGATTTTCCATTGCCAGTGAAGGTAACACCAAGCAGTGGGGGTTAGCAGCCAGTAGCTGCTTGGATTACCCTTAGCTAGCAATACAAAAAATGCAGCGGGAGCCCATATATATTTTTTTTAATTATTTATTTAAATAACTAAAAATAAAATGGGCTTCCCTGTATTTTGATTGCTGGACATCACAGTGCTGTAAAAATAAATCTTTAAAAAAATGACGTAGTGCTCCGCGGTATTTTTGATTCTCAGCGCAGATAAAGCAGACAGCTATGGGTTGCCACCCCCATCTGCCTGCCGTTACCTTGGTTGGCAATCAAAATACAGGGAAACCCATTAATTTTTTCTATTTAAAAAATAGTTAAAAAAATGACGTTGGGTCCCCCCATTTTTGATAGCCAGCTAGGGTAAAGCAGACGGCTGTAGCCTGAAAACCACAGCTGGCAGCTTTACCGTGGTTGGGGATCCAATGTGGAAGTCCCCTCAGGATCTTTTTTATAATTATTTTATAAATATTAATAATTACACAATAAAAGTAGGGTTCCCCCCAAATTGGATCACCAGCCAAGGTAAAGCGGACAGCTGTGGTCTGGTATACTCAGGGTGGGAAGGTCCATAGTTATTGGGCCTTCACAGCCTAAAAATAGCAGGCCGCAGGCACCCCAGACGTGGCGCATCCACTAGATGCGCCAATCCTGGCGCTTCACCCCAGCTCATCCCGTGCCCTGGTGCAGTGGCGAACGGGGTAATAAATCGGGTTGATACTAGCTGTAAAGTAACCTGAGATCAAGCCCAGCAGTTTGTGATGTCATGGCGTCTATTAGATACCCAACATCATAAACTGTCAGTACTAACAAAAAAAAAAAATCGACAAAAGAAATTTATTTGAAAAAACAGTCCCCAAAACATTTCCTCTTTCACCAATTTATTGTAAGAAAAAAAATAAAGGGGTCCCACGACGACTCTGGACCGTCTAGAATATGGGGGGGAGACACTCAGGGAACGTATCCCCCATTTTCTAGGAGTGCGGACCCTTCATGTGAGGAGTGTGGGTGCAATGAATCTGCACTCACTCTTCTCGGGTCCACAGCAGCAGAGTCCATGTCATAATGGTTGCTACCAAAGCTGCAATGCCCTGCTCATGAGGTAAGGGCATGCCTAATCAGGAGAACTACTGTAGAGGAAGCTCTGCTCACTGGTATGTAGGTGCTCAGAGGTAATAATAGATAAAATTAGTGAGTAACCTCGGCACTCTAAATCTCCCAGACTAAGTCAGTAAGTCACAACGGATAGTAATGCAAAATCACTCTTTATTGGTCCGTATTAAGAAAAAAAACTTTTTTCATAAGCATATATGTTTTTGTCCAAAACAAGTTACAAATGACGTTTCGGCCTGAGCCTTCGTCAGATTGGACTTATCTGCATGTAATCATGGAAAATGACAATAATCAGTATCACATAAGAGTGAGAGAACAATAACATAAACTCGAACAATGTAGATGTACAATTGGGATGCAGCAAAAAAATTGCAACACAGCAAGAAATGAACCACATGATACAAATGTCATAATACAGTACAAGGACAATATAGTAATGACAAATATGGGGTCAGAGTAGGCTTAGACAGCTCTGGTACGAAAGAGATGTCAATCATAAAGTAACATGTGCAGTAGGTGTAGAGCTACAATATGCATGGCAGAGCTAATGGGTAGACCGACCATAGAAAAAGAACAGAGAAAAAGTGGAGAATAAGTGGAGAAAAAATGGAGAAAAAAATGGAGAAAAAGTGGGGAAAAAGCGGAGAAAAAGTGGAGAAAAAGTGGAGAAAAAAATGGAGAAAAAATGGAGAAAAAGTGGAGAAAAAAATGGAGAAAAAGTGGAGAATAAGTGGAGAATAAGTGGAGAATAAGTGGAGAAAAAGTGGAGAAAAAAATGGAGAAAAAGTGGA
This sequence comes from Anomaloglossus baeobatrachus, assembly GCF_048569485.1. Classification (NCBI taxonomy): domain Eukaryota; kingdom Metazoa; phylum Chordata; class Amphibia; order Anura; family Aromobatidae; genus Anomaloglossus; species Anomaloglossus baeobatrachus. The sequence goes on from NC_134358.1 coordinate 199,796,032, forward strand.
GAAAAAAATGGAGAAAAAGTGGAGAAAAAGTGGAGAAGAAAATGGAGAAAAAGTGGAGAAAAAGTGGAGAAAAAATAGAGAAAAAAGTGTAGAAAAAGTGGAGAAAAAATGTAGAAAAAGTGGAGAAAAAGTGGAGAAAAAGTGGAGAAAAAAATGGAGAAAAAGTGGAGAAAAAGTGGAGAAAAAGTGAAGAGAAAGTGGAGAAAAAAATGGAGAAAAAGTGGAGAAAAAGTGGAGAAAAAATTGGAGAAAAATTGGAGAAAAAGTGGAGAAAAAGTGGAGAAAAATGGAGAAAAAAATGGAGAAAAAGTGGAGAAAAAGTAGAGAAAAAGTGGAGAAAAAAATGGAGAAAAAGTGGAGAAAAAAATGGAGAAAAAGTGGAGAAAAAGTGGAGAAAAAAATGGAGAAAAAGTGGAGAAAAAGTGGAGAAAAAAATGGAGAATAAGTGGAAAATAAGTGGAGAAAAAAATGGAGAAAAAGTGGAGAAAAAGTGGAGAGAAAGTGGAGAAAAAGTGGAGAAAAAAATGGAGAAAAAGTGGAGAAAAAAGTGGAGAAAAAAATGAAGAAAAAGTGGAGAAAAAGTGGAGAAAAAAATGGAGAAAAAGTGGAGAAAAAGTGGAGAAAAAAATGGAGAAAAAGTGGAGAATAAGTAGAGAAAAAAATGAAGAAAAAGTGGAGAAAAAGTGGAGAAAAAATGGAGAAAAAGTGGAGAACAAGTGGAGAAAAACGGGAAAAAAGTGGAGAACAAGTGGAGAAAAAATGGAGAATAAGTGGAGAATAAGTGGAGAAAAAAATGGAGAAAAAGTGGAGAGAAAGTGGAGAAAAAGTGGAGAAAAAGTGGAGAAAAAAATGGAGAAAAAGTGGAGAAAAAGTGGAGAAAAAAATGGAGAAAAAGTGGAGAAAAAAATGGAGAAAAAGTGGAGAAAAAGTGGAGAAAAAAATGGAGAAAAAGTGGAGAAAAAATGGAGAAAAAAATGGAGAAAAAGTGGAGAAAAAGTGGAGAAAAAGTGGAGAAAAAGTGGAGAAAAAGTGGAGAAAAAAATGGAGAAAAAGTGGAGAAAAAGTGGAGAAAAAATGGAGAAAAAGTGGAGAAAAAAATGGAGAAAAAGTGGAGAAAAAGTGGAGAAAAAAATGGAGAAAAAGTGGAGAAAAAGTGGAGAAAAAGTGGAGAAAAAGTGGAGACAAAGTGGAGAAAAAGTGGAGAAAAAAATGGAGAAAAAGTGGAGAAAAAGTGGAGAAAAAGTGGAGAAAAAGTGGAGAAAAAAACGGAGAAAAAGTGGAGAAAAAGTGGAGAAAAAAAGGAGAAAAAAACGGAGAAAAAGTGGAGAAAAAAATGGAGAAAAAGTGGAGAAAAAGTGGAGAAAAAAAATGGAGAAAAAGTGGAGAAAAAGTGGAGAAAAGTGGAGAAAAAGTGGAGACAAAGTGGAGAAAAAGTGGAGAAAAAAATGGAGAAAAAAATGGAGAAAAAGTGGAGAAAAAGTGGAGAAAAAAATGGAGAAAAAGTGGAGAAAAAGTGGAGAAAAAAATGGAGAAAAAGTGGAGAAAAAGTGGAGAAAAAATGGAGAAAAAGTGGAGAAAAAGTGGAGAAAATGTGGAGAAAAAAATGGAGAAAAAGTGGAGAAAAAGTGGAGAAAAAGTGGAGAAAAAAATGGAGAAAAAGTGGAGAAAAAGTGGAGAAAAAGTGGAGAAAAAAATGGAGAAAAAGTGGAGAAAAAATGGAGAAAAAAATGGAGAAAAAGTGGAGAAAAAGTGGAGAAAAAAATGGAGAAAAAGTGGGGAAAAAGCGGAGAAAAAGTGGAGAAAAAAATGGAGAAAAAATGGAGAAAAAGTGGAGAAAAAAATGGAGAAAAAGTGGAGAAAAAGTGGAGAAAAAGTGGAGAAAAAAATGGAGAAAAAGTGGAGAAAAAAATGGAGAAAAAGTGGAGAAACAGTGGAGAAAAAGTGGAGAACAAAATGGAGAAAAAGTGGAGAAAAAAATGGAGAAAAAGTGGAGAAAAAGTGGAGAAAAAGTGGAGAAAAAGTAGAGAAAAAAATGGAGAAAAAGTGGAGAAAAAGTGGAGAAAAAGTGGAGAAAAAATGGAGAAAAAGTGGAGAAAAAATGGAGAAAAAGTAGAGAAAAAAATGGAGAAAAAGTGGAGAAAAAATGGAGAAAAAGTGGAGAAAAAGTGGAGAAAAAGTGGAGAAAAAAATGGAGAAAAAGTGGAGAAAAAAATGGAGAAAAAGTGGAGAAAAAGTGGAGAAAAAGTGGAGAAAAAAATGAAGAAAAAGTGGAGAAAAAAATGGAGAAAAAGTGGAGAAAAAGTGGAGAAAAAGTGGAGAAAAAGTGGAGAAAAAAATGGAGAAAAAGTGGAGAAAAAAAATGGAGAAAAAGTGGAGAAAAAGTGGAGAAAAAATGGAGAAAAAGTGGAGAAAAAGTGGAGAAGAAAATGCAGAAAAAGTGGAGAAAAAGTGGAGAAAAAGTGGAGAAAAAATAGAGAAAAAAATGTAGAAAAAGTGGAGAAAAAATGTAGAAAAAGTGGAGAAAAATTGAAGAAAAAGTGGAGAAAAAGTGGAGAAAAAAAATGGAGAAAAAGTGGAGAAAAAGTGGAGAAAAAGTGAAGAGAAAGTGGAGAAAAAAATGGAGAAAAAGTGGAGAAAAAGTGGAGAAAAAATTGGAGAAAAATTGGAGAAAAGGTGGAGAAAAAGTGGAGCAAAAATGGAGAAAAAAATGTAGAAAAAGTGGAGATAAAATGTAGAAAAAGTGGAGAATAAGTGGAGAATAAGTGGAGAAAAAATGGAGAAAAAAATGGAGAAAAAGTGGAGAAAAAGTGGAGAAAAAAATGGAAAAAAAGTGGAGAAAAAGTGGAGAAAAAAATGGGGAAAAAGTGGAGAAAAAGTAGAGAAAAAAGTGGAGAAAAAGTGGAGAAAAAGTGGAGAAAAAGTGGAGAAAAAGTGGAGAAAAAGTGAAGAAAAAGTGGAGAAAAAAATGTAAAAAAAGTGGAGAAAAAGTGGAGAAAAAGTGGAGAAAAAAATGGAGAAAAAGTGGAGAAAAAGTGGAGAAAAAGTGGAGAAAAAGTAGAGAAAAAGTGGAGAAAAAGTGGAGAAAAAGTGGAGAAAAAGTGGAGAAAAAAATGGAGAAAAAGTGGAGAAAAAGTGGAGAAAAAGTGGAGAAAAAAATGGAGAAAAAGTGGAGAAGAAAATGGAGAAAAAGTGGAGAAAAAGTGGAGAAAAAGTGGAGAAAAAGTAGAGAAAAAAATGGAGAAAAAGTGGAGAAAAAAATGGAGAAAAAGTGGAGAAAAAGTGGAGAAAAAGTGGAGAAAAAAATGGAGAAAAGTGGAGAAAAAGTGGAGAAAAAAATGGAGAAAAAGTGGAGAAAAAAATGGAGAAAAAGTGGAGAAAAAGTGGAGAAAAAGTGGAGAAAAAAATGGAGAAAAAGTGGGGAAAAAGTGGAGAAAAAGTGGAGAAAAAAATGGAGAAAAAATGGAGAAAAAGTGGAGAAAAAGTGGAAAAAAAGTGGAGAAAAGGTGGAGAATAACTGGAGAATAAGTGGAGAATAAGTGGAGAAAAAGTAGAGAAAAAATGGAGAAAAAGTGGAGAAAAAATGGAGAAAAAGTGTAGAAAAAGTGGAGAAAAAGTGTAGAAAAAGTGGAGAAAAAAATGGAGAAAAAGTAGAGAAAAAAATGGAGAAAAAGTGGAGAAAAAATGGAGAAAAAGTGGAGAAAAAATGGAGAAAAAGTAGAGAAAAAAATGGAGAAAAAGTGGAGAAAAAATGGAGAAAAAGTGAAGAAAAAGTGGAGAAAAAGTGGAGAAAAAAATGGAGAAAAAGTGGAGAAAAAAATGGAGAAAAAGTGGAGAAAAAGTGGAGAAAAAAGTGGAGAAAAAGTGGAGAAAAAAATGGAGAAAAAGTAGAGAAAAAGTGGAGAAAAAAATGGAGAAAAAGTGGAGAAAAAAATGGAGAAAACGTGGAGAAAAAGTGGAGAAAAAATGGAGAAAAAGTGGAGAAAAAGTGGAGAAAAAGTGGAGAAGAAAATGGAGAAAAAGTGGAGAAAAAGTGGAGAAAAAGTGGAGAAAAAGTGGAGGAAAAAGTGGAGAAAAAGTGGAGAAAAAGTGGAGAAAAAAATGGAGAAAAAGTGGAGAAAAAGTGGAGAAAAAGTGAAGAGAAAGTGGAGAAAAAAATGGAGAAAAAGTGGAGAAAAAGTGGAGAAAAAGTGGAGAAAAAGTGGAGAAAAAATTGGAGAAAAATTGGAGAAAAAGTGGAGAAAAAGTGGAGAAAAAATGGAGAAAAAAATGGAGAAAAAGTGGAGATAAAATGTAGAAAAAGTGGAGAATAAGTGGAGAATAAGTGGAGAAAAAGTGGAGAAAAAGTGGAGAAAAAAATGGAGAAAAAGTGGAGAAAAAGTGGAGAAAAAAATGGAAAAAAAAGTGGAGAAAAAGTGGAGAAAAAAATGGTGAAAAAGTGGAGAAAAAGTGGAGAAAAAAATGAAGAAAAAGTGGAGAAAAAGTGGAGAAAAAGTGGAGAAAAAGTGGAGAAAAAAATGGAGAAAAAGTGGAGAAAAAGTGGAGAAAAAGTGAAGAAAAAGTGGAGAAAAAAATGTAAAAAAAGTGGAGAAAAAGTGGAGAAAAAGTGGAGAAAAAGTGGAGAAAAAGTGGAGAAAAAAATGTAGAAAAAGTGGAGAAAAAGTGGAGGAAAAAGTGGAGAAAAAGTGGAGAAAAAGTGGAGAAAAAAATGGAGAAAAAGTGGAGAAAAAGTGGAAAAAAAGTGGAGAAAAAGTGGAGAAAAAAATGGAGAAAAAGTGGAGAAGAAAATGGAGAAAAAGTGGAGAAAAAGTGGAGAAAAAGTGGATAAAAAGTAGAGAAAAAAATGGAGAAAAAGTGGAGAAAAAAATGGAGAAAAAGTGGAGAAAAAGTGGAGAAAAAGAGGAGAAAAAGTGGAGAAAAAAATGGAGAAAAAGTGGAGAAAAAGTGGAGAAAAAATGGAGAAAAAGTGGAGAAAAAGTGGAGAAAAAAATGGAGAAAAAGTGGAGAAAAAATGGAGAAAAAGTGGAGAAAAAGTGGAGAAAACGTGGAGAAAAAAATGGAGAAAAAGTGGAGAAAAAATGGAGAAAAAAATGGAGAAAAAGTGGAGAAAAAGTGGAGAAAAAAATGGAGAAAAAGTGGAGAAAAAGTGGAGAAAAAAATGGAGAAAAAGTGGAGAAAAAGTGGAGAAAAAAATGGAGAAAAAGTGGAGAAAAAGTGGAGAAAAAATGGAGAAAAAGTGGAGAAAATGTGGAGAAAAAAATGGAGAAACAGTGGAGAAAAAGTGGAGAAAAAGTGGAGAAAAAGTGGAGAAAAAAATGGAGAAAAAGTGGAGAAAAAATGGAGAAAAAAATGGAGAAAAAGTGGAGAAGAAGTGGAGAAAAAAATGGAGAAAAAGTGGAGAAAAAGTGGAGAAAAAAATGGAGAAAAAGTGGAGAAAAAGTGGAGAAAAAAATGGAGAAAAAGTGAAGAAAAAGTGGAGAAAAAAATTAAGAAAAAGTGGAGAAAAAGTGGAGAAAAAGTGGAGAAAAAAACGGAGAAAAAGTGGAGAAAAAGTGGAGAAAAAAATGGAGAAAAAGTGGAGAAAAAGTGGAGAAAAAGTGGAGAAAAAAATGGAGAAAAAGTGGAAAAAAAAATGGAGAAAAAGTGGAGAAAAAGTGGAGAAAAAGTAGAGAAAAAAATGGAGAAAAAGTGGAGAAAAATTGGAGAAAAAAATGGAGAAAAAGTGGAGAAAAAGTGGAGAAAAAAATGGAGAAAAAGTGGAGAAAAAGTGGAGAAAAAGTGGAGAAAAAAACGGAGAAAAAGTGGAGAAAAAGTGGAGAAAAAAATGGAGAAAAAGTGGAGAAAAAGTTGAGAAAAAAATGGAAAAAAAGTGGAGAAAAGGTGGAGAATAACTGGAGAATAAGTGGAGAATAAGTGGAGAAAAAGTAGAGAAAAAATGGAGAAAAAGTGGAGAAAAAATGGAGAAAAAGTGGAGAAAAAGTGTAGAAAAAGTGGAGAAAAAGTGTAGAAAAAGTGGACAAAAAAATGGAGAAAAAGTAGAGAAAAAAATGGAGAAAAAGTGGAGAAAAAATGGAGAAAAAGTGGAGAAAAAATGGAGAAAAAGTAGAGAAAAAAATGGAGAAAAAGTGGAGAAAAAATGGAGAAAAAGTGAAGAAAAAGTGGAGAAAAAGTGGAGAAAAAAATGGAGAAAAAGTGGAGAAAAAAATGGAGAAAAAGTGGAGAAAAAGTGGAGAAAAAAGTGGAGAAAAAGTGGAGAAAAAAATGGAGAAAAAGTGGAGAAAAAGTGGAGAAAAAGTGGAGAAAAAGTGGAGAAAAAAATGGAGAAAAAGTGGAGAAAAAGTGGAGAAAAAATGGAGAAAAAGTGGAGAAAAAGTGGAGAAAAAAATGGAGAAAAAGTGGAGAAAAAATGGAGAAAAAGTGGAGAAAAAGTGGAGAAAAAGTGGAGAAAAAAATGGAGAAAAAGTGGAGAAAAAGTGGAGAAAAAATGGAGAAAAAAATGGAGAAAAAGTGGAGAAAAAGTGGAGAAAAAAATGGAGAAAAAGTGGAGAAAAAGTGGAGAAAAAAATGGAGAAAAAGTGGAGAAAAAGTGGAGAAAAAAATGGAGAAAAAGTGGAGAAAAAGTGGAGAAAAAATGGAGAAAAAGTGGAGAAAATGTGGAGAAAAAAATGGAGAAACAGTGGAGAAAAAGTGGAGAAAAAGTGGAGAAAAAGTGGAGAAAAAAATGGAGAAAAAGTGGAGAAAAAATGGAGAAAAAAATGGAGAAAAAGTAGAGAAGAAGTGGAGAAAAAAATGGAGAAAAAGTGGAGAAAAAGTGGAGAAAAAAATGGAGAAAAAGTGGAGAAAAAGTGGAGAAAAAAATGGAGAAAAAGTGAAGAAAAAGTGGAGAAAAAAATTAAGAAAAAGTGGAGAAAAAGTGGAGAAAAAGTGGAGAAAAAAACAGAGAAAAAGTGGAGAAAAAGTGGAGAAAAAAATGGAGAAAAAGTGGAGAAAATGTGGAGAAAAAAATGGAGAAACAGTGGAGAAAAAGTGGAGAAAAAGTGGAGAAAAAGTGGAGAAAAAAATGGAGAAAAAGTGGAGAAAAAATGGAGAAAAAAATGGAGAAAAAGTGGAGAAGAAGTGGAGAAAAAAATGGAGAAAAAGTGGAGAAAAAGTGGAGAAAAAAATGGAGAAAAAGTGGAGAAAAAGTGGAGAAAAAAATGGAGAAAAAGTGAAGAAAAAGTGGAGAAAAAAATTAAGAAAAAGTGGAGAAAAAGTGGAGAAAAAGTGGAGAAAAAAACGGAGAAAAAGTGGAGAAAAAAATGGAGAAAAAGTGGAGAAAAAGTTGAGAAAAAAATGGAGAAAAAGTGGAGAAAAAGTGGAGAAAAAGTGGAGAAAAAAATGGAGAAAAAGTGGAAAAAAAAATGGAGAAAAAGTGGAGAAAAAGTGGAGAAAAAGTGGAGAAAAAAATGGAGAAAAAGTGGAGAAAAATTGGAGAAAAAGTGGAGAAAAAAATGGAGAAAAAGTGGAAAAAAAAATGGAGAAAAAGTGGAGAAAAAGTGGAGAAAAAGTAGAGAAAAAAATGGAGAAAAAGTGGAGAAAAATTGGAGAAAAAAATGGAGAAAAAGTGGAGAAAAAGTGGAGAAAAAAATGGAGAAAAAGTGGAGAAAAAGTGGAGAAAAAAAATTAAGAAAAAGTGGAGAAAAAGTGGAGAAAAAGTGGAGAAAAAAACGGAGAAAAAGTGGAGAAAAAGTGGAGAAAAAAATGGAGAAAAAGTGGAGAAAATGTGGAGAAAAAAATGGAGAAACAGTGGAGAAAAAGTGGAGAAAAAGTGGAGAAAAAGTGGAGAAAAAAATGGAGAAAAAGTGGAGAAAAAATGGAGAAAAAAATGGAGAAAAAGTGGAGAAGAAGTGGAGAAAAAAATGGAGAAAAAGTGGAGAAAAAGTGGAGAAAAAAATGGAGAAAAAGTGGAGAAAAAGTGGAGAAAAAAATGGAGAAAAAGTGAAGAAAAAGTGGAGAAAAAAATTAAGAAAAAGTGGAGAAAAAGTGGAGAAAAAGTGGAGAAAAAAACGGAGAAAAAGTGGAGAAAAAGTGGAGAAAAAAATGGAGAAAAAGTGGAGAAAAAGTTGAGAAAAAAATGGAGAAAAAGTGGAGAAAAAGTGGAGAAAAAGTGGAGAAAAAAATGGAGAAAAAGTGGAAAAAAAAATGGAGAAAAAGTGGAGAAAAAGTGGAGAAAAAGTGGAGAAAAAAATGGAGAAAAAGTGGAGAAAAATTGGAGAAAAAGTGGAGAAAAAAATGGAGAAAAAGTGGAAAAAAAAATGGAGAAAAAGTGGAGAAAAAGTGGAGAAAAAGTAGAGAAAAAAATGGAGAAAAAGTGGAGAAAAATTGGAGAAAAAAATGGAGAAAAAGTGGAGAAAAAGTGGAGAAAAAAATGGAGAAAAAGTGGAGAAAAAGTGGAGAAAAAATGGAGAAAAAGTGGAGAAAATGTGGAGAAAAAAATGGAGAAACAGTGGAGAAAAAGTGGAGAAAAAGTGGAGAAAAAGTGGAGAAAAAAATGGAGAAAAAGTGGAGAAAAAATGGAGAAAAAAATGGAGAAAAAGTAGAGAAGAAGTGGAGAAAAAAATGGAGAAAAAGTGGAGAAAAAGTGGAGAAAAAAATGGAGAAAAAGTGGAGAAAAAGTGGAGAAAAAAATGGAGAAAAAGTGAAGAAAAAGTGGAGAAAAAAATTAAGAAAAAGTGGAGAAAAAGTGGAGAAAAAGTGGAGAAAAAAACAGAGAAAAAGTGGAGAAAAAGTGGAGAAAAAAATGGAGAAAAAGTGGAGAAAATGTGGAGAAAAAAATGGAGAAACAGTGGAGAAAAAGTGGAGAAAAAGTGGAGAAAAAGTGGAGAAAAAAATGGAGAAAAAGTGGAGAAAAAATGGAGAAAAAAATGGAGAAAAAGTGGAGAAGAAGTGGAGAAAAAAATGGAGAAAAAGTGGAGAAAAAGTGGAGAAAAAAATGGAGAAAAAGTGGAGAAAAAGTGGAGAAAAAAATGGAGAAAAAGTGAAGAAAAAGTGGAGAAAAAAATTAAGAAAAAGTGGAGAAAAAGTGGAGAAAAAGTGGAGAAAAAAACGGAGAAAAAGTGGAGAAAAAAATGGAGAAAAAGTGGAGAAAAAGTTGAGAAAAAAATGGAGAAAAAGTGGAGAAAAAGTGGAGAAAAAGTGGAGAAAAAAATGGAGAAAAAGTGGAAAAAAAAATGGAGAAAAAGTGGAGAAAAAGTGGAGAAAAAGTGGAGAAAAAAATGGAGAAAAAGTGGAGAAAAATTGGAGAAAAAGTGGAGAAAAAAATGGAGAAAAAGTGGAAAAAAAAATGGAGAAAAAGTGGAGAAAAAGTGGAGAAAAAGTAGAGAAAAAAATGGAGAAAAAGTGGAGAAAAATTGGAGAAAAAAATGGAGAAAAAGTGGAGAAAAAGTGGAGAAAAAAATGGAGAAAAAGTGGAGAAAAAGTGGAGAAAAAAAATTAAGAAAAAGTGGAGAAAAAGTGGAGAAAAAGTGGAGAAAAAAACGGAGAAAAAGTGGAGAAAAAGTGGAGAAAAAAATGGAGAAAAAGTGGAGAAAATGTGGAGAAAAAAATGGAGAAACAGTGGAGAAAAAGTGGAGAAAAAGTGGAGAAAAAGTGGAGAAAAAAATGGAGAAAAAGTGGAGAAAAAATGGAGAAAAAAATGGAGAAAAAGTGGAGAAGAAGTGGAGAAAAAAATGGAGAAAAAGTGGAGAAAAAGTGGAGAAAAAAATGGAGAAAAAGTGGAGAAAAAGTGGAGAAAAAAATGGAGAAAAAGTGAAGAAAAAGTGGAGAAAAAAATTAAGAAAAAGTGGAGAAAAAGTGGAGAAAAAGTGGAGAAAAAAACGGAGAAAAAGTGGAGAAAAAGTGGAGAAAAAAATGGAGAAAAAGTGGAGAAAAAGTTGAGAAAAAAATGGAGAAAAAGTGGAGAAAAAGTGGAGAAAAAGTGGAGAAAAAAATGGAGAAAAAGTGGAAAAAAAAATGGAGAAAAAGTGGAGAAAAAGTGGAGAAAAAGTGGAGAAAAAAATGGAGAAAAAGTGGAGAAAAATTGGAGAAAAAGTGGAGAAAAAAATGGAGAAAAAGTGGAAAAAAAAATGGAGAAAAAGTGGAGAAAAAGTGGAGAAAAAGTAGAGAAAAAAATGGAGAAAAAGTGGAGAAAAATTGGAGAAAAAAATGGAGAAAAAGTGGAGAAAAAGTGGAGAAAAAAATGGAGAAAAAGTGGAGAAAAAGTGGAGAAAAAAAATTAAGAAAAAGTGGAGAAAAAGTGGAGAAAAAGTGGAGAAAAAAAAGGAGAAAAAGTGGAGAAAAAAATGGAGAAAAAGTGGAGAAAAAGTTGAGAAAAAAATGGAAAAAAAGTGGAGAAAAGGTGGAGAATAACTGGAGAATAAGTGGAGAATAAGTGGAGAAAAAGTAGAGAAAAAATGGAGAAAAAGTGGAGAAAAAATGGAGAAAAAGTGGAGAAAAAGTGTAGAAAAAGTGGAGAAAAAGTGTAGAAAAAGTAGACAAAAAAATGGAGAAAAAGTAGAGAAAAAAATGGAGAAAAAGTGGAGAAAAAATGGAGAAAAAGTGGAGAAAAAATGGAGAAAAAGTAGAGAAAAAAATGGAGAAAAAGTGGAGAAAAAATGGAGAAAAAGTGAAGAAAAAGTGGAGAAAAAGTGGAGAAAAAAATGGAGAAAAAGTGGAGAAAAAAATGGAGAAAAAGTGGAGAAAAAGTGGAGAAAAAAGTGGAGAAAAAGTGGAGAAAAAAATGGAGAAAAAGTGGAGAAAAAGTGGAGAAAAAGTGGAGAAAAAAATGGAGAAAAAGTGGAGAAAAAAATGGAGAAAAAGTGGAGAAAAAGTGGAGAAAAAATGGAGAAAAAGTGGAGAAAAAGTGGAGAACAAGTGGAGAAGAAAATGGAGAAAAAGTGGAGAAAAAGTGGAGAAAAAGTGGAGAAAAAATAGAGAAAAAAATGTAGAAAAAGTGGAGAAAAAATGTAGAAAAAGTGGAGAAAAAGTGAAGAAAAAGTGGAGAAAAAGTGGAGAAAAAGTGGAGGAAAAAGTGGAGAAAAAGTGGAGAACAAGTGGAGAAAAAATGGAGAAAAAGTGGAGAAGAAGTGGAGAAAAAGAGAAGAGAAAGTGGAGAAAAAAATGGAGAAAAAGTGGAGAAAAAGTGGAGAAAAAGTGGAGAAAAAATTGGAGAAAAATTGGAGAAAAAGTGGAGAAAAAGTGGAGAAAAAATGGAGAAAAAAATGGAGAAAAAGTGGAGATAAAATGTAGAAAAAGTGGAGAATAAGTGGAGAATAAGTGGAGAAAAAGTGGAGAAAAAGTGGAGAAAAAAATGGAGAAAAAGTGGAGAAAAAGTGGAGAAAAAAATGGAAAAAAAGTGGAGAAAAAGTGGAGAAAAAAATGGAGAAAAAGTGGAGAAAAAGTGGAGAAAAAGTGGAGAAAAAAATGGAGAAAAAGTGGAGAAAAAGTGGAGGAAAAAGTGGAGAAAAAGTGGAGAAAAAAATGGAGAAAAAGTGGAGAAAAAGTGGAGAAAAAGTGGAGAAAAAGTGGAGAAAAAAATGGAGAAAAAGTGGAGAAGAAAATGGAGAAAAAGTGGAGAAAAAGTGGAGAAAAAGTGGAGAAAAAGTAGAGAAAAAAATGGAGAAAAAGTGGAGAAAAAATGGAGAAAAAGTGGAGAAAAAGTGGAGAAAAAGTGGAGAAAAAGTGGAGAAAAAAATGGAGAAAAAGTGGAGAAAAAGTGGAGAAAAAATGGAGAAAAAGTGGAGAAAAAGTGGAGAAAAAAATGGAGAAAAAGTGGAGAAAAAATGGAGAAAAAGTGGAGAAAAAGTGGAGAAAAAGTGGAGAAAAAAATGGAGAAAAAGTGGAGAAAAAATGGAGAAAAAAATGGAGAAAAAGTGGAGAAAAAGTGGAGAAAAAAATGGAGAAAAAGTGGAGAAAAAGTGGAGAAAAAAATGGAGAAAAAGTGGAGAAAAAGTGGAGAAAAAAATGGAGAAAAAGTGGAGAAAAAGTGGAGAAAAAATGGAGAAAAAGTGGAGAAAAAGTGGAGAAAATGTGGAGAAAAAAATGGAGAAACAGTGGAGAAAAAGTGGAGAAAAAGTGGAGAAAAAATGGAGAAAAAGTGGAGAAAAAATGGAGAAAAAAATGGAGAAAAAGTGGAGAAAAAGTGGAGAAGAAGTGGAGAAAAAAATGGAGAAAAAGTGGAGAAAAAGTGGAGAAAAAAATGGAGAAAAAGTGGAGAAAAAGTGGAGAAAAAAATGGAGAAAAAGTGAAGAAAAAGTGGAGAAAAAAATTAAGAAAAAGTGGAGAAAAAGTGGAGAAAAAGTGGAGAAAAAAACGGAGAAAAAGTGGAGAAAAAGTGGAGAAAAAAATGGAGAAAAAGTGGAGAAAAAGTTGAGAAAAAAATGGAGAAAAAGTGGAGAAAAAGTGGAGAAAAAGTGGAGAAAAAGTGGAGAAAAAAATGGAGAAAAAGTGGAGAAAAAGTGGAGAAAAATTGGAGAAAAAGTGGAGAAAAAAATGGAGAAAAAGTGGAGAAAAAAATGGAGAAAAAGTAAACAAAAAGTGGAGAAAAAGTGGAGAAAAAATGGAGAAAAAGTGGAGAAAAAAATGGAGAAAAAGTGGAGAAAAAAATGGAGAAAAAGTGGAGAAAAAGTGGAAAAAAAGTAGAGAAAAAGTGGAGAATAACTGGAGAATAATTGGAGAAAAAGTAGAGAAAAAAATGGAGAAAAAGTGGAGAAAAAATGGAGAAAAAGTGGAGAAAAAGTGGAGAAAAAAATGGAGAAAAAGTGGAGAAAAAAATGGAGAAAAAGTGGAGAAAAAGTGGAGAAAAAGGGGAGAAAAAAATGGAGAAAAAGTAGAGAAAAAAATGGAGAAAAAGTGGAGAAAAAGTGGAGAAAAAGTGGAGAAAAAGTGGAGAAAAAAATGGAGAAAAAGTGGAGAAAAAAATGGAGAAAAAGTGGAGAAAAAGTGGAGAAAAAATGGAGAAAAAGTGGAGAAAAAGTGGAAAAAAAGTGGAGAAAAAGTGGAGAATAACTGGAGAATAAGTGGAGAAAAAGTGGAGAAAAAGTGGAGAAAAAAATGGAGAAAAAGTGGAGAAAAAAATGGAGAAAAAGTGGAGAAAAAGTGGAGAAAAAGTGGAGAAAAAAATGGAGAAAAAGTGGAGAAAAAAATGGAGAAAAAGTGGAGAAAAAGTGGAGAACAAAATGGAGAAAAAGTGGAGAAAAAAATGGAGAAAAAGTGGAGAAAAAGTGGAGAAAAAAATGGAGAAAAAGTGGGGAAAAAGCGGAGAAAAAGTGGAGAAAAAAATGGAGAAAAAATGGAGAAAAAGTGGAGAAAAAGTGGAAAAAAGTGGAGAAAAGGTGGAGAATAACTGGAGAAGAAGTGGAGAATAAGTGGAGAAAAAGTAGAGAAAAAAATGGAGAAAAAGTGGAGAAAAAATGGAGAAAAAGTGGAGAAAAAGTGGAGAAAAAGTGGAGAAAAAGTGTAGAAAAAGTGGAGAAAAAAATGGAGAAAAAGTAGAGAAAAAAATGGAGAAAAAGTGGAGAAAAAATGGAGAAAAAGTGGAGAAAAAATGGAGAAAAAGTAGAGAAAAAAATGGAGAAAAAGTGGAGAAAAAATGGAGAAAAAGTGGAGAAAAAGTGGAGAAAAAAATGGAGAAAAAGTGGAGAAAAAAATGGAGAAAAAGTGGAGAAAAAAATGGAGAAAAAGTGGAGAAAAAGTGGAGAAAAAGTGGAGAAAAAAATGGAGAAAAAGTGGAGAAAAAATGGAGAAAAAGTGGAGAAAAAGTGGAGAAAAAATGGAGAAAAAGTGGAGAAAAAGTGGAGAAAAAGTGGAGAAGAAAATGGAGAAAAAGTGGAGAAAAAATAGAGAAAAAAATGTAGAAAAAGTGGAGAAAAAATGTAGAAAAAGTGGAGAAAAAGTGAAGAAAAAGTGGAGAAAAAGAGGAGAAAAAGTAGAGAAAAAAATGGAGAAAAAGTGGAGAAAAAGTGGAGAAAAAGTGAAGAGAAAGTGGAGAAAAAAATGGAGAAAAAGTGGAGAAAAAGTGGAGAAAAAGTGGAGAAAAAATTGGAGAAAAAATGGAGAAAAAGTGGAGAAAAAGTTGAGAAAAAGTGGAGAAAAAATGGAGAAAAAAATGTAGAAAAAGTGGAGATAAAATGTAGAAAAAGTGGAGAATAAGTGGAGAATAAGTGGAGAAAAAGTGGAGAAAAAAATGGAGAAAAAGTGGAGAAAAAGTGGAGAAAAAAATGGAAAAAAAGTGGAGAAAAAGTGGAGAAAAAAATGGGGAAAAAGTGGAGAAAAAGTGGAGAAAAAAATGGAGAAAAAGTGGAGAAAAAGTGGAGAAAAAGTGGAGAAAAAGTGGAGAAAAAAATGGAGAAAAAGTGGAGAAAAAGTGGAGAAAAAGTGAAGAAAAAGTGGAGAAAAAAATGTAAAAAAAGTGGAGAAAAAGTGGAGAAAAAGTGGAGAAAAAGTGGAGAAAAAGTGGAGAAAAAAATGGAGAAAAAGTGGAGAAAAAATGGAGAAAAAAATGGAGAAAAAGTGGAGAAAAAGTGGAGGAAAAAGTGGAGAAAAAGTGGAGAAAAACTGGAGAAAAAAATGGAGAAAAAGTGGAGAAAAAGTGGAGAAAAAATGGAGAAAAAGTGGAGAAAAAGTGGAGAAAAAAATGGAGAAAAAGTGGAGAAGAAAATGGAGAAAAAGTGGAGCAAAAGTGGAGAAAAAAATGGAGAAAAAGTGGAGAAAAAGCGGAGAAAAAATGGAGAAAAAGTGGAGAAAAAGTGGAGAAGAAAATGGAGAAAAAGTGGAGAAAAAGTGGAGAAAAAAATGGAGAAAAAGTGGAGAAAAAGTGGAGAAAAAGCGGAGAAAAAATGGAGAAAAAGTGGAGAAAAAGTGGAGAACAAAATGGAGAAAAAGTGGAGAAAAAAATGGAGAAAAAGTGGAGAAAAAGTGGAGAAAAAAATGGAGAAAAAGTGGGGAAAAAGCGGAGAAAAAGTGGAGAAAAAAATGGAGAAAAAATGGAGAAAAAGTGGAGAAAAAGTGGAAAAAAAGTGGAGAAAAGGTGGAGAATAACTGGAGAATAAGTGGAGAATAAGTGGAGAAAAAGTAGAGAAAAAAATGGAGAAAAAGTGGAGAAAAAATGGAGAAAAAGTGGAGAAAAAGTGGAGAAAAAGTGGAGAAAAAGTGGAGAAAAAGTGGAGAAAAAAATGGAGAAAAAGTAGAGAAAAAAATGGAGAAAAAGTGGAGAAAAAATGGAGAAAAAGTGGAGAAAAAATGGAGAAAAAGTGGAGAAAAAAATGGAGAAAAAGTGGAGAAAAAGTGGAGAAAAAGTGGAGAAAAAAATGGAGAAAAAGTGGAGAAAAAAATGGAGAAAAAGTGGAGAAAAAGTGGAGAAAAAATGGAGAAAAAGTGGAGAAAAAGTGGAGAAAAAGTGGAGAAGAAAATGGAGAAAAAGTGGAGAAAAAGTGGAGAAAAAGTGGAGAAAAAATAGAGAAAAAAATGTAGAAAAAGTGGAGAAAAAATGTAGAAAAAGTGGAGAAAAAGTGAAGAAAAAGTGGAGAAAAAGTGGAGAAAAAGTGGAGAAAAAAATTGAGAAAAAGTGGAGAAAAAGTGGAGAAAAAGTGAAGAGAAAGTGGAGAAAAAAATGAAGAAAAAGTGGAGAAAAAGTGGAGAAAAAATTGGAGAAAAATTGGAGAAAAAGTGGAGAAAAAGTTGAGAAAAAGTTGAGAAAAAGTGGAGAAAAAATGGAGAAAAAAATGTAGAAAAAGTGGAGATAAAATGTAGAAAAAGTGGAGAATAAGTGGAGAATAAGTGGAGAAAAAGTGGAGAAAAAAATGGAGAAAAAGTGGAGAAAAAGTGGAGAAAAAAATGGAAAAAAGTGGAGAAAAAGTGGAGAAAAAATGGGGAAAAAGTGGAGAAAAAGTGGAGAAAAAAATGGAGAAAAAGTGGAGAAAAAGTGGAGAAAAAGTGGAGAAAAAAATGGAGAAAAAGTGGAGAAAAAGTGGAGAAAAAGTGAAGAAAAAGTGGAGAAAAAAATGTAAAAAAAGTGGAGAAAAAGTGGAGAAAAAGTGGAGAAAAAGTGGAGAAAAAGTGGAGAAAAAAATGGAGAAAAAGTGGAGAAAAAGTGGAGAAAAAAATGGAGAAAAAGTGGAGAAAAAGTGGTGGAAAAAGTGGAGAAAAAGTGGAGAAAAAAATGGAGAAAAAGTGGAGAAAAAGTGGAGAAAAAATGGAGAAAAAGTGGAGAAAAAGTGGAGAAAAAAATGGAGAAAAAGTGGAGAAGAAAATGGAGAAAAAGTGGAGAAAAAGTGGAGAAAAAAATGGAGAAAAAGTGGAGAAAAAGTGGAGAAAAAGCGGAGAAAAAATGGAGAAAAAGTGGAGAAAAAGTGGAGAAAAAAATGGAGAAAGAGTGGAGAACAAGTGGAGAAAAAATGGAGAATAAGTGGAGAATAAGTGGAGAAAAAAATGGAGAAAAAGTGGAGAGAAAGTGGAGAAAAAGTGGAGAAAAAGTGGAGAAAAAGTGGAGAAAAAAATGGAGAAAAAGTGGAGAAAGTGGAGAAAAAAATGGAGAAAAAGTGGAGAAAAAAATGGAGAAAAAGTGGAGAAAAAAATGGAGAAAAAAAGTGGAGAAAAAGTGGAGAAAAAAATGGAGAAAAAAAGTGGAGAAAAAAATGGAGAAAAAGTGGAGAAAGTGGAGAAAAAAATGGAGAAAAAGTGGAGAAAAAAATGGAGAAAAAGTGAGAGAAAAAAATGGAGAAAAAAAGTGGAGAAAAAGTGGAGAAAAAAATGGAGAAAAAGTGGAGAAAAAGTGGAGAAAAAATGGAGAAAAAGTGGAGAAAAAATGGAGAAAAAGTGGAGAAAAAAAAGGAGAAAAAGTGGAGAAAAAGTGTAGAAAAAATGTAGAAAAAAATGGAGAAAAAGTGGGGAAAAAGCGGAGAAAAGTGGAGAAAAAAATGGAGAAAAAAATGGAGAAAAAGTGGAGAAAAAGTGGAAAAAAGTGGAGAAAAAGTGGAGAATAACTGGAGAATAAGTGGAGAATAAGTGGAGAAAAGGTAGAGAAAAAATGAGAAAAAAAGTGGAGAAAAAAGTGGAGAAAAAGTGGAGAAAAAGTGGAGAAAAAATGGAGAAAAAGTGGAGAAAAAAATGGAGAAAAAGTGGAGAAAAAAATGGAGAAAAAGTGAGAAAAAAATGGAGAAAAAGTGGAGAAAAGTGGAGAAAAAGTGGAGAAAAAGTGGAGAAAAAAATGGAGAAAAAGTGAGAACAAAATGGAGAAAAAGTGGAGAAAAAAGTGGAGAAAAATGGAGAAAAAGTGGAGAAAAAAGTGGAGAAAAAGTGGAGAGAAAAGTGGAGAAAAAGTGGAGAAAAAGTAGAAAAATAGAGAAAAAGTGGAGAAAAAAGTGAGAAAAAATGTAGAAAAAGTGGGAAAAAGTGGAGAAAAAATGGAGAAAAAGTGGAGAAAAAGTGGAGAAAAAGTGGAGAAAAAGTGGAGAAAAAAATGGAGAAAAAGTGGAGAAAAAGTGGAAAGAGAAAAGTGAGAAAAGAAATTGGAGAAAAAGTGGAGAAGAAAGTGGAGAAAAAAGTGGAGAAAAAGTGGAGAAAAAATTGGAGAAAAATTGGAGAAAAAGTGGAGAAAACGTGGAGAAAAAAATGGAGAAAAAGTGGAGAAAAAGTGGAGAAAAAGTGGAGAAAAAGTGGAGACAAAGTGGAGAAAAAGTGGAGAAAAAATGGAGAAAAAGTGGAGAAAAAAATGGAGAAAAAATGGAGAAAAAGTGGAGAAAAAGTGGAGAAAAAATAGAGAAAAAAATGTAGAAAAAGTGGAGAAAAAATGTAGAAAAAGGGGAGAAAAAGTGGAGAAAAAGTGGAGAAAAAGTGGAGAAAAAGTGGAGAAAAAATGGAGAAAAGTGGAGAAAAAGTGGAGAAAAAGTGAAGAGAAAGTGGAGAAAAAAATGGAGTAAAAGTGGAGAAAAAGTGGAGAAAAAGTGGAGAAAAAGTGGAGAAAAAATAGAGAAAAAATGTAGAAAAAGTGGAGAAAAAATGTAGAAAAAGGGGAGAAAAAGTGGAGAAAAAGTGGAGAAAAAGTGGAGAAAAAGTGGAGAAAAAATGGAGAAAAAGTGGAGAAAAAGTGGAGAAAAAGTGAAGAGAAAGTGGAGAAAAAAATGGAGTAAAAGTGGAGAAAAAGTGGAGAAAAAAATGGAGAAAAAGTGGAGAAAAAAATGGAGAAAAAGTGGAGAAAAAAATGGAGAAAAAGTGGAGAAAAAAATGGAGAAAAAGTGGAGAAAAAGTGGAGAAAAAGTGGAGAAAAAAATGGAGAAAAAGTGGAGAACAAAATGGAGAAAAAGTGGAGAAAAAGTGGAGAAAAAATGGAGAAAAAGTGGAGAAAAAGTGGAGAAAAAGTGGAGAAGAAAATGGAGAAAAAGTGGAGAAAAAGTGGAGAAAAAATAGAGAAAAAAATGTAGAAAAAGTGGAGAAAAAATGTAGAAAAAGTAGAGAAAAAGTGGAGAAAAAGTGGAGAAAAAGTGGAGAAAAAGTGGAGAAAAAAATGGAGAAAAAGTGGAGAAAAAAATGGAGAAAAAATGGAGAAAAAGTGGAGAAAAAGTGGAGAAAAAATAGAGAAAAAAATGTAGAAAAAGTGGAGAAAAAATGTAGAAAAAGGGGAGAAAAAGTGGAGAAAAAGTGGAGAAAAAGTGGAGAAAAAGTGGAGAAAAAAATGGAGAAAAAGTGGAGAAAAAGTGGAGAAAAAGTGAAGAGAAAGTGGAGAAAAAAATGGAGAAAAAGTGGAGAAAAAGTGGAGAAAAAGCGGAGAAAAAGTGGAGAAAAAATTGGAGAATAATTGGAGAAAAAGTGGAGAAAAAGTGGAGAAAAAATGGAGAAAAAAATGTAGAAAAAGTGGAGATAAAATGTAGAAAAAGTGGAGAAAAAGTGGAGAAAAAAATGGAGAAAAAGTGGAGAAAAAGTAAAGAAAAAAATGGAAAAAACGTGGAGAAAAAGTGGAGAAAAAAATGGAGAAAAAGTGGAGAAAAATGGGAGAAAAAAATGGAGAAAAAGTGGAGAAAAAGTGGAGAAAAAAATGGAGAAAAAATGGAGAAAAAGTGGAGAAAAAGTGGAGAATATGTGGAAAATAAGTGGAGAAAAAGTGGAGAAAAAAATGGAGAAAAAGTGGAGAAAAAATGGAGAAAAAGTGGAGAAAAAAATGGAGAAAAAGTGGAGAAGAAAATGGAGAAAAAGTGGAGAAAAAGTGGAGAAAAAAATGGAGAAAAAGTGGAGAAAAAATGGAGAAAAAGCGGAGAAAAAATGGAGAAAAAGTGGAGAAAAAAATGGAGAAAAAGTGGAGAAAAAGTGGAGAAAAAAATGGAAAAAAAGTGGAGAAAAAAATGGGAAAAAAGTGGAGAAAAAGTGGAGAAAAAAATGGAGAAAAAGTGGAGAAAAAGTGGAGAAAAAGTGGAGAAAAAGTGGAGAAAAAAATGGAGAAAAAGTGGAGAAAAAGTGAAGAAAAAGTGGAGAAAAAAATGTAAAAAAAGTGGAGAAAAAGTGGAGAAAAAAATGGAGAAAAAGTGGAGAAAAAATGGAGAAAAAGTGGAGAAAAAGTGGAGAAAAAAATGGAGAAAAAGTTGAGAAAAAGTGGAGAAAAAAACGGAGAAAAAGTGGAGAAAAAGTGGAGAAAAAAATGGAGAAAAAGTGGAGAAAAAGTGGAGAAAAAGTGGAGAAAAAGTGGAGACAAAGTGGAGAAAAAGTGGAGAAAAAAATGGAGAAAAAGTGGAGAAAAAGTGGAGAAAAAGTGGAGAAAAAGTGGAGACAAAATGGAGAAAAAAATGTAGAAAAAGTGGAGAAAAAGTGGAGAAAAAAATGGAGAAAAAGTGGAGAAAAAGTGGAGAAAAAGTGGAGAAAAAGTGGAGAAAAAAATGGAGAAAAAGTGGAGAAAAAGTGGAGAAAAAGTGGAGGAAAAAGTGGAGAAAAAGTTGAGAAAAAGTGGAGAAAAAAATGGAGAAAAAAGTGGAGAAAAAAGTGGAGAAAAAAGTGGAGAAAAAGAGGAGAAAAAGTGGAGAAAAAATGGAGAAAAAGTGGAGAAAAAAATGGAGAAAAAGTGGAGAAGAAAATGGAGAAAAAGTGGAGAAAAAGTGGAGAAAAAAATGGAGAAAAAGTGGAGAAAAAATGGAGAAAAAGCGGAGAAAAAATGGAGAAAAAGTGGAGAAAAAGTGGAGAAAAAGTGAAGAGAAAATGGAGAAAAAAATGGAGAAAAAGTGGAGAAAAAGTGGAGAAAAAGTGGAGAAAAAATGGAGAAAAAGCGGAGAAAAAATGGAGACAAAGTGGAGAAAAAATGTAGAAAAAGTGGAGAAAAAGTGGAGAAAAAGTGGAGAAAAAGTGGAGAAAAAAATGGAGAAAAAGTGGAGAAAAAGTGGAGAAAAAGTGAAGAGAAAGTGGAGAAAAAAATGGAGAAAAAGTGGAGAAAAAGTGGAGAAAAAGTGGAGAAAAAATTGGAGAAAAATTGGAGAAAAAGTGGAGAAAAAGTGGAGAAAAAAATGGAGAAAAAAATGTAGAAAAAGTGGAGATAAAATGTAGAAAAAGTGGAGAAAAAGTGGAGAAAAAAATGGAGAAAAAGTGGAGAAAAAGTGGAGAAAAAAATGGAAAAAACGTGGAGAAAAAGTGGAGAAAAAAATGGAGAAAAAATGGAGAAAAAGTGGAGAAAAAGTGGAGAATATGTGGAAAATAAGTGGAGAAAAAGTGGAGAAAAAAATGGAGAAAAAGTGGAGAAAAAATGGAGAAAAAGTCGAGAAAAAAATGGAGAAAAAGTGGAGAAAAAGTGGAGAAAAAAACGGAGAAAAAGTGGAGAAAAAGTGGAGAAAAAAATGGAGAAAAAGTGGAGAAAACGTGGAGAAAAAAATGGAGAAAAAGTGGAGAAAAAGTGGAGAAAAAGTGGAGAAAAAGTGGAGACAAAGTGGAGAAAAAGTGGAGAAAAAAATGGAGAAAAAGTGGAGAAAAAGTGGAGAAAAAGTGGAGAAAAAAATGGAGAAAAAATGGAGAAAAAAATGGAGAAAAAGTGGAGAAAAAAATGGAGAAAAAGTGGAGAAAAAAATGGAGAAAAAGTGGAGAAAAAGTGGAGAAAAAGTGGAGAAAAAGTGGAGAAAAAAATGGAGAAAAAGTGGAGAACAAAATGGAGAAAAAGTGGAGAAAAAGTGGAGAAAAAATGGAGAAAAAGTGGAGAAAAAGTGGAGAAAAAGTGGAGAAGAAAATGGAGAAAAAGTGGAGAAAAAGTGGAGAAAAAATAGAGAAAAAAATGTAGAAAAAGTGGAGAAAAAATTTAGAAAAAGTAGAGAAAAAGTGGAGAAAAAGTGGAGAAAAAGTGGAGAAAAAGTGGAGAAAAAAATGGAGAAAAAGTGGAGAAAAAAATGGAGAAAAAATGGAGAAAAAGTGGAGAAAAAGTGGAGAAAAAATAGAGAAAAAAATGTAGAAAAAGTGGAGAAAAAATGTAGAAAAAGGGGAGAAAAAGTGGAGAAAAAGTGGAGAAAAAGTGGAGAAAAAAATGGAGAAAAAGTGGAGAAAAAGTGGAGAAAAAAATGGAAAAAACGTGGAGAAAAAGTGGAGAAAAAAATGGAGAAAAAGTGGAGAAAAATGGGAGAAAAAAATGGAGAAAAAGTGGAGAAAAAGTGGAGAAAAAAATGGAGAAAAAATGGAGAAAAAGTGGAGAAAAAGTGGAGAATATGTGGAAAATAAGTGGAGAAAAAGTGGAGAAAAAAATGGAGAAAAAGTGGAGAAAAAATGGAGAAAAAGTGGAGAATAAAAAGGGAGAAAAAGTGGAGAAGAAAATGGAGAAAAAGTGGAGAAAAAGTGGAGAAAAAAATGGAGAAAAAGTGGAGAAAAAATGGAGAAAAAGCGGAGAAAAAATGGAGAAAAAGTGGAGAAAAAAATCGAGAAAAAGTGGAGAAAAAGTGGAGAAAAAAATGGAAAAAAAGTGGAGAAAAAAATGGGAAAAAAGTGGAGAAAAAGTGGAGAAAAAAATGGAGAAAAAGTGGAGAAAAAGTGGAGAAAAAGTGGAGAAAAAAATGGAGAAAAAGTGGAGAAAAAGTGAAGAAAAAGTGGAGAAAAAAATGTAAAAAAAGTGGAGAAAAAGTGGAGAAAAAAATGGAGAAAAAGTGGAGAAAAAGTGGAGAAAAAAATGGAGAAAAAGTTGAGAAAAAGTGGAGAAAAAAAACGGAGAAAAAGTGGAGAAAAAGTGGAGAAAAAAATGGAGAAAAAGTGGAGAAAAAGTGGAGAAAAAGTGGAGAAAAAGTGGAGACAAAGTGGAGAAAAAGTGGAGAAAAAAATGGAGAAAAAGTGGAGAAAAAGTGGAGAAAAAGTGGAGAAAAAGTGGAGACAAAATGGAGAAAAAAATGTAGAAAAAGTGGAGAAAAAGTGGAGAAAAAAATGGAGAAAAAGTGGAGAAAAAGTGGAGAAAAAGTGGAGAAAAAGTGGAGAAAAAAATGGAGAAAAAGTGGAGAAAAAGTGGAGAAAAAGTGGAGGAAAAAGTGGAGAAAAAGTTGAGAAAAAGTGGAGAAAAAAATGGAGAAAAAAGTGGAGAAAAAAGTGGAGAAAAAAGTGGAGAAAAAGAGGAGAAAAAGTGGAGAAAAAATGGAGAAAAAGTGGAGAAAAAAATGGAGAAAAAGTGGAGAAGAAAATGGAGAAAAAGTGGAGAAAAAGTGGAGAAAAAAATGGAGAAAAAGTGGAGAAAAAATGGAGAAAAAGCGGAGAAAAAATGGAGAAAAAGTGGAGAAAAAATGTAGAAAAAGTGGAGAAAAAGTGGAGAAAAAGTGGAGAAAAAGTGGAGAAAAAAATGGAGAAAAAGTGGAGAAAAAGTGGAGAAAAAGTGAAGAGAAAGTGGAGAAAAAAATGGAGAAAAAGTGGAGAAAAAGTGGAGAAAAAGTGGAGAAAAAATGGAGAAAAAGCGGAGAAAAAATGGAGAAAAAGTGGAGAAAAAATGTAGAAAAAGTGGAGAAAAAGTGGAGAAAAAGTGGAGAAAAAGTGGAGAAAAAAATGGAGAAAAAGTGGAGAAAAAGTGGAGAAAAAGTGAAGAGAAAGTGGAGAAAAAAATGGAGAAAAAGTGGAGAAAAAGTGGAGAAAAAGTGGAGAAAAAATTGGAGAAAAATTGGAGAAAAAGTGGAGAAAAAGTGGAGAAAAAAATGGAGAAAAAAATGTAGAAAAAGTGGAGATAAAATGTAGAAAAAGTGGAGAAAAAGTGGAGAAAAAAATGGAGAAAAAGTGGAGAAAAAGTGGAGAAAAAAATGGAGAAAACGTGGAGAAAAAGTGGAGAAAAAAATGGAGAAAAAATGGAGAAAAAGTGGAGAAAAAGTGGAGAATATGTGGAAAATAAGTGGAGAAAAAGTGGAGAAAAAAATGGAGAAAAAGTGGAGAAAAAATGGAGAAAAAGTCGAGAAAAAAATGGAGAAAAAGTGGAGAAAAAGTGGAGAAAAAAACGGAGAAAAAGTGGAGAAAAAGTGGAGAAAAAAATGGAGAAAAAGTGGAGAAAACGTGGAGAAAAAAATGGAGAAAAAGTGGAGAAAAAGTGGAGAAAAAGTGGAGAAAAAGTGGAGACAAAGTGGAGAAAAAGTGGAGAAAAAAATGGAGAAAAAGTGGAGAAAAAATGGAGAAAAAGTCGAGAAAAAAATGGAGAAAAAGTGGAGAAAAAGTGGAGAAAAAAACGGAGAAAAAGTGGAGAAAAAGTGGAGAAAAAAATGGAGAAAAAGTGGAGAAAACGTGGAGAAAAAAATGGAGAAAAAGTGGAGAAAAAGTGGAGAAAAAGTGGAGAAAAAGTGGAGACAAAGTGGAGAAAAAGTGGAGAAAAAAATGGAGAAAAAGTGGAGAAAAAGTGGAGAAAAAGTGGAGAAAAAATGGAGAAAAAGTGGAGAAAAAGTGGAGAAAAAGTGGAGAAAAAAATGGAGAAAAAGTGGAGAAAAAAATGGAGGAAAAAGTGGAGAAAAAAGTGGAGAAAAAAGTGGAGAAAAAGTGGAGAAAAAGTGGAGAAAAAATGGAGAAAAAGTGGAGAAAAAAATGGAGAAAAAGTGGAGAAGAAAATGGAGAAAAAGTGGAGAAAAAGTGGAGAAAAAAATGGAGAAAAAGTGGAGAAAAAATGGAGAAAAAGCGGAGAAAAAATGGAGAAAAAGTGGAGAAAAAAATGGAGAAAAAGTGGAGAAAAAGTGGAGAAAAAAATGGAAAAAAAGTGGAGAAAAAGTGGAGAAAAAAATGGGGAAAAAGTGGAGAAAAAGTGGAGAAAAAAATGTAAAAAAAGTGGAGAAAAAGTGGAGAAAAAAATGGAGAAAAAGTGGAGAAAAAATGGAGAAAACGTGGAGAAAAAGTGGAGAAAAAAATGGAGAAAAAGTTGAGAAAAAGTGGAGAAAAAAACGGAGAAAAAGTGGAGAAAAAGTGGAGAAAAAAATGGAGAAAAAGTGGAGAAAAAGTGGAGAAAAAGTGGAGAAAAAGTGGGGACAAAGTGGAGAAAAAGTGGAGAAAAAAATGGAGAAAAAGTGGAGAAAAAGTGGAGAAAAAGTGGAGAAAAAGTGGAGAAAAAATGGAGAAAAAAATGTAGAAAAAGTGGAGAAAAAGTGGAGAAAAAGTGGAGAAAAAGTGGAGAAAAAGTGGAGAAAAAAATGGAGAAAAAGTGGAGAAAAAGTGGAGGAAAAAGTGGAGAAAACGTTGAGAAAAAGTGGAGAAAAAAATGGAGAAAAAAGTGGAGAAAAAAGTGGAGAAAAAAGTGGAGAAAAAGAGGAGAAAAAGTGGAGAAAAAAATGGAGAAAAAGTGGAGAAAAAAATGGAGAAAAAGTGGAGAAGAAAATGGAGAAAAAGTGGAGAAAAAAATGGAGAAAAAGTGGAGAAAAAATGGAGAAAAAGCGGAGAAAAAGTGGAGAAAAAGTGGAGAAAAAAATGGAAAAAAAGTAGAGAAAAAGTGGAGAAAAAAATGGGGAAAAAGTGGAGAAAAAGTGGAGAAAAAAATGGAGAAAAACTGGAGAAAAAGTGGAGAAAAAGTGGAGAAAAAGTGGAGAAAAAAATGGAGAAAAAGTGGAGAAAAAGTGGAGAAAAAGTGAAGAAAAAGTGGAGAAAAAAATGTAAAAAAAGTGGAGAAAAAGTGGAGAAAAAGTGGAGAAAAAGTGGAGAAAAAGTGGAGAAAAAAATGGAGAAAAAGTGGAGAAAAAGTGGAGAAAAAAATGGAGAAAAAGTGGAGAAAAAGTGGAGAAAAAGTGGAGAAAAAGTGGGGACAAAGTGGAGAAAAAGTGGAGAAAAAAATGGAGAAAAAGTGGAGAAAAAGTGGAGAAAAAGTGGAGAAAAAAATGTAGAAAAAGTGGAGAAAAAGTGGAGAAAAAAATGGAGAAAAAGTGGAGAAAAAGTGGAGAAAAAAATGGAAAAAACGTGGAGAAAAAGTGGAGAAAAAAATGGAGAAAAAATGGAGAAAAAGTGGAGAAAAAGTGGAGAATATGTGGAAAATAAGTGGAGAAAAAGTGGAGAAAAAAATGGAGAAAAAGTGGAGAAAAAATGGAGAAAAAGTCGAGAAAAAAATGGAGAAAAAGTGGAGAAAAAGTGGAGAAAAAAACGGAGAAAAAGTGGAGAAAAAGTGGAGAAAAAAATGGAGAAAAAGTGGAGAAAACGTGGAGAAAAAAATGGAGAAAAAGTGGAGAAAAAGTGGAGAAAAAGTGGAGAAAAAGTGGAGACAAAGTGGAGAAAAAGTGGAGAAAAAAATGGAGAAAAAGTGGAGAAAAAGTGGAGAAAAAGTGGAGAAAAAAATGGAGAAAAAATGGAGAAAAAAATGGAGAAAAAGTGGAGAAAAAAATGGAGAAAAAGTGGAGAAAAAAATGGAGAAAAAGTGGAGAAAAAGTGGAGAAAAAGTGGAGAAAAAGTGGAGAAAAAAATGGAGAAAAAGTGGAGAACAAAATGGAGAAAAAGTGGAGAAAAAGTGGAGAAAAAATGGAGAAAAAGTGGAGAAAAAGTGGAGAAAAAGTGGAGAAGAAAATGGAGAAAAAGTGGAGAAAAAGTGGAGAAAAAATAGAGAAAAAAATGTAGAAAAAGTGGAGAAAAAATTTAGAAAAAGTAGAGAAAAAGTGGAGAAAAAGTGGAGAAAAAGTGGAGAAAAAGTGGAGAAAAAAATGGAGAAAAAGTGGAGAAAAAAATGGAGAAAAAATGGAGAAAAAGTGGAGAAAAAGTGGAGAAAAAATAGAGAAAAAAATGTAGAAAAAGTGGAGAAAAAATGTAGAAAAAGGGGAGAAAAAGTGGAGAAAAAGTGGAGAAAAAGTGGAGAAAAAAATGGAGAAAAAGTGGAGAAAAAGTGGAGAAAAAAATGGAAAAAACGTGGAGAAAAAGTGGAGAAAAAAATGGAGAAAAAGTGGAGAAAAATGGGAGAAAAAAATGGAGAAAAAGTGGAGAAAAAGTGGAGAAAAAAATGGAGAAAAAATGGAGAAAAAGTGGAGAAAAAGTGGAGAATATGTGGAAAATAAGTGGAGAAAAAGTGGAGAAAAAAATGGAGAAAAAGTGGAGAAAAAATGGAGAAAAAGTGGAGAATAAAAAGGGAGAAAAAGTGGAGAAGAAAATGGAGAAAAAGTGGAGAAAAAGTGGAGAAAAAAATGGAGAAAAAGTGGAGAAAAAATGGAGAAAAAGCGGAGAAAAAATGGAGAAAAAGTGGAGAAAAAAATCGAGAAAAAGTGGAGAAAAAGTGGAGAAAAAAATGGAAAAAAAGTGGAGAAAAAAATGGGAAAAAAGTGGAGAAAAAGTGGAGAAAAAAATGGAGAAAAAGTGGAGAAAAAGTGGAGAAAAAGTGGAGAAAAAAATGGAGAAAAAGTGGAGAAAAAGTGAAGAAAAAGTGGAGAAAAAAATGTAAAAAAAGTGGAGAAAAAGTGGAGAAAAAAATGGAGAAAAAGTGGAGAAAAAGTGGAGAAAAAAATGGAGAAAAAGTTGAGAAAAAGTGGAGAAAAAAACGGAGAAAAAGTGGAGAAAAAGTGGAGAAAAAAATGGAGAAAAAGTGGAGAAAAAGTGGAGAAAAAGTGGAGAAAAAGTGGAGACAAAGTGGAGAAAAAGTGGAGAAAAAAATGGAGAAAAAGTGGAGAAAAAGTGGAGAAAAAGTGGAGAAAAAGTGGAGACAAAATGGAGAAAAAAATGTAGAAAAAGTGGAGAAAAAGTGGAGAAAAAAATGGAGAAAAAGTGGAGAAAAAGTGGAGAAAAAGTGGAGAAAAAGTGGAGAAAAAAATGGAGAAAAAGTGGAGAAAAAGTGGAGAAAAAGTGGAGGAAAAAGTGGAGAAAAAGTTGAGAAAAAGTGGAGAAAAAAATGGAGAAAAAAGTGGAGAAAAAAGTGGAGAAAAAAGTGGAGAAAAAGAGGAGAAAAAGTGGAGAAAAAATGGAGAAAAAGTGGAGAAAAAAATGGAGAAAAAGTGGAGAAGAAAATGGAGAAAAAGTGGAGAAAAAGTGGAGAAAAAAATGGAGAAAAAGTGGAGAAAAAATGGAGAAAAAGCGGAGAAAAAATGGAGAAAAAGTGGAGAAAAAATGTAGAAAAAGTGGAGAAAAAGTGGAGAAAAAGTGGAGAAAAAGTGGAGAAAAAAATGGAGAAAAAGTGGAGAAAAAGTGGAGAAAAAGTGAAGAGAAAGTGGAGAAAAAAATGGAGAAAAAGTGGAGAAAAAGTGGAGAAAAAGTGGAGAAAAAATGGAGAAAAAGCGGAGAAAAAATGGAGAAAAAGTGGAGAAAAAATGTAGAAAAAGTGGAGAAAAAGTGGAGAAAAAGTGGAGAAAAAGTGGAGAAAAAAATGGAGAAAAAGTGGAGAAAAAGTGGAGAAAAAGTGAAGAGAAAGTGGAGAAAAAAATGGAGAAAAAGTGGAGAAAAAGTGGAGAAAAAGTGGAGAAAAAATTGGAGAAAAATTGGAGAAAA
The DNA here is from genome assembly GCF_048569485.1 of Anomaloglossus baeobatrachus. Classification (NCBI taxonomy): domain Eukaryota; kingdom Metazoa; phylum Chordata; class Amphibia; order Anura; family Aromobatidae; genus Anomaloglossus; species Anomaloglossus baeobatrachus. The sequence continues at coordinate 199,823,875 of NC_134358.1, forward strand.
AGTGGAGAAAAAGTGGAGAAAAAAATGGAGAAAAAAATGTAGAAAAAGTGGAGATAAAATGTAGAAAAAGTGGAGAAAAAGTGGAGAAAAAAATGGAGAAAAAGTGGAGAAAAAGTGGAGAAAAAAATGGAGAAAACGTGGAGAAAAAGTGGAGAAAAAAATGGAGAAAAAATGGAGAAAAAGTGGAGAAAAAGTGGAGAATATGTGGAAAATAAGTGGAGAAAAAGTGGAGAAAAAAATGGAGAAAAAGTGGAGAAAAAATGGAGAAAAAGTCGAGAAAAAAATGGAGAAAAAGTGGAGAAAAAGTGGAGAAAAAAACGGAGAAAAAGTGGAGAAAAAGTGGAGAAAAAAATGGAGAAAAAGTGGAGAAAACGTGGAGAAAAAAATGGAGAAAAAGTGGAGAAAAAGTGGAGAAAAAGTGGAGAAAAAGTGGAGACAAAGTGGAGAAAAAGTGGAGAAAAAAATGGAGAAAAAGTGGAGAAAAAATGGAGAAAAAGTCGAGAAAAAAATGGAGAAAAAGTGGAGAAAAAGTGGAGAAAAAAACGGAGAAAAAGTGGAGAAAAAGTGGAGAAAAAAATGGAGAAAAAGTGGAGAAAACGTGGAGAAAAAAATGGAGAAAAAGTGGAGAAAAAGTGGAGAAAAAGTGGAGAAAAAGTGGAGACAAAGTGGAGAAAAAGTGGAGAAAAAAATGGAGAAAAAGTGGAGAAAAAGTGGAGAAAAAGTGGAGAAAAAATGGAGAAAAAGTGGAGAAAAAGTGGAGAAAAAGTGGAGAAAAAAATGGAGAAAAAGTGGAGAAAAAAATGGAGGAAAAAGTGGAGAAAAAAGTGGAGAAAAAAGTGGAGAAAAAGTGGAGAAAAAGTGGAGAAAAAATGGAGAAAAAGTGGAGAAAAAAATGGAGAAAAAGTGGAGAAGAAAATGGAGAAAAAGTGGAGAAAAAGTGGAGAAAAAAATGGAGAAAAAGTGGAGAAAAAATGGAGAAAAAGCGGAGAAAAAATGGAGAAAAAGTGGAGAAAAAAATGGAGAAAAAGTGGAGAAAAAGTGGAGAAAAAAATGGAAAAAAAGTGGAGAAAAAGTGGAGAAAAAAATGGGGAAAAAGTGGAGAAAAAGTGGAGAAAAAAATGTAAAAAAAGTGGAGAAAAAGTGGAGAAAAAAATGGAGAAAAAGTGGAGAAAAAATGGAGAAAACGTGGAGAAAAAGTGGAGAAAAAAATGGAGAAAAAGTTGAGAAAAAGTGGAGAAAAAAACGGAGAAAAAGTGGAGAAAAAGTGGAGAAAAAAATGGAGAAAAAGTGGAGAAAAAGTGGAGAAAAAGTGGAGAAAAAGTGGGGACAAAGTGGAGAAAAAGTGGAGAAAAAAATGGAGAAAAAGTGGAGAAAAAGTGGAGAAAAAGTGGAGAAAAAGTGGAGAAAAAATGGAGAAAAAAATGTAGAAAAAGTGGAGAAAAAGTGGAGAAAAAGTGGAGAAAAAGTGGAGAAAAAGTGGAGAAAAAAATGGAGAAAAAGTGGAGAAAAAGTGGAGGAAAAAGTGGAGAAAACGTTGAGAAAAAGTGGAGAAAAAAATGGAGAAAAAAGTGGAGAAAAAAGTGGAGAAAAAAGTGGAGAAAAAGAGGAGAAAAAGTGGAGAAAAAAATGGAGAAAAAGTGGAGAAAAAAATGGAGAAAAAGTGGAGAAGAAAATGGAGAAAAAGTGGAGAAAAAAATGGAGAAAAAGTGGAGAAAAAATGGAGAAAAAGCGGAGAAAAAGTGGAGAAAAAGTGGAGAAAAAAATGGAAAAAAAGTAGAGAAAAAGTGGAGAAAAAAATGGGGAAAAAGTGGAGAAAAAGTGGAGAAAAAAATGGAGAAAAACTGGAGAAAAAGTGGAGAAAAAGTGGAGAAAAAGTGGAGAAAAAAATGGAGAAAAAGTGGAGAAAAAGTGGAGAAAAAGTGAAGAAAAAGTGGAGAAAAAAATGTAAAAAAAGTGGAGAAAAAGTGGAGAAAAAGTGGAGAAAAAGTGGAGAAAAAGTGGAGAAAAAAATGGAGAAAAAGTGGAGAAAAAGTGGAGAAAAAAATGGAGAAAAAGTGGAGAAAAAGTGGAGAAAAAGTGGAGAAAAAGTGGGGACAAAGTGGAGAAAAAGTGGAGAAAAAAATGGAGAAAAAGTGGAGAAAAAGTGGAGAAAAAGTGGAGAAAAAAATGTAGAAAAAGTGGAGAAAAAGTGGAGAAAAAAATGGAGAAAAAGTGGAGAAAAAGTGGAGAAAAAGTGGAGAAAAAAATGGAGAAAAAGTGGAGAAAAAGTGGAGGAAAAAGTGGAGAAAACGTTGAGAAAAAGTGGAGAAAAAAATGGAGAAAAAAGTGGAGAAAAAAGTGGAGAAAAAAGTGGAGAAAAAGAGGAGAAAAAGTGGAGAAAAAAATGGAGAAAAAGTGGAGAAAAAAATGGAGAAAAAGTGGAGAAGAAAATGGAGAAAAAGTGGAGAAAAAAATGGAGAAAAAGTGGAGAAAAAATGGAGAAAAAGCGGAGAAAAAATGGAGAAAAAGTGGAGAAAAAAATGGAGAAAAAGTGGAGAAAAAGTGGAGAAAAAAATGGAAAAAAAGTAGAGAAAAAGTGGAGAAAAAAATGGGGAAAAAGTGGAGAAAAAGTGGAGAAAAAAATGGAGAAAAACTGGAGAAAAAGTGGAGAAAAAGTGGAGAAAAAGTGGAGAAAAAAATGGAGAAAAAGTGGAGAAAAAGTGGAGAAAAAGTGAAGAAAAAGTGGAGAAAAAAATGTAAAAAAAGTGGAGAAAAAGTGGAGAAAAAGTGGAGAAAAAGTGGAGAAAAAGTGGAGAAAAAAATGGAGAAAAAGTGGATAAAAAGTGGAGAAAAAAATGGAGAAAAAGTGGAGAAAAAGTGGAGGAAAAAGTGGAGAAAAAGTGGAGAAAAAGTGGAGAAAAAAATGGAGAAAAAGTGGAGAAAAAGTGGAGAAAAAATGGAGAAAAAGTGGAGAAAAAGTGGAGAAAAAAATGGAGAAAAAGTGGAGAAGAAAATGGAGAAAAAGTGGAGAAAAAGTGGAGAAAAAAATGGAGAAAAAGTTGAGAAAAAGTGGAGAAAAAGCGGAGAAAAAATGGAGAAAAAGTGGAGAAAAAGT